>NC_090440.1:1929352473-1929655630 GCF_031143425.1 Pleurodeles waltl
AAATGTGCCCAGGGGCCGCTCCTGTGTTTCGGAGGAAGGACGGTGCCCACCTCCAGCTGCTAGCAGGGTGACCTGTAGTCTTGGTGCCTCGGGACCACACACACAGATCTTCATGCGCTTCACTTCCCAGTGTCCCAGGGCCTACTCATCCACTCTCATCTGTGTTTGTTGTGTCCGGTCTTTGCCCAGTACAAGTCACTCCCCTTCTGTAGCATCCCCGGGCCCCTGTTTACTTACCAGGGCCACGCTGCCCGATGGCACCACCTGTCCTCCGGAAGCAGGCTGATTCAGGCCCTCTGGTCCCGCGTGGCAATGACACTCCAGGGGCAAACGGTCTCTTCACAGCTTGAAAGTCTGCCTGTGGCACCGTAGGGCAGATCAGACAGGCTCTCAGTGATTCTGCAGTCCCCACAGCCCGTTGGAAAGCCACATTGTGGGTGGAGGCCTCAACACCACCCACTCCGAAGGGCCGGGGTCTGCTGCTGGAGAAATGTCATCATGGGAGGCCGCGGCCACCCAAGCTTCTTTAAGTCCTGTCAGCCAATCAATCAGTTTTTGTAAAGCGCGGCTACTCACCCCTGATGGTCTCAAGGCGCCGCAGGGTTGGGGGCGTCATCCGAAGAGCCACATCTTGGGGTTCTTCCTGAAGATGGTGAGTGATGGGCTTTGTCTGAGGTGCAGGGGGAGGTTGTTCCATCTCTTTGCTGCGATGTAGGTGAAGGGTCGTCCTCCGTCAGTTGTTTTACAAAAGTGAGGGTGGGTGGCCAGGGCCGGCTATGTGGAGCAGAGGGGTCTGGGGGGGGGGGGGGGGGGGGGGGGGTGAAAGGAGACGCAGTGATTCAGGTAGGCTGGTCCGACATTGTGTGAGACCTTGTACGTGGGGGTGAGTAGCTTCAAAGTGAGTTTCTTGACTGAGAGCCGGTGGCGGGTCCTCAGGTGTAGGGAGATTTGGTTCAGGATGAGTCTGGCGGCGGCGTTCTGGATGAGTTGTAGTTTTTTTACGTTTCCCATTGAGGTGCCGGCGTAGAGAGCGTTGCCGTAGTCGAGCTTGCTTGTAACTAAGGCATGGGTGACTGTCCTGCGGCAGTCTGCTGGGATCCATCTGAAGATATTCCGATGTTTGCGAGTATGTGCCAGCAGAAGGAGGTGACTGAGTTTACCTGACGGGTCAAGGATAGGGAGGAGTTGAGGATGATGCCTTTGTTGCGGGCGTGCTCAGTCGGTGCATGGGGTTGCTGAGGGATGTGGGCCACCAGGAGTCGTCCCATGCTAAGGTGGTGTTTCCGAAGATGATGAGCTCAGTCTTGTCAGAGTTGAGCTTAAGGCAGCTTTCTCTCATCCAGGAGGTGACGGCTTCCATTCCTGAGTGGAAGTTCCTTTTGGTCGTGTCCGGGTCTCCGGTAAGGGAGATGATGAGTTGTGTGTCATCGGCGTACAACATGATGTTCATTCCATGGCTTGTGACGATGGCTGCGCGTGGGGGATTGTATACTTTAAACAGAGTTAGACTCAGAGAGGATCTTTGGGGGACTCTGCAGTTGACTCCTGTGGGTCTGGATGTGTAGGGCAGGAGTCTGACCCTCTGAAGTCTCCCGGAGAGGAAGGAGTGGATCCATTCCAGGTCTTTTCCGCAGATTCCAATGTTGTGGAGTCTGGTGCAAAGAGTGCTATGGGAGACAGTGTTGAAGGCTGCTGAGAGGGTGAGTATGAGCGCTGCAGTGTGGCTACGATCTAGGGATGATCGGATGTCGTCAGTGGCTGCAAGAAGGGCTGTCTTCGTGCTGTGGTTGCTGTGGAATCCAGGTGGGAGCTGTCCAGGGAGTTGTTGGCCTCAATGAAATTCCATAGTTGTGCATTGATTGTTTTCTCCAGTACTTTGGCAAGGTAGGGTAACAGCAAGATGGGCTGAAAATTATTTTAGTTGGGATGGGTCGGCCGAGGGTTTCTTCACAACAGGGCGTATTTCGGCATGTTTCCAGTCCTAGGGGAAGGTGCCAGTGTTGATGGATAAGTTTATTGTGTTTTGGAGCTCAGGGCGATGGATGTGCTGGCTCTGATATATATGTGGTGCGGGCAGGGGACCGTGGGGGCTCCGGAGGGGGTGCTGTTCATGATTCTTACAGTGGTGAGGGTGGACCAGCTGTGGATGGTCTGAGTGGGTTCTGGGGGGGGGGGGGGGGGAGGTTCCGATGCCAGGTATGAGCTGTCAGATTTCCCGGATCTTGCGGTGGAAAAAGGTGGCAAGTTTGTCACAGAGGTCCTGTGATGGGGGATTAATGAAATTGTTGATGACTGGTGTTGTGTGTGGAGGAGTTGATGCGATCCTGGAGTGCATCCTTTCTTGCGTTCCTGATTTTTCAGCGGTGGGTGGCAGTTTGCGGCTCTGAAGGAGGTGAGGTCTTTGCTGGTTTGGCTGTTCCTCCATTATTTCTCTAGGCGTCTGCAGGTGCACTTTGATTCTTGGAGTTCAGTGGTGAACCAGCTGGCTTTCTTTGGTATGCGTTTGGCCGATGATAGCCAGAGGGGGGGCTAGAGTGTCGGTGCATTCGGCGATACATGCGTGGAGATTGTGCGCTGTGGTGTTGGCGTCATTGGAGGAGGGGGGAGGGATTTGGTGAGAGTTGAGGAGAGTTGCTTGTTGGTGATTTCGTTCCATTTCCTGTAGGGGGTTTTGGGGCACGGTGTGGTGATTGTGAAGTGTATGCAGCAGTGGTCTGTCCAGTCTGGGCTGGAGGTGGTCCTGATGGGAATCCGCTTGCTTGGTGTGAAGATGGGGTCCAGTGTGTGTCCTGCGATGTGTGTAAGTGCTGAGACCAGCTGCCTGAGGCCAAAGGTGGCAAGGTTGTCGAATAGAGTGGTGGTGTTAGGATCGATGCCGTCCTCGAGGTTGAAATTGTTTTCGCAAAGGAGGAGGTAGTCGTCGGACGCCAGGGCCTGGGAGGTACCGATGTCTACTATGTCGTCTATGGATGCTTGGCGGGGGCCGGGTGGTCTGTACAAAAGGGTGCAGCGGATAGAGGAGTTGGGGTTGGTGTGGACCAGGAAGTGAAGGTGTTCCATGGTGGCGCCTTGTTCTACTGGGATGGCCTTGACACGTAGTGAGGACTTGTGTACGATGGCGAGTCCTCCGTCCCGTGGGGGATGGCCGGTCCCTTCTTAGAATGCTATATTCTTCTAGAATGGCGATGGCGATGTCTGGTCCCGAGGTGGGGTTGGTCCAAGTCTTGGAAAGGAAGGTGATGTCCGGTCCGGCGGTCTTGATTAAATCCCAGAGTTCGGTGGCATGTTTGTGGAAAGAGCAGATGTTCCTGAGTAGGCAGTTGATGGGGTTGTGGTGGGTGTTGGTATCTCTGTGTGTGGGGAGTACCTTCGGCTTGTTGAGGCTGGCACTGAAGTTGCTATTCCTGCATGTGAAAGGTCCGTGGGTGTCCTTGGAGGAGATGGTGCAGCAGTTGCTAAGACGTCCGTGCTAAGTCGGTGGACATTCTCAGCATCGTAACGGAGGCTGACCAGGGGATGGCTTGTCAGAGATCCCGGGTTCCTGGCGTTGGACGCGGTCTGGGCGCGGATGGGTGCAGACAGATTTGCAATGGCAGCTCTACCTCATTTTTCCATGCCGGTGTCAAAGCTCTGGTATCTCTGCTGCTCAATACCTCTTTTGTCACTGTGGCAGGAGGCAGATGGCCAATCTTAACTCGGATAATAGGGAATTGGGTAGGTGTGGATTAGGAGCTGCTTTAGGAAGCAGCAATCTTTGCCAGCAGTTGGTCCCCATAGTACAAGACTTTTGTTCATGGTGGTGAATTTCTACAATAAAACGCCTTTACTGTTATCACTTCAGCTTCATGGTGAGTTGTGTTTCACTGGATCGGCAATCTACAACAAATGGCTTGGGCACATACCAGGCAAATATTTTTCAGATGCCGAGGAATAAAGGGTATGGGAGGGAACATGTTAGGTAGAGGAAAATTCCACCACAACCACACCCCATCGCCATCCCCATCGCTCCCTGCAACTGCTGCTTAAAGCACAGAAGTGATGACAGTGAGTGTTCTCTTGAGTGGTGAGATCCACCTGTGGAGTGTCCCACAGGGCAAAGATGCTCTATACCATGTCCAGTGCAGATGGCACCTACGATCAGCTAGATGACTCTGACTGAGACTGTTGACCCTGGAGCTGGCCAGATGGTTGATGATTAGCCAGAGACCATTCTGGTGTGCCCACTTCCAAAACCTCTGCACTTCCCAGAGACACCACTCCCCCTTGCTTGGTGACAAACTACATCACAGTCCTACTGTCTATCAAGATCTTGACCATAATGAACACAAAGGGAAGGAGGAATGCATTCTGGCTTTGTAAGACTGCCCTCAGTTCAAGAAGATCGATGTGAAGTACATGCTCCTCTGGAAATCCTACAGTAGCGCTCCCCCCTTCGCCAATCCGAGGGTGGGAGCATCCATCACCACACTGGGCACCGGCAGCAGAGGATGAAAGGACAATCCTGGAGACAGGTACTCTGTGTTCCTGTAGATTATGATGGCATCTAATAGATCTCTCTTGTGTGACTAGGAAGATATAAGAAGCCAGCAGACCTAGAAGTCAAAGAACCTTCAGGACTGTAACGTAAACTACCAGAATCAAATCCTAAATGCCCAGCATCTTCTGAAGGTGAGGGTAGGCTTGCAAAGATTTAGGGGGTGATTCTGACCTCGGCGGTAAAATGCCCTTACCGCCGGTCATAAGACCGCCATAACACCGCCGCGGCCGCGGTCAACCGCCACGGTCATTCTGACCCACAACGGCCAAACCTCCAAAAATCCGTCCTCCACTGCAGCCCGCCACATCGGCGGGCAGCGATAAACTGGAGATGACCAAACCTCCACCGTCACGCCAACAGAAATACGCCCATGCCATTACGACCCACGAATCCACACGGCGGTCATTCAAACGCGGTATTCCATTGGCGGTACACACCGCTGCGGTCAGAATACACACACATCACCAAAACACAGCCACATTGGACAATTAGAAATACACACACCTGATACACATACACACACCACTCACACACAATCAACCAACTATAAAACACACACCCACATCACCCCCAAACCCCTGCGACCATAATTACTGAGAGAAGGAGAGAGAGACACAGCAGACAATCCATAGCAAGACACACTGAGGCACACTACACCATCACACACACCACATAGTAGCACAAAGCACCACTCACCAACACACTCCTCATCACATACACCACCCCACACCTCACCCACACCACCCCATGGCACCCCAAAGGCACCCACGCTTTTCGGACCAAGAACTCCGGGTCATGGTGGAGGAAATCCTAAGAGTGGAACCCCAGCTCTTCGGCTCGCAGGTGCAGCACACCAGTATAGCCAGGAAGGCGGAGCTATGGCAGTGGATCGTGGACAGGGTCAACGCGGTGGGACAGCATCCCAGGAATAGGGAGGACATCCGCAAAAGATGGAACGACCTACGGGGGAAGGTCCGATCGATGGTCTCCAGGCACAACATCGCGGTCCAGAAGACTGGCGGCGGACCCCCACCCACCCCTCCCGAATTTACATCGTGGGAGCAAGAGGTCTTGACCATCCTGCATCCTCAGGGCCTCGCTGGAGTAGCCGGAGGAATGGACTCTGGTAAGTCCCATCTCAACTACTATATCCCCCCCACCCCACCAGCATGCCAACCCACACCCCCACCCTCACCCCCAACCCCCCAGCACATATCCTCCCTGACAATGTCTCCCCAGCACAACCCACCCATCCCAACACCAACTCCTGCATGCCAACACAAATCATGGGCACCCATCACCTATGCATGACCACTGCACTAACCCCTCCCCCCCACTAAATACCCTCACAACACCTCCCTCAAGGGAATGCCTGCACTGGGGAACAAGGGCACCCATAACACGCACGCTATTGCACACACAGAAACAATAACCAAACTCTCTTACCCCATGCAGGACCCGAACGACAACACACCAGCCAGGAGGGTCCAGAAGTGTCCATCCCACCACCGGAACAGGCCCACACTGAGGATAGCAGCTCTGTCGACAGTGAACCTGATAACCAGCCCGGACCATCGGGGACCTCTGGGCAGTCGGTTCCCCTCAGGCAGCCACAGGCCACACCAGACCCGACCCCCTCTGCCGACACCAGCACAGCTCCCACCCAGCGGGCCCATGCCTCTGTCTCTAGGACAGCTCAATCAGCGGTGTGTCCGCCACTACAGGGCACCCAGGCTAACCCAACACCCCAACAACAACAGGGACCTGGGGGCAGTGGGAGCGGGCACACCGGCCAGGGGACAGAGGCCGGGGGAAACCGGGCAGCTCGGAGGGCTGCTGTGCGACCGGGGGGGGAGGAGAGGCCCAGGGAACCCACTCTCCAAGAGGCCCTCACCACCATCATGGGGGCATACCACCACTCCCAAGAAACGATGGCGACGGTACTGGCCAGGTTCACTGAGATCCAGGCACAGCAGGAAGAACGCTACATGGGGTTCAGGGAGGAGCTGAGAATCATCGGGACCGCAATGGGGACCATCGTCCTGGCCCTCCACAGGATAGAGGACGCGTTGCGGGACCATGGTGCACCACACAGGGCCCCTGTCACTAGGCCGGACCAGGAACAGCCTACCACCTCCGCCGGCGCTAGTGGACAGGAGGTCCCAACACCTCGACAGCCCCCCAGAACCCCACCTCCTGCTGAAGAACAACCACCCCGTAAGAGGAGCCTGAGACCAAAGAAAAAGACAGAGTAGGATGTCAAGACCCCCGCCAGCAGGACATACCCCCTGAACTCTTCCCACTGTCCCACATTGCCACCCTGGCCAACCATGAACTGCCTATGCTCCATCCTTCCACAGGCAAAAGAACAATGCACCTGTGAGACTGAGAACTGGACTCTGCCATGGATATTCCTCCACCCCCACCCATCACCCTTAGAATCACATGTACCGATATCTAGCACTGTAAATAAATCACAATTTGAACACTAATCTGTTTTGAGTCATGCTGTCTTATTAACAAATGTATTACATATTACTGTTCAATTTCTGTTCTGTCAATTAGTCATGACAACATACCAATGTCAATACGCTGTATTTCATGGGCGAACCAAGCAGAAGTCAGGTACTGAGTCAGACAGCACTGAGAAGGGAAGGGAAAGGCAAAAATTACAGAAAAACATCTGTGGGGAACTACAGAAAGTACAGATGCAGGAGGCTAGAAGCAATTGGGAAATGGCGTGGGTGATTCTTACCTGGGTGTCACTGGAAATACTGTTGTATCACTCTATCCCTATTGTCTGTGTCGTCCTCTGAGTCTTCCTCCTCTTCACTCTCCACAGGCTCCACGGCTTCTACAACACCACCATCTGGACCATCCTCCTGCAGGAAAGGCACCTGGCGTCGCAAAGCCAGGTTGTGAAGCATACAGCAGGCCACGATGATATGGCACACCTTCTTTGGTGAGTACATTAGGGATCCCTTTCTTATCCCTATTCTCTCATATATAATTTCTCTTCTTTACTCCTCTTCTGCTCTCTCCCTTTATAACTCTAGAGTCTGACTATAAGGGGACGCTCCCTCTCCAGGATACCAGAGGCTAGTAGCCTTTTTGTTAGGGTAAGGAATTGTCTTCCCTGACCTACCAATCGCCGCGCATAACCTGCATTGCTGCGACCGTTCTATCTGCAATCATTACTGTTGTGTTTTGCATGATATTTTGTCACGTGTGCCGTGGTTTGCCGTGAATTATCTTTCTCACTGCCAATTTTGGTCTGTTATTGTATTTACCATAGGTTCTCCCCAGGTATTCCCTTGGCTAAGGTAGGCCCTTCCTTCCCTTCCCACGTTTTTCCCTATTACGAATTTAACTGCAGCGTGCTATTAGCATCCGCAACAGGGATCCAACGCCCTGATGAATGCCCAGAGACCCTCCATAGCTCAATCACAAGGGCAGAAACATGTCGGCTAGATAGGTGACCTTGTGAGTCATTGTTCTCACACTGGTCTCCCATTCCTTTTAACCACACCACACAGAACCTTCTATTAAAACTTACCCTGGTATCTGAGTAGGTGTTTTTATTCCCATAGCATAGCTGGATCCCTATTTTTCCAGAAATCTAACTAAATTTACGCACTCCCTCCTGTTCCTTTAACAGCGAGGTTGAGTCCGCCCAGGTGGTATTGCCCTACCTGGGTGGGGCTAGGTGGTCATATGATGAAGCATGACACTATATAGTGTGTGAGACCACCTAGTCCGTAAAGGAAATCCCCCTCTACAGACCGTGAACCACCCCGCGTTGTATCTCTAGTTGAGATTTAGGACTGGCATGGTGACGCAATTAGCACACTTCCAGTCCATTTATATTTTTTAAAAAAACCGTACTCTCTTTTGTGACTTATTTACATTAGGGATCCACCAGTCATATGCAGGCACCTAAACCTGGCCTTCAGGAGTCCAAAGGTTCGCTCAATCACCCTCCTAGTACGCCCATGGGCCTCATTGTAGCGTTCCTCTGCCCTTGTCCGGGGATTCCTTACTGGGGTCAGTAGCCACGGCAGGTTGGGGTAACCAGAGTCACCTATTAGCCACACACGTTGTCTCTGTAGCTGCTCCATCACATAGGGGATGCTGCTATTTCGCATCACATACGCGTCATGCACTGACCCTGGGAACTTGGCATTTACATGGGAGATGTACTGGTCAGCCAAACAGACCACCTGGACATTCATCGAATGATAATTTTTTCTGTTTCGGTACACCTGCTCATCGTCTTTTGGGGGTACCAAAGCCACATGGGTCCCATCAATGGCACCAATGATGTTGGGGATATGTCCAAGGGCATAGAAATCACCCTTCACTGTAGGCAAGTCACCCTCCTCGGGGAAAATGATGTAGCTCCGCATGAGTTTCATCAGGGCAGACAACACTCTGCTCAAAATCTTAGAAAACATAGGCTGAGACATTCCAGATGACATGGCCACTGTGGTCTGGAATGACCCACTGGCCAAAAAATGGAGGACTGACAAAACCTGCACCAGAGGGGGAATCCCTGTGGGTTGGCGGATGGGGGACATCAGGGCTGGCTCCAGCTGGGCACACAGTTCATGGATAGTGGCACGGTCAAGTCTGTATCGAAGTATTATATGGCGTTCTTCCATTGTCGACAGGTCCACCAGCGGTCGGTACACGCGAGGATTCCTCCTTCTCATCGCAAGTCCCAGCGGACGGTGCCTAGGAAGGACAACATGGAGCACAGAGTCAGCCAAACCACAGGTACGTACAGACAGCTTGCACAGTTTAAGAATGGCAATGGGTTGAAAGGCGTGTATGTGTGGCAATGCAAGGCCTAGGCCTGTGTGTCGCAGTCAAAATTAAGCCATGTGGGCCCTTGAAATGGCGGCTGCCTGACCTGTGAAGTGGGACAATGGGATGTGAGGTCAATGCGCTGGCGGGGCACACCGTGGCGGTAGGCGGTCGCAGACCGCGGCGCAAAGCCGCATTGGTTAACATTGAAGCCTATGGGTTTCAGGAGCCAATAACGAAGTGCGCCGGCGGTCGCGGTACGCACCGCCGCGGACGTGACCGCCATTTTCTATCTGCTTAATCACTCGAGACCTGATCATCCACAGGAGAGGACCTATACTGCAAGTGCTGCTGTGACCTCGGTCTGGAAGATACAATGGCTGCTGCGACTGGGGAAAGGGCCCCTGCCTTCACGTCTGAAGAGTTGGAGAAGCTCGTGGATGGGGTCCTCCCCCAGTATGCGCTACTCTACGGTCCTCCAGACCAACAAGTGAGTACACCGGGTGCTAATGGAATGGGCTATGCCTGTGTGGATTGGGGTGGATGTAAGTTGGTGGGGTGGGGGGCGAATGAGGAGTGCAACGCCCGACAGATGAGAGCATGTGCCATATGGCAAAGTGGGTGGGGGGGGGGCAATTACATCTAACATGCAGGTCATTGATGATTTCCTCCTTTCCACCCTGTACATGTCTAATAGGTCAGCGCCCATCAGAAGATCGACATTTGGCGTGCCATCGCCAAGGAAGTCCGGACCTTGGGGGTCCACAACAGACGGGGCACCCACTGCCGCAAGAGGTGGGAGGACATCCGCCGCGGAACAAGGAAGACCGCAGAAACACTGCTGGGGATGGCCTCCCAACCTAGGAGGGGTGCCAGTCGCACCATGACCCCCCTGATGTCCCGGATCCTGGCGGTGGCCTACCCTGAATTGGATGGGCGCTTTAAGACATCACAGCAGACACAAGGGGGTGAGTATCAGCACATTCTCCTATCTTTCTGCGCAGTGGAGGCGTCTGGGTGGGGGAGGAGGGCTGTGGGTGACATTAGGCCAGGGCGCTTTCTGTAGTGTAGTCCTCTCCCTTAGGCATGGCCCTGTGCCCCCGGCCCCCACCTCTGTAGGGTGACAAGTACAGCCATTGAAGGTCCAGCATCTCCCATGTGCGCGTTTGACGTCTCTTGGCCTGTTGTCTTAGTCAGTAGTACTGAGTAGTGTACCCCGAATGCGCGGCTTAGTGCATTAGGCACCTGTGTCTGTCCTCTCCGCCAACGGTGTTGACATTGCGTGCACTCAACCTGGTCTTCTTTTTTCTCCCCCCACCCTTTCTCTTCATCTTCTTGTGCATGTGTGCATTAGCATCATCAGGCGGAGGAGATATGGCATCGGAGCATGAGGGAGCTGCAGGACACAAGGCCCCGGTGGGCCCAGGAACAGACACCGAGGGCACCAGTGATCCGGAGGGCGAGGGGAGCACCACGACGGGGACCGCTGGTGAGAGCAGCGAAAGCGACACGTCCTCGGATGGGAGCTCCCTAGGGGTGGCGGCAACATCCGTGCCCCCCGCCTCTACAGGTACAGCCGCCACCCAGCGCACCAGCCCCGCCCTCCCAGCAGCCCCTCAGTCTTCGCTCCGTGCCGGTTCGCCCAGGAAGGCGCGCGTCTCCTTCGCCCCAGGCACCTCAGCCCCTGCCCCTGTTGCCCCTGCTGCCCTCAGTGCGGAGCTCATTGACCTGGTAAGGACGCTCATTGTTGGGCAGACGACCCTTTTGAATGCCATCCAGGGTGTGCAAAGGGAGGTGCAACAGAGCAATGCGTACCTGGAGGGCATTCATTCGGGTCAGGCTGCCCATCAACGAGCGTTCACTGCTCTGGCCTCAGCACTGACGGCAGCCATTGTCCCTGTTTCCAGCCTCCCTCTTCTGACTGCCTCCAGCCTGTCTCTGTCTCCTGTTCCTCAGCCTATCCCATCCACACCATCAGACCAGCCTGCACACACCTCAACACCCAAGAGCAGCTCATCCAAACACAAGCACCACAGATCCCGCAAACACTCACCCGAGCAACACCCAGATGCAGACATGCCAACAGCCACTGCCACCCCTGTGTCCCCCTCCTCCTCGTCTCCCTCCTCCCTCCCTGTGACGTCTACACTCACACCTGCATGCACCCCAACATCAGCCAGTGCTTCCATCACCACCTCACCCTCCAGTACAGTCCACACTCGTGCAGTCACCACCCCCACTGCCATGTACACGTCCCCTGTGTCCTCTCCCACTGTGTCTGTCACCCCCTCTTCCAAGACACACAAACGCAGGCAGCCACCCACCCAACAGCCATCCACCTCACGACAGCCTACAGCACCAGCACCTTCACCCAATGACAGCACACCTGACTCTCCTACAACCACATCCTCTACCTCCACTTCCATCTCCACTTCTCCTACCCTTTACCTTGGCCCAAAAAAAACTTTTCCTGGCTAACCTTAACCTCTTTCCCCCCGATGACCTCCCCCATCCATCTTCAAAGAGTCCCAAGAGCACCGCAGCCACCACCAGCCCAGCTTCGGGTGTCACTGTTGTGCCTGGGTTCTGGAGCCCACCCTTTGCCAGCAGTGACACATCGATCAGCAGCAAGGACACGTCCAGCCCCCCCCCCGGCAAGAGGACCCGCAAAAACAAGGACCGCCGTGCGAGGACCGACAGGGCTGCCCCCAAGGAGCAATGTGCGGCCACTTCACCACCCACACCATCTGGGGGAGGCAAGGGCCCGAGAGCCCCATCAAAGGAGCGGAAGGGCAGCAGGAGCGCGGAGAAGGTGGACCCCACATGCCACATCCCAGCTGGGAAGGAGGACACTAAGGAGGCCAGGAGTCCGTCCCCGAAGGGTCCAGATACGTCACGGTCCGAGGGCGACTGAGCAGGGAGTCGAGGCCAGGTCTGGCTCCCTTGACCTGCTGGATGAGCACCGCTGAACAGGGCCCGCGGTGCAGAAGAGCACCGCTGAACAGGGCCCGCCGTGGAGAAGAGCACCGCTGAACAGGGCCCCGCCGTGGAGAAGAGCACCGCTGAACAGGGCCCCGCCGTGGAGAAGAGCACCGCTGAACAGGGCCCGCCGTGGAGAAGAGCACCGCTGAACAGGGCCCGCGGTGCAGAAGAGCACCGCTGAACAGGGCCCCGCCGTGGAGAAGAGCACCGCTGAACAGGGCCCGCCGTGGAGAAGAGCACCGCTGAACAGGGCCCGCGGTGCAGAAGAGCACCGCTGAACAGGGCCCCCCGTGGAGAAGAGCACCGTTGAACAGGGCCCGCCGTGGAGAAGAGCACCGCTGAACAGGGCCCCGCCGTGGAGAAGAGCACCGCTGAACAGGGCCCCGCCGTGGAGAAGAGCACCGCTGAACAGGGCCCCGCCGTGGAGAAGAGCACCGCTGAACAGGGCCCCGCCGTGGAGAAGAGCACCGCTGAACAGGGCCCCGCCGTGGAGAAGAGCACCGCTGAACAGGGCCCCGCCGTGGAGAAGAGCACCGCTGAACAGGGCCCCGCCGTGGAGAAGAGCACCGCTGAACAGGGCCCCGCCGTGGAGAAGAGCACCGCTGAACAGGGCCCCGCCGTGGAGAAGAGCACCGCTGAACAGGGCCCCGCCGTGGAGAAGAGCACCGCTGAACAGGGCCCCGCCGTGGAGAAGAGCACCGCTGAACAGGGCCCCGCCGTGGAGAAGAGCACCGCTGAACAGGGCCCCGCCGTGGAGAAGAGCACCGCTGAACAGGGCCCCGCCGTGGAGAAGAGCACCGCTGAACAGGGCCCCGCCGTGGAGAAGAGCACCGCTGAACAGGGCCCGCCGTGGAGAAGAGCACCGCTGAACAGGGCCCCGCCGTCTCAAGCACCGCTCCGCTGGGCCCTTCCTCTCAAGCACCGCTCCGCTGGGCCCTTCCTCTCAAGCACCGCTCCGCTGGGCCCTTCCTCTCAAGCACCGCTCCGCTGGGCCCCGCCGTCTCAAGCACCGCTCCGCTGGGCCCTTCTTCTCAAGCACCGCTCCGCTGGGCCCTTCTTCTCAAGCACCGCTCCGCTGGGCCCCGCCGTCTCAAGCACCGCTCCGCTGGGCCCCGCCGTCTCAAGCACCGCTCCGCTGGGCCCTTCTTCTCAAGCACCGCTCCGCTGGGCCCTTCTTCTCAAGCACCGCTCCGCTGGGCCCTTCTTCTCAAGCACCGCTCCGCTGGGCCCCGCCGTCTCAAGCACCGCTCCGCTGGGCCCTTCTTCTCAAGCACCGCTCCGCTGGGCCCTTCTTCTCAAGCACCGCTCCGCTGGGCCCCGCCGTCTCAAGCACCGCTCCGCTGGGCACCGCCGTCGCAAGCACCGCTCCGCTGGGCACCGCCGTCGCAAGCACCGCTCCGCTGGGCACCGCCGTCGCAAGCACCGCTCCGCTGGGCACCGCCGTCGCAAGCACCGTTTATGGTTCACTGTGCCCACCATGCCTCCTCCTTGACCAGTGGAGACTGTCATCCACCTGATGGACTGTGGCTTTGCACTCCCCAGGATGGTCCAGTGGGCAATCCACCCACTGCAGAGACTTGAGAGACTGTGGCTTTGCACTCCCCAGGATGGTCCAGTGGGCAGCCCACCCACTGCAGAGACATTGAGAGACTGTGGCTTTGCACTCTCCAGGATGGTCCAGTGGGCAGCCCACCCACTGTAGAGACATTGAGAGACTGTGGCTTTGCACTCCCCAGGATGGTCCAGTGGGCAGCCCACCCACTGTAGAGACATTGAGAGACTGTGGCTTTGCACTCTCCAGGATGGTCCAGTGGGCAGCCCACCCACTGTAGAGACATTGAGAGACTGTGGCTTTGCACTCCCCAGGATGGCCCAGTGGGCAGCCCACCCACTGTAGAGACATTGAGAGACTGTGGCTTTGCACTCCCCAGGATGGTCCCGTGGGCATGGTGGCTCCTCGTGGATCTGGCGTCGTGGACTCATGTGGCTGTGGTGCCCCCCTCCTTCCCTTCCCCCTGAGGTGCCTGTAGTTTTTACATCTGATGCCCCTGCAGTGTTCTCTCCAAAGGACTCAGGTCTCCTGTGTGGGCTTTGCCCTTGTTTCTCAAGACTTTGGCCCACGGACATGCTGAAATCGTAGGTTGTGCAGGACTTGGTACTTCAGTTATACACTGATGTGTGTGTCATTAGTTTTGTTGTGGATATCTTTCATGGTTGTACGCTAATTTTCTGGAGCTTTTTGGTACATAAATATTTATTCCAAATATGATTATGTCCTAGCATTTTTCAGGGGTGTTTGGGTGGTGTCACTGTGACTTGGTGCGCTGCATTGGTGAGTACATAGTTGGGGGGGGGGGGGGGTCGCATATGTGTGTGCCCGCAACCTTTCGTCCTCCCCCTCCCGTGTGCCGTAGGTGCAGTACTCACCGTTGTCGTCTGCGCCGGTCTTCGTACTCGTGGTAGATGAGAAGGTAGACGAGAGCAGGTAGGATGTTTAATTCGGGTTCCATGCTGTCCTCCTTCCTCCTGGAGTGCGTAGTGGTGAGCGTTTTCCCGTCCGTAGTCTGTTTCCGCCGTGTTTTTATCGGCGGTGCTCCCGCCCCGGAAAAGGTGGCGGATTGGTGAGTTGGAATAGTGTGGGCGGTACATTGTCTGCCGCCTGTATGTTGGCGGTGACCGCCGCGCTGTTTGTTTGTACCGCCGTGGCGGTTGGAGTGTTAAGGTGGCTGTCTGTGTTGGCGGTTCCCGCCAGGGTCAGAATCCCATATTTTTTACCGCCAGCCTGTTGGCGGGTTGGCCGCCGCTTTAACACCGACCGCCAGGGTTAGAATCACCCCCTTAGTGTCCAGTACTGCCCCATTCAACAGACGCTGCTGAAAGGAAAAGTCCTTCAAGAATCCTTCAAACTTCCAGAATGCTGGTAATCGGACACCGGAGACAGGAGTCCAAGGAGCAAGCCGTAGCCCTCCCAGTCTTAAATCTCTCCAAGGTCAACTCAGTCTTATCTTTAAACATGCAAGTCAATTAAAAGGCATGTCCATAAAAATCACCTGCACGGCCCCAAAGGGATCCATTGGATTCATGCCGGTATGCTTTCTCAGGGTTACTGAGGATCCTATGAATGTGGAACAGAATACGCTGTGTCCAGGCCTACCACAATAATCTGGCATGAGGCATTCTGCCATCTATCACCATCTCTGTGAAATAGTCCTTGAGGTGATTCGGGAGACCATGGACCACCAAATTCACCATCTTCCACAGGGCTTACACGGTTACATTCATGGAATTACGAGAGAACTACTGGCCGAAAACACCCTTTTGCTGACTGCCTCTAGTTGTTAAATTCCCAATCTGAAGATGCAATAAGGAATGCACTCACGCCACCCTAATTAAACAGAGTCTCCTTAAATGGCAGAAAAGTCTCCGATTTAGATGAAGCTGGTTGGAGCACCTCTGTTTAAATATTCACCTTGACCTCCATCGTGGTTAATGGAAGCTCCAAGACTTTTTCTGCCTTCATAAGGACTGCATGGAAGAGCACCACTTCAGGAAGGGCAGGGCCTGTGGGACACTCTATTTCTGTTTGTGGTGACAAGGCTAGCCAACATGAATTTTGGAGAGCAAGATATTCGGCTAAGCCGGAGGAAGGTGATTGCTGCAAATCTGTCACCTCTCTACTGTGTTCATCTTTGAGTACAACGTAATCTGGCGTCTTGTTTGGATCTGTGCTAGTCTCAAATAACTCCCTTTTAGTTTGCCTACAGTGCTAGCGTACTGGCTCAGGCTGAGATAGCTCCTTGTGCCTGACCACCTCCACTAGTCTTTGGACCTATCTAATGGCCCAGTGGAGAGAAGCCTTTGACTTGGGAGGATCTTGTAAAAACAATGGTGCTAGAGCTGGTGCTGGGATCAGCGTCATAGGCTGTAATACAAGCAGGCATGGACAACAAAGCCTGTGGGTGCTGAACAGGAGATCCATTGATTCAAACAGACAAGTGGGCCTCAAAGGTGCACCATCACAGCACAGAGAAATCGAGACACTTCAGTTCCCAGTGTGGGAAACTCCAGGTACGGCAATATGGCAAGTGGTCAAAAGATGGCCCCATGGGGAGCACCAAAGAAAGAGGCGCCACCAGGAGAAGCTCCCAGCAAGTAATGCCTACAAGCTGTGGCTTAGCAGAGTAGTCTGCAGGAGACGGAGTTGATCAAAGTGGCATACATCTCAACTTGGAATGATGTTAAGGGGAGTAGACATTGTGTTTCTTGTATGTTCTCTGTTTTCTTTTGCAAATAAATCAGGGTGTGAAGCCAGAGTATATTGACAGTGACACTTTCCTAGCCCTGAACTGAATTTTTTAAAGAGAAAAAGAAAATCTCAAAGTTACAAAAAAACAATGAAAAAAGGAAAGAAGAGCATATTTGAATCAAAGAGCTATATGAATTCAGCAACGTCACCCTGATGTTGTTGCTGGTGCTAAGATGAACCACCACCCCCTACTAGCGCTGGAATACCACAGAAAGGTTTCTGGATATGGTCTGGCACCATGGATTACTCAGCAGGTGAGGAATCAGGAGGTAGAAGAATCAACCAGAAACATTTAATGCGAAGGGTAACACTTCTCAACTAAGACTTAAAAAAATATATAAATGTCTAAGACCTCTCTTTCTGAAGAATATATACACAACATTTCTGCTGCTGTCATTTTGTCCATGAATCAGAGCCCCTTATCTACAAAGCAAGGCCAATCGTTATACGTTCAACTGTTTGCACAAATCTGCAGTCTGCAGACGTGTTAGGTATTTGAGTAAGATTTGAATTAATCAATCATTACATTTTTCTGACCGACTATAACAAAAATAGCTTGAGGGATTTGTCGATTCGAAAAGCAACATCTCAAAACGCAGCACTTGAAGAAAAAAGAGAAAGAAACCTATTGTGAACGAAACTGCAGTGCTCAGAAAACCACGAAACAGAAAATAGTAACCAGGGCTGTCGTAGGAAAGAGTCTGAAACCATGTAAAAAATGGAAAGATTAGTGCAAAAAGACATGTAGAGGGAGGAAAAGAAGCAAGAGGAAAGACAAGGAAAAGCAAGAGAAAAACTTCAGAGGAAACCGGAATTGAAAAAAGGCGGGCAGTAAAGGATACAAAAAACAGCCAAAAAGAAAGAAAATGGAAGGCATGGCAAGGGGAATCTTTCTTCAGACAAAGTTTGACTGTTTGCGTAGTGATGTTTCACAAAGTGTTAGTTCAGCAAACTGAACAATGTGAAGAGACGAGGGAACTCTCAGGCACAACACAGACATATAGATAGTATTAGAGTGCAGCACTGAGACTCAAAGAGTAAATAATGCACATCGGGCCAGATGTATCAAAGGGTTTTACTCATTCTGTGTCTATGGGAAAATGTGTTCATACATATGGCCCATCATGAGGAAGAGAGAATTTATGACGGTACACAAAAAATAGAAACTTCAACTACAATATCAGTCAATCACATTACAGTAGAGCAAAAGTACATACCTATTCAACATGTTAAAGAGCAGCTTCATGGAGCAAATTTCGAATTATTATAACAAGTGGTTTCACAAACTTTAGCACGTAACAACAACTAAGAACCTCTAAATGTGGAAATCTAACATGTCTCCTCAGTGCAGAACATGTAGGGACTACACAATATGAGGAGACTTAAAGAGCAAATCAAAGCAGCAAACACATGAATAAACTGCAAACTGTCTTCATTGAATGAAAATTCAAAATCTTACATGTCAATGGTTCAAGACCACAATCTATGTCTGGCAAGACTTCCTACAAGTTAAGCAGAAATGGTTACCAAAAATCCATTGGGGAACAAACACCTGCATAGTGAAAAGCATCAACAATTCCACAAACAAAACCAAGGAAGCATCTACTATTTATCTAGAACTGAACGACGCAGAAGTTTGAAAACACTAACCCAGCTTCTACCTATTAACACTGTTAAAAGACCTGCAGCAGTTTTTTTTTTTTTTATAAAAATGAACATATATCCAGGACTCCATTTACAAAATGTCAATAAACGCTTGTTTTCAAATTGAACTAAAGACATTCCCATCTCCTCTCCCCCTGCCTTAGTAGACCCTCCTCTACATCCCAATATCCACTGCCTCACGTCTACTCCAACCTCCAAAGGATAGAGGTATCTCAGTTAAGCAGTACTTACAACCTCTTCAGACATGTCAGTTCTCTACATTCTCAGTTGAAGAACAACACTACTGGATTCCAAAGTCTGCCAAATAAGCTGTCTTTATTATATGCTCCACGAGCCTCTTTCTCATATCCCGATAAAAACTACCCTTTCTGCAACCAGGATTTCACCATTGGTATTTGTTCTATTCCCCACAGTAAAACTATTACTTATTTAGATGCTAGCTGAAGGTATGAGACTATTTTCCCTACATTACCATATGATGGGTCACTTAATGTAAGTCACCTTTAGCACTTCATTAACTTTTTCCCTCTAGTTGGCTAGATACCCTCAACCACATTCGACCATTGTCTATTCAACTTTGGCCACCCCCAAAGGATGTGTGTAATGGTGTCCTTCTGTGCAGACTAGCTCCAGAAGGTATTTGTGCATGCACGGTCAATAGTGTGAGGCTTAGCGTGTGTGGTGTCATGTGTAGAGGATTATGTGTAATGCTTCCCAGTCCTACATCTCTGGAGAAGCAGTTGGTCCTACAGAGTACCTCCTTCCATTGTTACTCATCCACGCTTATGACCAGCTCTTTTTCCCATTGAATTTGGAACTGTCATATATCTAGTCACTGTAGCAAACTGAGTTCCTAATAAAGTTCGGAGAACACATATAACACAGACCTTAGTGGCTTTAAGAACTTTTTAAACGCATGATGTTCCCCTTCGCACCTCAGGCTGCAGGACCCTGTGCCTTGGATGAAAATGCAGCAATACACCATAACCAAGACAGCAAATGGTTGCACCAACTCCAGAATCCCCTCTTAACTCTGTGTCAAGGCTTGTAAGTTATTTTTCACAAAGTTGTCCCATTCAGACTTAGCTATATCTCCAGATTGCTAACATCTGCCATCTCATAGTCCATTGGAATGCTGAATCAGCCTACAGCTCTTACAGGAACCAGATCCCCCAGACACTATACGCCTTTCAGATTTTGAATATTATTGTGAAATCTTGCGACTTTTGTAGCTCAGTCACTACAGCCTGGAATGTTAGGCCAGGATCTGTTAGAGACATTGGTAAACACTGTGCTAGCTTGCCCCACCAAACTAAGTGATTATCGATGATATTCTGTTGGAGAGGCTAAAGAGTAGGTATAAATAACCATCTGAGACCGGTGGCAAGTCTGTCGGGTACCTCTATCTATACTTCTCCCTCATCCCCCGACAGTTCTCTCCTAAGCTCACCTTGGCAGCTGATAGATTTCCAGAACTCATGCTATGAAATGCACTCCAAAGTCAAGCATCTAGAATGTTTGATACTGGATAACCTAGTCTACACAGTCAAACACTTTTTCAATGTTTAATGAAAGCAGGATCACACACATTTTCTTGCACTCGGGTATGTCTACAAGATACAAAGCCTTCTTGGTGTCGTCACCTGTATTGCATCCTTTAATACATCTTGCTTGATCGGCATTATTCAGGGATTTGATCTCACAGTCTAGTAGGTTCACCACGACTTTAGTAAAGATCCTGGTATAGAGACCGAGCAGGCATATAGGCCTATAAGTTGATCATTACATATGGTTTAAGGATGCGTGCAATAGTAATATCCTCCATCGACGTTGTCATTCCCTGCAGCACTCAAAACCCATGTGGCAGGTCTGTAACAAGAGGCCCTAATTGAGGGGAGATGGTCTCATGAAGTACAGTAGTGAAGCTGTCTCATCTGAGGCTTTGGCCAGTTTAAAACTGCCTATTGATGAGAGCACCTCCTCTTTGGTAATCAGGCCTCAAGAAGTTCAGTATCCTCTGTCAGTAACCTGGGTTGAGTTATCAAAATTCGATAATCTTTTGTGTCCCGTTCTCCTAGGAGTTCCATGTAAATGGTATACATGGACCAATAAAATTCTTGGAGACACTTTCGTTTAACTGGCCGACCTCCACCTTAGTTATGAAGCTATGGGTCTCCCTTACTCGTAATTTGCGAGTATGTCAGCTTTTGTCTCCTCCTTCATGGTACTTCATTCTTGGTTTCAGAAGACTGTTGTTATCCATGTCTGCTTCAGTAACTTTTATCTGGCCTCACAACACTACTGCCCTTTGCCATGTTATCTGTGAGTCTGTCATCTAATGTTTAGTCTCAGCTTTGGTCAAAATTTTTCATTAACTAAGAGGGTTTTCCACATAGACTTAAGAGAAACTGCCTTTAAAGTAAATGTTCTTTTCATTTTTTTGCTTGAATATTTTTATTGTTTTAGCTTTAAATGCAAAGTCACAATACAATACAGAATGAAACGGAGGGCATTTGCATTTCAGGCGGCTTCACCATTTAACTATGCTTCAAAGTGGAGAGTCAACATAGTGCAGTAACAGAGTGATAACCAAGAACAGATAACAACTTGGAGTCTATTTTGAGTGCCCCCACCCCAGTTACCCCCCCCACTCTGTCCCAGCGTACCCTAGGCGTCCATCACCTATTTCCATCTACTTGCAGGAGGTGCATCTCTCCCCCGCAACCACATCAAGGCAGTCCCCCCAAGCGAATGAAGACGACGCACAAGCAATATAATGATTGCAGCATTCAGCCCCTATGTACGGACATGTCAATCAGTGAACGGCTATGTGTCAATGGCCGCAGTGGTACCCAAGTTCGACGATTGCCTCATCTCCCTCAGTTTATCAAGCAACGCATCCCAATTAATGGCGAAGGGGTACTGCCGGAGGCCCACTTTGTCCTCCCTAAGCAGCGCCACTCCCTCCACCTCTGCCCACACAACAAAGGAGTTCTCCTATGCCGTTAATGTAGGTGGGGATGTGGCTTTCCAACACTTGGTAATGAGACACCTAGCGGGTAGGAGCCCAAGGTCAATAAATCTCGATGAGGCTTTGTGTCTCTTGGTCCTGGGGTATAGCCCCAGCAGACAAGCTTCCCATGTGGACAGGAATGGGCGCGACATGCAGTCTGACAGTCGTGTAACTACACCACATCAGTAGGCACCAAGAGAGGGAGGGACAGGACCAAAGCATGTGAAGTAAGTCCACTCTCACCAACGCACAACAGATGCATGCTGCATTTAACTGCTGGCAATATTTGTTTAGGATGGCCGGCGTAAGATAGGCCCTGTGAAGAATGTAAAACCGCATGAGGCGGAACCTAGAGTTACAGGGGATGTTAGTGTGGCTAGACAGTATTGCAGCCCATGTCGTGTCAGAACAAGGCCCGGTCATATCTGCCTCCCATCTGGTACTCAGCGCAGCACAATTATGGGCCGTGTGTGAACGGAGGGCATCAGTAAGCCATCGCACTAGGGGCCTACCTTGTCCCATGACGTGCATATATTGCAGAAGTAGGTGTATTGGCCGTTCAGTTGTTATGTCCCCCCAGTGCCTCTTCAACGTTGCTATCAGGGAGCTGTGCAGCAAGAATTGTCCCGTGGACAGACCTGTCTCTGCCGCCAGCGTGGAGAACGGAATACGTTTGCCCTCTTTTTAAAGGTCACCTAATGTGTGGATCTCTGCTGCACGCCAGAGTCCCAGCACAGCGCTGCTAGTGTAGTGCAAGCCACGTGGTGTGCCCAGCAATGCTACAGCAGGTGCGTAGGGGGTGCTGGAGCATATGAGGAATAGACTCCTGCGGTAGCATCGATGCGCCACGTCCAGCAAGGGCGCTTCAGGCTGCTTTGCTTTTGTAAGAGGGTGAAAAAGGTGTAAGATTTCGGGCATTGTCCAGGGAGGGGCTTTAATCGCCGTGTCCGGTA
The DNA here is from genome assembly GCF_031143425.1 of Pleurodeles waltl. NCBI lineage: Eukaryota > Metazoa > Chordata > Amphibia > Caudata > Salamandridae > Pleurodeles > Pleurodeles waltl. The sequence goes on from NC_090440.1 coordinate 1,929,374,736, forward strand.
GTTGTCCGCCACCTAGCCACTGCGCCACCCATTGAAGCTTGGAGGCTAGATAGTACTGCTCCATATTCGCAACTGCCAGGCCTCACCTATCCAGGGGCAAGTGCATCTTACGCAGTGCCACTCTGCAGCGGCCCTTACTCCAAAGAAATTCTCTGGTTGTAGTCTTAAGCTCCCAAAAGAATTTAGTCGGGACATAGTAGGGTAAATCAGTGAAATAACAGAGCAGCTGGGGGAGAACTACCATTTTTAGGAGGGCTATTCTACCCATCACCCAGAGAGGCAGAGTTTGCCAGAATTTCATCTGGGTTCTAATGGAGGTCACCGCCCGTTTAAGGTTGCCATCCTGCAAGTCATCGTCCACATTAAATATGTTAATGCCCAGGTAACGAAGTAGGCTGCCAAGGGGTAGGCACTCCGGACTAGTAGAGACCTGTGTCAGGTGCGAAAGGAAAAGGACAGGACTTCACCCAGTTGACCCACAGGCCAGAAAGTGCGGCAATGTTTTGTACGATATCAGTAACGTCAGCTGGATGTTGGTAATGCCCCTGAAATATAAAAGAAGGTTGGCCGCGTATAAGAATACAACATGGGAGCCATCTCACAATCGGATAACCCAGCCTAGCCCCACCCGGCGAAGTTCGACTGCCAAAGGCTCAATGGCAAGGGAGAATAATAACGGAGAGAGGGGACAACTCTGCTGGGTCCCTCTGCCCACTTCAATGGGGTCAGAGATGGTAAATGTGCCTTTCATACAGCCTTTTGGGTGTCCCAGGCCATGCTCTTTCCTACATACCCTGAATCATTACTGATGAGGTGTTCGCCACATCCTTAAGTTGGCACCTGTCACCACACTCCTCCACAGACTTCTATTGTCTAGTCCACCTCAATGTTCCTGTAAATGAACCATGCTCGAAAAGGGTCTTAGTTCAGGGTCCACTTGAGCCACGGTCCGTAATAATATCTTATCGATCAGCAATCCTAGCACATGTGATCTGTTGCAGAAAAATGAGAAGAATATATAATGAGTGAGAGTTGGTGACGCCAACCTTCAATTAACTCAGTCTCTTCCAACCAATGTTTCCCCATTGCTGAGAATGCGGTTGTTGCTTCCAGCCTCTGCTGCAATTTGACTTGCTGTGGGCACAATACAAATTTGAGGTTTCCTCAATGATTAGCAAGCCAGAAGCAAAATTGCCTTTCTACTGCCATGAATGGCACAGGAACCCCTGGCTGGGGGCATAAATAGATGCCACTGAAAGAGTTTGAATTCTTGGGGGTTAGTGCCATTGGGTCGGTTTTTGATCTTTGTGTCCTGATGATGGTCTCATGGACTGGTTTGTCTTTGGAGACTGAAACGTCAACAGATCACCCTCACTAACATCTAAAAAAAAACTGATTACATGTGCATTTAACTATAAATGAGACTAGACTTCTTTTTAGAAGTGCATATTGCGTTAGGTGCAGGGCTTAATTTGAGACAGTGAGGGGCACTGCACTTATTTTTGAGGGGCTGCATCAGGTAAATACTGCGAGCAATAGACACAAATGGGAAAGACTGAGAAAAGAAACACAGTAAAGCGTCACAAGGGGAGAAAGCTGCAAGAGTGAACGGAAGGGACAGGGAATGGCTGCAAATGGAGTAAAGAGGCCAGAGATGGCTTTAGGATTATGCTGCCTCTGTATTCTGTGCTCTCACATTTAACTGCGGCAACCGTGTGTTTCAGTGGAGAGCTTTAGGCATCGGCACATTTTTATTTACAAATTAGCCACTGATTAGGTGGATACACTGTTGCACATTGATCATTCTGGTTTTAAAACATTTCCTGTATGGTCATTATGACTGGTACTGTAACAGAGAAAACCCTTTGTATTCATATGATTGACATGACATATGACAAGATGACTGTTACTGCTGCTGAAGCTTCACTTGATTTTTCCGGTCAGAATTGCCACCTGGAAAAATCGAGTTTGTTTTTCCTACCTCTGGTTAAACCGGGTGAGGAAAAAACAAACGTCATAATGTATGCAATAATGTAAAATGAAATGAACACATAAAAGCACGAATGAGTTTCACTTAGCGTTGCCTGTAATCAGGGCTCTAATGTTGTTCTTTGCAGAAATAGCATTTTGTACCTTGTTTCTCTTGGGGTTGTCAAGGAGTTAGTGTTGCACTTTGTCAATATCGTATCACCAAGATGCAGTATGACACACTGAACTTGTACTGCATCAATGTCCTAAGACTTTCAAATCATGACTTTACCATATGCAACAAAGACCTAAAAGGCGATGGGAGGAACGCTTGCAGTTAGTCTATCCACTGGCAATCACTTGGGATAGCGTTCCAACCCATTGTTTTTTTTTCCCCAACCACCATTCCACCTCGGATGACACCCAGCATTCGACCTGCTTCATCAGGAAAAGTTCTGCCTCAGCTGCTAAGCCAAGTCCTCTCTGAACCAGAACACAGTCCCTCCAAGACTTACAAGGACAGAAACTCTTTCGGCTGACACCCCAGTTATAATTGCGGACCTCTCATTTGCCCCTATGCAAAGCTCTTCTCTATCAAACCTCAACCGATCTGAGCTTTCCAAATGTCTTGTTGCCCTCATCCTCAATTCATTTTTTCCCCAAACTTCAAAGACTCCAATGTCAATAGCATGGCCTGGAAGCTTTGAGTGTTATTGAGACATGGTGCAACAAAGCTAATAATAAGGATTCACTGATATCAGAAGGAGAAGGGCTGGGAATCTGGAAGGGTATCCAGAGTCCAATGAAAAGAGTTGCTATGGACATTTACTTACCAGTAGCTGTGCGTTCATAGCAGTGAGGCCTTTTTGCACAATAAAACAAGAATGTGTCGTAGGGTTTCACTGACCAACAGACATTTTACCTCGGAAAGTCCATTTCTAGCAGAAAGACACATTACTTATAGGAGATACTACGATAGGGGTAAAATAAGTTCCCAATAGGGAGTCCAGGTGAGAATCTATTTGTTATAGTTTGGTGATTTCCGGGTTTCCAGCTCACAGGTGTCTATATCAGTGTGACACGGGGTTTGGTGCCACCAGGATAGTGAGAAATCTGAAGATCCATCATCAGAAGGGCATCCATTTCAAACATGTCTGAATGTGAGTGTGTGATCTGGTAGATCACTAGATTTACTTACCGATAGGCTGTCAAGCTCATTGATGCTAGAGTACGGCAGGGAGGCCCGGTAGGTCTCGGTTGTCTTCCACCACAGTGGCAGCCCTACAACGATGGCAATAACTGCAATAGCGTGCGCTGCACATTTCCCCCGAGAGGTCTCTGCTGGACAGAAAACGGTCAAACAGTCAAACATGGACCTTGACATTACGCTTACGAGCCATGTAAGGCCATATGGAATGTTATGACACAAAAGGACAGTCATGGTTGTTTCTAAAGAGTGTTGTGATCACTAACATGGCAATAAATTCAGTCCCACAGGCTTTCCATCACAGATAAGAAGGATAACATTCCACATTAATGGTTCCACGGAAACGTAATAAAAGAGCCAATTCGAGGATATCTACCTCAATGCCTGTTTTAGCGAAGGTGCACGTCTCAGGGAAAATGACCCATATCTACTCAGCCACTTAATCTCTCTAACTGTGAACAAGTGCGTCTAGGTGCCCTCTTCATTCAAAGGTTGAATCGAAAAATATGATTCAACAATTTCGATCTTGCAACAAGAACGAGGAACAATAGATGTAAAGGAAAATGTAAGACTCGCTGTTTGTTACCTTCATGGAATGTGGATCACACACACACACACCCACGTCATTCCGATTCTTTGTGTATCTAAAAACGTTGCACATTTTAAAGTTTGCCATCAGCCTAGTGTATACAGCTACGTTGTTTAAGTAATCAGTCTTCCAGTTACGTGGCCTATTGGTGCCTTGTGATCCTTGTAAGTGTGTGCCTGTCTGTGCATATGATCCTGTGTGTGCAGGAGAGTGTACGTGTGTTGTCTGCGAATGCGGTTGTACTTTACTTGCCCTGAAATTAAGGGTTCCGATGTGCAGATAGTCTGCGGACTATAAATGAGGGCTAATTTCTGTTAACTCAAGCGTTTCCTTAAAGGCGAGACTTTGTACCAGTGGTTGTATCTCATTTTGGTGATTTCTTCTTCCTATCACATGCGCTACCTGTGACAATGTTTACGTATGACAGTGTAAATACTTCTAGGATCATTGTTAATGTCTCCATATACTTGTGGCAGCGTTCTCAGCTCCAGTGTAAAGTGTCTTCTTCCCGGAGGGGTGTTTTTCAGTGTTAATATCCAATTTCCTCGATTTATTGTGGTATTATTCGTTCCTATGGTCAGTGTGTCTCGGTCTCTTGCTTTTTGCGTCACTGTTGTCCTCTCATGTAATCGTGTTTGCCTCTCTTTAGCTCTTTTCAGCAACTACTCTTCTATGCTGCAGTCGGCTTTAGTCTCCTATCCCAACGTGTCAGGTCTTACCATCTCTCTGATGTCTCAGAAGTCAAACCAAGGAAACCTTTGCTTTAATGTTGACAAGCACCCAAATGCCCCCACCGTTGTGGTAGTCTGCCTCTGTTCCACTGTGGATGCCACACACCCTGGTGCTAAGCTTTGTGCTTCTGCAACATCAGCAGAGCTATTTTGGACACAGTACTTTGTGTGTAATAAAGAAGAGAATTCCTGACGTATTCATCATAAATTATCTGAACCCTTGCTCCACGCTGTCATATATATTAATCAACTGGAGTCTGTTCACCAGTACACCATGGTCAAAGGTGTCAGATACCGCCGAGAAGACCAGAGGACCAGGCACTGCACTGTCTCCAACATGAGACCTACGCTACGGAGATCACACAGAACTGGTGCAAGAACCAATTTGGACCCACAATAGAACCTCACTTTAAAATGGAGATGCAAGGAAATGCCTCTTTTTTTTTTTTAATGGTCACCTTCAAGTTTTGAGACTGATGCTGCTGGTTTTTCGACTCAGAGTGCACTGAGGCCTGCTAACCAGACCTCAGTGCCACTGCCCTGGCCCCAAAACATGGATGTTACATTCGCTAAACAAAATTGACATAGGCAAACTAACCTGCAAGTCTCTAGTATATGGTACACAGGGTACCAATGGCATGTAAGTTATAGAGTCACCCCAGGGATTGCAGCACTGGTTGTGCCACCCTGGGTGACACATGTAAAACAAGCCTCCCAGCCTGCCACTGCACACTGTAAGAGAAAATTTAAGTGCTAGCCCAAATTTGCCATTTAAACCAATGGCATAACTAAACCTTCCTCTGTAATAAGTGTAGGTCAACCCTATGGCAGGCCTACCAAGACAAAGACAAAAGGCAGGGTGTACAAATTTCATGGGCAGAAAGGTTTTTTACGAGCTATGTCAGTAAAAAAAATATTTTTTACTGTGGAAAGACTTGGTCGCTCCATTGGCGAGTACTGGGTTAACACAGACCCCTAAGGTGTGCTAGCTCCGAAACAAAGCAAACAAAGTTGACACTTCAAGGTATCAAACAACTCATTAAATTAAGCCCAACTTGAATCTGAAGTCGAAATTAATGTGACGTGTTGCAGTGTGCTACTTTTACAAAGTTGCCTTTAGTCTCCTATGTCTTGTGGGAGGTCCACAAGAGGCTGTCCCAGAGAAAGCTTTCTGCCCTCCTGAGAAGACATCCTAATAACTCCCAGGAAAGGAGACACTAGCAGCCTGCACTTTGGAGAGGTGTTACCTCCCTCCCGCAAGAAGACACACATGTGTTGGCCCTAAAGGTGATCTTCAAAGGAGAATCCGCCTTTGAAAGGTAAATGAGTAACATTTGGGTGAAGGGCTGCTCGTTGTTCTAGGTACACAGACTGACACTAGGGACAGGGAAGGGGAAACCAGTTGCCAAACCGGTTTTCCAGGGCATTTAGCCACGCCTCTGGGTTGGTTTAGGGAGCTATGGACGCCGAGAGAGGGGTTCTGTTTGGAGTGGCAGAATAGTGGATCTTGGAATAGCCAGATGCCACATTTCTCAGGCAGTGTTCATCAGGAGGGAGGGAACCTGGGAGCAAATTGGTTACTGATCGCGTCTACCCTGAAGGCACTTTCTGAGCATAAATAGGGCACCCTTGGTAACCAGAACTCAGATGCTGACTGGACTAGAAGAAGGACTAGCCTGCTGCAACAAGGACCCAGCAAAGAGAGGCTGCACCAGCATGGACTGCACCTGCTGAACTTAGTGGCTAGCAAAGGAGAAGGGACTGTGCCTGCTGTGTTCTGCTTGTGCAGAACTCGTCCCCGGGGCCAAGTCGAAGCAAAGAGACTCCAAGTTTCAGTTGGCTGACCTGTTGACAGCACAGGGCCACAACAGCTGAGAAGCCTGCTGGGGCAAGTTGGTATCCCAGAATCATTACATGAGCACCAACAGCTGCCACACAGGACCTGAGACCAGGACCAAATGCTCAAAGTTGCACACGAGCTCGCTGAGCCCAGGATAGTGGTCGCAGTGCAGCTTGGATGACCACAAGACAAGTTATCGCCCAGAGAAGGATTTCACTGTGATCACACTACCGGGCAACTGGTAGCCCTGTGAAGACTGGACCTCTACGGGTCCAAGAGGACTTTGAGGGACATTGACCCTGTGACCAGGACCACCTCACCCCCTTTGTGGACCGAGAAGTAGCAGTCTACCTCATCGCATACACAGCATCCTAGAGGATCTTCAGCATCCTGTATCCCTTACATCAGGTCCCTCTCCATGGGAAAGCATAGAAAAGGATAAATGTGCATGGAACGGACTAAAGACTGCTTTACTTGTTAACTGTTTCTGATGACCTTGCTGGTCTGCCTGATTTGGCTCACTGAAGGAGTTGTTTGCCCAAAGTAACTCGAACCGACCGCAGTTCAACTAGCAAAAGTTTTTGTTCTAAAGGTTTCCAAGTGTCAAATTCATTGAATTTGCCAATGCTCGTTCACGGTCGAGTAAAAAGTGTATATTTATTTTACATTGTAAAATCTATATTCCTGAACCCTCCAGTGGATTTATTTAGTTACAGTGTACACAATAGAAGCAAATACTGTCTATTTCTTTAAAATGCTGCCTGATTTCTTGAGTCTCTGTGATTTATTCTTCAATTGTTTAAATGCTTTACACTTGTTCCTTTGCGTAAGCCTTGCTTCTCAGAACCACAGCTACCCAAGGCTGAGTTAGAGGGTTTAACAAACTAAACCAACTGACCCTAAAGGGTTTGGTAAGTGCATTACACAATGAGGTCGCACAGCCACACCATTTAATACCCCCTATTTCTTCACAGAAGCACATCATCTTTTTCCTGATATCATGCTGCAGATTCTGTGGCATTATTATCTGCTATTTTCAACCTTTTGACACCAACTGTTATAACAGTCACTGGTAAAGCAAATTGGTCTCATCTTTTGGTTTTGTCAATACAGAACAATTGTCTTGAACAATGGTATAAACACGTACACTCATTCTTCGAGATGCTGCGACCCTTTAAAACATTTTTTTACCGCCAATCTTGGACCTGCAAGTTAAAACAATTATGTGCAAAAGCAAAAGAAAGGATCGACTCAGTAGCAGAGTGCAGTGAGGATGGGAGGGGTTCAGAGGAGCAATGGAAGTGTAGGGAAGCAAAGGACTAGCTGTGGGGAGAGAGGGAAGCAACAGGGGCAGAGGAGTTTTGGGGAGGGAGGCAGAAAACATAAGGGAGAGAGATTAAGCAAACACATATAATACCCTGAAGCTTAATGTGGACAAAACAGAAGTGGTTTGGATCAGGGACAATTCTTCAATCCGTCCCTTTTTGTCTGATTTTTGGCCCCAGTTCTGGGATAATCCTTTTTGCCCGGCCGAATCATTTAAGCATCTTTGCTTCTTTTTGGACAAAAAGGTGACTCTTGAAAAACAGGCAAAACTTCTCTCATCAACATGGTTTTTCCTGCTTCAGTGTTAGGAAAAATTCTCCCACTTCTTCACTGTGCTGTGCGCCCGCTGGTGGTACGGGCAACTATTTTTAGTCTTCTGGATTACTGCTAGGATAACTCTGATAAGATTTCAGAGGATTCAAAATGCAGCGGTGAGACTCGACTTGGAACTGTCCCGCTTTTCCTCAGCACCAGCAACATTGGACAACCTGCACGGACCTGTGACTAAACAGATCATTTTTAAATCTATGTGTCTTGCCCATAGAGCCTTATGCATTTCTTGACCCAGCTACCTAAAAAATAAGTTATTTTATTATGTCCCTAGCCATCATCTCTGATACTCTGATGCTCCTCTGGTGATCATTCCAGGATTCAGGTGGGCTCATATTATGGAGGGTCTTTTTTAGTGGTAGCTGCAAAAATGTGGAACATGCTTCCTGTGACCATGTAGAACATTTATTGAAATGTAGGTTTTCACTGCACTTTAAAAGTTTGGTTTTATTGTCAATTTTCTATTGAGGTTTATTTTTTTATTTTTTCCAATGCCAGGACACTAGCATAGGTATTAGTGAGCTTTACAGATTCAATAACATAACTCAACTCTCATGGAGTGCTAAACAAAAGACAAAATGTAGTTCCCTGAATACAAGCAGTGGAAAGACACAAGTAATCCAATCAGAATACAGTGAAGAAAAAATGCTCCAAAGGCAGGGCAAAGAACAAGGAACAAAACTATGAAATAAGAATCAGGGGAACGCGATAGTCAAGACAGCCATCTAATCAAGGACAAGGGGTGGACTCAAAATGCACTATACATATTTTAATGCATCAGAGACAAGATGTCTTCAACGACAGACCACTAAAGGGCTTTGTCAGCAAGACCTAAAAATTATCCCAGGAAACATTCTTTTTTTTTTTTTAATAAAGACAAATAAATATAAATATATAGCAGAAGATCCTATTCAAACTAATAAACAAGAAACAAGATTAGACTTCTGGCCACATCCTGGCATACTCCAACTGCCCCAGCCAAAAATGTCTACCATCTGGGGGTTTACTTGAACCCTCACTTGTGACTATCAGAACAGGTAAAACACATGGAGTACACCTGCTTTTTCCTCCAGAAATTGATATGGAACATCTTGCGCTACCTTCCCAAGAAGGACCAGCCTGTAATAATCCAGGCCACCATATTGAGTTGCCTTGATCACTGTAATTCCCTTTCATAGGGATGGACCAAGGCCTTTTGAGTAGTTTACAAAGGGTCCAGAAAGAAGCAGCCAAAATGGCCCTCAAGTTTCCATGCTCTGCTTCTGGAGCCCTGAAAGCTCTTTACTGGCTGCCGGTCATTAAAAGATACATTTTAAAGCATTATGCCATGTTTTTAAAGCAGTCCACCACATAGAGTCACAATACTTGGCTCAAAGATTCATTAATTACAATCGCTCTCGCTTTTACAATCTTCAGAGGCCTGTCTGCTGGTTGTTCCTAGAGTTTAGCGGTCTCACTCAGGTGGGAAATCTTTCTCACTCCAAGCTGCTAAATTGTGGAATGAGCTTCCTTATAATCTTCGTAAGATTTCTGTCTTACTGATCAGTTTTTTTTCCGCAAAAAGTTATTAATCAGTCATTTCTGGTCTTATTTAATGCTCTGTCTTTTTAGCACCGGGGCACCTTTCGAAGTATTGGCTGTGCTTTCGAAATTTCATAACATTAACAATTTGTCTTGCGTGAAAGCACAGTAACATCAATTTATGCCCTCATCACTTCCCACTGGAAAATAGTTTGTGTAAACATTTATGTTGAACCTGGCCCTTTTTGCAGGGTCATCCCCAAACTTTTTACCTCCTTCCTCCAAGTTTTTCTGACCTGTTTTTGTTGGCTTTAGGATTCTGGGCATTTTACCACTGCTTACCCGTGCTAAAGTGCAAATGCTCTCTGTCTAAATTGTATTGGTTGCTTGTTTCTCCACGACTGGCACATTTGATCTACTAGTAAGTCCCTAGTAAAGTGTACCCTGTGTGCCCAGTGCCTTTATATCAAATGCTACCCGTGGGCCTGTAGCACTGATTGTGCCAACCACGAGTAGTCCTGTAAACATGTCTTAGACCTGCCATTGCAGTGTCTATGTGTGCAGTTTGGAACTGCCAGGTTGACCTGGCAAGTGTACCCACTTGCCAGGCCCAAACCTTCCCTTTTACTACATGTAAGTCACCCTTAAGGTAGGCGAAAGGCAGCCTCATGGGCACGGTGCAGTGCATTTAAAAGGTGGGACATGTACGGTGTGTTTTCCATGTCCTGATAGAGAAATACTGCCAAATCCGACTTTCACTAGTGCAAGGCCTATCTCTCCCATAGGTTAACATAAGGATTGCCTTTACATATCTTTGAAGTGCAGTTTTCCATTGGGAGCAGATAGAGATGTGGAGTTGGGGGTCTCCAAACACACAATTTAAAACATCTTTTGAAAGTGGGCATTTTCTTGCTTAACCCTTCTGTGCCTCTGCCGGGATGCTGAATACACGTCTGGGTGAGACTGACAGTTGGGCTGTTTGTGAATTCACTCTAGACAGTAACACAAAGGGTGCAGAGGTGTGTCCTGGATATCTGGATGAGTCTTCCTGGGCTGGAGTGGGAGGGAGGAGCGGGCACCTGCACTTGAAAGGGCTGTGCCTGACCTCACACAATACAGTTTACAACACCCTAGAGTGTGGCTGGGGCAAAGCAAGGAAGTGGCAGGGTCTTGTGCACTACAAAGACTTTCCTTTGACGTTTGCCTACTTCAAAGGCAGAAATGAGTATAAGTATTGAACTGCTGACCCCACAACTTTAAATTACTTCTGGATCAAGAGGAACCTCTGCCAAGGAGAAGAACTTGATGCTTGAGGTGGGCCTTCCACTCGGTCTGTTGCTTTGCTGTGCTGGCCTGCTGCTGCTTTTCCCTTAAGAGGGAAAGGACTTTATTTTGCTTTCTGAAATCCTGCTTGTGAAGTTTCTCCGATGGCTTGGAATGAGCTTGCTCCTTGTTCTGAAGTCTCAGGGCCATCAAAGACTTCATCTGCCAGCACCTGGGTTTTCTTGCTGAGACCCCTACCCTGCCAAGGGGTGCCACATCCAGTTCCTGGGCCTTTAAAAGGAGAAGCTGTTGAACGCAAGGTGAAAATCCACGCATCGTAGCGGAGCAGTAGAAAAATCAACGCAGCGCCTGCACCGCGGCTGAAAAATCGGCACACTACTGGAGAAATAGAATGATTGCCAGCTCAGCGTGGATTCATCACTGCAGTGCATCCGGATTTTCCAACCATTGTCTCCGGGTGTCAAAACCTTCAACATCAAGGCACAGTCCAGAGGCTGCTTGTCCAGAGATCAACGCATCCCTTTCCTGCAAGGAAAGAATCGAAGCACGTTTGCCCGTGCTTTTTTATTTTTGACACATACCAGGTACTTTGTACTAAAACAACGCATCCACTGATTTCTATGGATTAAGACTCTTTTTACTTTAAAAATTCATATCTTTGCTTGTGTATGTTGGATTTTTGTCATTTTGGTCTTGTTTGTTTTAGATAAATATTGGCTATTGTTCTAAACTGGTGTGGAGTCCTTTTGTGGTGTTTTCACTGTGTTACTCTGTGTGTTTCTACAAATACTTTACACATTGTCTCTGAAATAAGCCTGACTACTTGTGCCAAACTACCAAGGGGGTGAGGAGGGGTTATCTGAGCTGTGTATCCCCCTTAACCGGACGATAGTGAGAGTGCCTACTTGGACAGGGTGTAAACGGACTACCAACTAGAGACTTCATTTCTAACAATTTGCATTGTTGCACTGAGGAAAAAAACAACTGTACCTGTACATCCTTCTTGTTAAGAGATTGATCGCACAAATGACCGGGGAAGTGGTAGTTGACCAAAACCGTAAGTGGTTTATCGGCACTGCAGCCGGCTTGCTTTGCAGTTTCTGTTTACACAAGCAAGAAGCCTCCATTAACAACCATCCACAATACACCAATACTGCCTTACCCTGGGGTTTATGCAGGAACCATAACTGTTCCTTTCTCTCATGACTTTCCAGGACAGTGATAGCCTTACCTCTATGAGCAAATATGTGAATGTCCTTGGAACAACACTGGCCTCCTCAACCAAAACACAGTCTTTCACACGCTGGTCTATGCTGTCAATTGACCTCAGCTTCTTCCTCCTCAACCAGAGTGTCATTTACAAATAGCTAACCAAAGCTTGATTATCCAATTTAGTTTTATTGAGACTCTGAAGATAAGCTTAGCCCTTTGGCTTGCAGGCCTGTGCCCCATCACCTAGTGACATTTAACCTACTTAGCTTGCTCTGTTTTAATCCATTTATTTTATTATTTATTTTAAGATGGCTGCCTTTGTTTATAGTTATAAAGATGTTTTGATTTGCATTATCAGTGCCACTCTGTGAAGGCGTCACTATCAGTGTCATAATCAAGTGATATACCTAGGCATTAACATCATGTCCCTTTCCCACTTACGTGCAACAGGAACTTAATGTACACTCGTTGGGGATAGTTTATATAATTGCCGCCACAAGTCTGCCTTCTTATAAATAGTTTGAGAACATACCTGTGTCAGTGGTCCTACATGATCTGTATAAAACCATCTCACACAGAAAAGGTCATTAGAGGAATTCCTTCCAGATGCCATCTACACTGCACGTCACCTTGCTGCAGAACTAAGCTTTTGTGTCACCACGGAGTCTGACCTAGAGACCTCATTCCAAGGTAACAAGAGTTGGGGATGCTACCGATGGACAGGGTAATGGCAGATTAGGTTTATCATACCTAGCTCTCATTAGGTTAGAGATTAGATTCTTTATGCTATGGATTTTACATTTTATGGTTATTGCAAGATGGAGGGGGATTTTGTATTCACAACTCTCATCTTTACAACTATGCTTCTTTAATTGTTTGTTATCCTAATCATTGCAGCTCATTTACCGTAGATTGCAGTCTTTTCAATAAATATACTGAAAACTCTCCTGCATCTCCTTCATTGAGTGTGTGACTAAGACTTGTTGCTAGTGAGAGAAAAGGGTAGCTTCCGTTCCACCACGACTTCCCTGGGATGTTGCAATCTAGAGTCCATGTGTAAGACTGCCAGAAATCACCTTTCACTGTTTGAGTTTTTGGTGGGGTACTGCTTGTGATCCGGGAGGGTTGGGCCGACAGTTGCGACTTGTTGTAGGAGTGGCTTAGTTGCCTACAAACAAAAGTGCTGTCATCCCTAAACCAGCAGTCTCCCCTAGGAACGAGAGACTAACTATGACAACCTCTGGATGAGATAAACCCCCCCCCCCCCCAAATTCCTGCAGACAAAAACTGCAACATCACACTTGAAAGCAGATGGCTCTCCCTATACTTTTCAGGCCTAAAAGAAGATAGACTTGTACCCTAGAGTGAAAATGGAAAACAATCTATCTGTTCAATAACCCGAAGGCATGGTAATAACAACAGACGCTAGAGTGAATTAGTGCACAATAAAAAAAAACAAGCAAAATGAAGAAAACCCCCCCTATAGCTTAACAACTGAAGCAATCAAAGTACTTGAATTAGGAAACCTAAACAAATGCATCTACACTGTACACCCTTAGAGGAATTATAAAACGACCTAATATACCAATTCTCCAACAAAATCTAGTACACATACAATGAGCTATTCCCCAAGCACATCCACAATATTACACAAAACACTCACACTACACTCTCCTCCTAGAATAAGCGCAGTTCAATAACAACAAGAGCAAACTTTTTCACCATGTTAAACCATCTCTTGTCATCAGCTCAAGCGGCACTAAAAAGGTGTTAATTTCTGTTGTGACTGGAATGTTCCATGCATGCTAAATGGAACTGGTATTCTGACTTTTCTTTGGCACTCACACTACACGCGGCACAGAGGCCTACACCTATCCCTAGTAATCCTAGCTACAGCTCCTGTTCTCTGTCCTTGTGGTGCACACAAATGAGAATCAGAACTGGTCTTTGTTGCAGGATTAATTAAAATCATTACAACAATACAATAATTCTAAAAATGCCCATTTTAAAAACTGGCCAAGTAATAAGTCCCTCCAAATTAAAAACTTATTTGTTTAAAATGTAACACACTCTTTAGTAAAGCTACACAACAAGTGCTTATAACAGATCGAACTAAAAGTCTAAAAAAACTTTCTCAGTCCTCTGTTACAGCCAATGCGAGAGGGATTTTACAATATGGCTAAAGTGCTATTCATGGCTTCTAGGAGGTGTATTTTGAGGGACTCTGAGTGAGGGACAGTCAAAGTGCCATATGCATCAGGTTCTGAAAGCTGTGTGGATTCGTCTTTCAAGCAGTATTGTAAGGCATCTTGGCATGACTGAATATTTAATGCTCGAAGTATAGGTCGAGGCAGACTCACCTATACAGAAGTAACAGTTCATAAATACAGACAATGTGGTGGCGGGTCGAACATAGTCTACATTTCCTGTTATCATCAAGGTCGTACCGAAATATTTTTAATGGAGTCTATCCAAATCTTAGTCTCATGAAGTGTTTTTTCATTTCCTTACCCAAAGGATGGGAAAGGTAACTTGGAAGAACACTGGATTCATAAAGCATGGCTCCTCGCCAACCATGTGCCTTTCCGTTCAATGATTACACATCCCGATCTAAAGATATCAACTTCACTTGTTTTAAAAGTAGTTTAGATATCTGGAAAGCTAGGAGGTTGCTTACCCAAAAGTCTTGTGCTTCCGAATTGGCCAGTGAAGTGTTCAAATATCAATGCCATCTGGACTGTGGGCAGTTAATTACTGCCCATAATTTATGTTTGAAGTTATCAATCTGTGCTTGCTTACCTTTTAGGCAATACGCTACAAATGTTGCATTTATTATCAGATGTTGCAAAGACAAGTTGAATTCTAAGCGAATCTGAGCCTGTGTAGTGCATTCTGATAGGGCAAATATCCTTCTATAGCAAGTGATTTGTGCCATATCCAGCCAGTTTCTCTCTAAATGGCAGCACTCCATATGCTATTGTTGGTAACAGCTTGCTAGCCACCACCCTTAAAAGGGGGCGGAGATCGGGATTTACCACTGAAGTTTACAGAATGCCCAAGTCAATGAGCTTACTGCTGCCTGTTGAGCAGGAATGTGAGACGATATATGACTCCTACTGTCTCAATGCTATTACCTTGAATGAAGCACACCTCATTTTATACATTTACGGGTAATGATCATAACCTTTGTTGTTGCAACATTCATTAATAAGTTATTGACCTTGCAATAATTGGCCAGAAAATGTAAGATTCTCTGCAGGCATATCTGCGCCTGATCAAGGAGCACTGTGACACTGCATACTGGAGTGTCTGGAACCTAGGCCTGCCACCCTGGAGGAAACGTCCTTGCCTTCTCCAGTTGTTTTTAGGTCAGCCAGGTAAAGGTTGAATAATAGCGGGCTAGCATACAGTCCTGCTTTAAGCCTTTATTAGTTGTCATTTTTGCAGCTGTTGATCACCCAGAGCTTACTTTTATCTTTACCCAAGTGTTTGAATACAGTGATATGATGGCCTTTAATAGGAATGCCCCAATTGTTCATTTTAAACCATAGTTTCTCTCTTGAAACACTATCAAAGGCGTTTGTGAAGCCTATAAACACTGCTTACAGGGCCTTGTTTTTGGCCGCTGTTGTCTCCTCAATCAGTTCAGTGATGCAAATCTTATTGTCCTCAATGTGGCAACCCATTTGAAATTCTGTTTAGGAAGAAGGGACCATGTTCTTATCTGCTGTCCATTTCTGGAATTCTATGTAAAGGATGCTTGCATAGCACTTCCTCTCTGTGTCAAGGAGATCAATCGGCCTATAACTTCCCAGGCAAGCCCAGTGCCCTTTCTAATATATGGGTACCAGAAGCGAACTTCGCCAACTGTTCAGTGTAGTGCACCTAGGATATAAGATTGAAATAATGGAGACATGACCACTACCCATTTTCTGCGGGCTTACTGTAGTACTGCTGTGGGGATGCCACAATGGTGCGCCATTTATGCGCATTGCGTTGATTGCCTTTTCCACCTGGGCCTCTGTTATTTCCATTATGCCCCTGATTCTTTCCCGGAAGGATGATGCAAGAGTAGAACTGGCTGCGGATGTGTCCACGTGTGGACTTTTAATGTAAATGTCCCAGTCCTCTGGAGCGATATTAGGCACTTCTTGCTGGCACTTTACAGATGACATGCTATTTATCCAAATTCAAAATTTCCTTTGGTCTTTTGACTTGGTTATCTCATGGGATTTAACCCACCTATTGGCTTCCTCTTCCTTTTCTTTGGCATTTAAAGCTTCCTTATAGCTGGATTTTATCTGGCTGATCCTATTCCTCAACAATGAATTTCCATCCTTGTTCAGACATTGAGCTCTGCAGCCTTTGTTTAGTTTCAATTTTGATTCTGGATACTTGCTTTTTAAGTTCATGCAAAAGTGTCACCTTCTTAATCTGTACAAGGATTGTGTAATTTGATTTCTCATTCTGGGCCCATCCTCCTCCTGTAAGATTGTGGCTAGAGACCCCCATGAACCTACATTCAATATTTGCTCTGAGGTCTTCATGGGCGAATCAGTCTAAGAACTGCTCAAACAGGGCTTGAGCAGCGCTTGATCTTCTGTGATCCATTGTGTTCTTCTGATTCTTCCCCTGGCTCACAATATGGTTTGAGTTGGTACAACAGATTCTTAGTGCCTATATGTCACATTTTAACATAGCATGGTCAATCGCCATGGATGGATGTACTAATAACTTGCTTACATAATGGAAGTGGACTAGTAATACCAAATGTAGTCAGGTGTGGCCCTCCCTAGAGCTCAAGAAATGGATATAAGTGGCTGGTATGTTTGTCTCAAATCTGCTGTTTAATGTGCGTAGGATCAGGTTGCTTAAATAATTACCAAAATCTTTGCCATGTTTGTCTGGTCTTTGAAATTCTTTCTGCACCACCAGGATAGACCACTTTCATTGTGGAGAACCTGGCACATATTACTTTGCCCTCTGTTCAGTAAGTTGGCATTAAAATCACCCACTATTTCCAACACTGAATCAGAGGGTGAAATGTTTAGCCTCTCAATGTCAGTAGAAGAGCTATTAGTGTTAGTTCCCCACAAAGCCTGCTACTGTCCATGCCCGGGGTAAATCATATACAGTGCTGGTGTTGGCATACCAGGTTTTGCAACCTTTTATATATGGCAAGGACAGTGCTGTCTACTGACACACTCTTTTGTGCAGTTCCACTCTTATGTGAGCTGAAGGTCCTGGCACTGATATTCCCTATGTGTGGCAAGTGAGTGTATATGCAGTGAGTGTGCAGCATGCATAGAAGTAGGACTGTGAGTCGCAATAGTCTGAGTACTAGGATCAGTGTTATACATTTTGCATGGCATAGGATGGATGGTGGATTCAGCTTCCTCAGGTGTCGAGGTGTATTGACTGCATTTTGGTCTCTGGAGGTTGGAGATTCAGAACTGAAGTAAGGGAGGATGAGACAGAGCTAACACTAGAAATATAGGTGGACACACATACAGTGAGGAAATTGTTAGTAGAAGGCTGCTGATTAGTTCTCCCTGAGCACTTCCATTTATTAAATAGTAGGGATGGGACTGCAGTTTCTGTAGTCTCAGGCCGGGACATTTGGAGGCATGGCCTGCCCTTTGTCTCCAATTACTGCTTCAGAAAAGCTGATGACAGCTGAGTGCTGAGATTTCACACTTCAGTGTGCCCTTGTTTTGAATATTCCTGCTTAAAGCTAGTGTTATAGTTACCTGCTGTGAAAGCTATCACCTTGCACAAAGGCTGGGTCGGAGTAACAGCCAGCAAATTATATATGAAAGACAGCTAACCCAAACCGGTTCTGAAACCTTAGATACTGGATCCACATCCCTTAAGGGGAAATGTGTATAAAAGTGGAACACAAACAAACTCCACTTTCAAATTCTTCAGGACCAATGAAGGGAGTACCACACAGAGTATTAAAAAAAAAGCTGTGTGACATGATACAGAGTCTGCATGACAGCCAGTCTGCCAGAAATGAGTACATCATCTGAAGTCTGCACTTTCTGCTGGAAGATTCAAGGGTCTGCCTAGAGCCCAGAAACGTCTGCTTAGAGAGGGAAGGATTGTATCTGGCAGTGCAGAAGAGATTGCCCAGGAGGAAAAGCCCAATATGTAAATGAACTGTGTGGAGGTGGGCTCTTAGTATCCTCAAGCGGTTCTTGCTGTGAACTGCCCTAAGACTTTAAATTGATTAGCAAGCATAAATGATTGTCACCAATGCAAAAGCCATAAACAGCCTGGAGGCCATAATTGCAGAAGATACTACTCTTCTGACAGCCAGTCTGGAAGCTGCATCCACCTATCCAAGCACCCAGTCTGCACTAAACCTTGGGAAGCCACTATTGCCGAAGAGGAGGGCCGCTGTCTGAGCCTGTTGGATTGTTCCTGCCCAGTGGTCAAGTTTCAAGTGAGGTAACAACGCCTGCCAGTACAGCAGAAAAGCTGCTGCTGCAGAATCCAGACTGCTTAACACAAGCATCCTGCACCATCAGAATTGCACCCACAGTAACAGGTAACCAAGAGTCCTAACAGTGAGTGAAACAAGGGACCTAGGAAGCAGAATAATCCTGCAATACAAAATTAAGGCTTTTACTAAGTGAACTTGAATTGGAGAAGCAAACAGAACTTTTGTTAGCATCTAAACAGTGGAATACTTTTGACCCAATGGTAGATGTGCCTAATCCCCTTGTCTGGCCTATGGCCATGCTACTCACCTAGGGTCATAGACACTAGAAAATGCCGAAAAAACCAGATAGTGGGTGGGCAAGGGGGCGGTGGGGAGGATGTAGCATGTCACTGAAAAATCACAAAAATGATGTAACTGAGATTCCTGTTTGCACTGTGTAGTATTTCATTTTCCTCTGTAGTTAAACATTTTCTTTGAACTAGAAGATAAGCACTGGACTGGACAATACAGTTTTGTGTCTAAAGGTGGACAATTGATTTCTGAGCTTTTGTCCTCTCACACCACCTTCCTGAGAAGCCTTTAACTGCTAACTCTTGCTACCCTGTGTGGAAAGTGTGTACAGTTTAAAAAGACATCACAGGATGGACACGAGGACACCAATGGCTAATGACCTCCACCACTGTGGTTGGGGCCTAGTTTTTCCTGTCTGCCCTGTAGCCCCCCGAAAGAAGTCTGACAATTTCCGTATGGGATAACTTCAAAATAGTAAGTGACCACAACTGAGCAATAAATCTTTCATCTCAACCCGTCTGCAGTTTTCAACAAGCTTAATCACCCCAGTCTAAGTATCTAGCTTAAGGATCTAGAAACCCATGGCACTATCATCACCTGCATCCATTTCTTTCTTTTTGACATATTACGTCAGACCCTGTTCAAGGTGTCATGGGGCAAGCAAGGGCTACTGGGTCACAAACGTAGGGGGTGAAGTTGTGTTCCTCTGATGTCTCAGGGTCTGTCCTACTATGGTTGTAGAAATGGAGCGAAGTACAACCCCTTCAGCACCTGACTGTAAGCAGTAGTGATGAAGTGGTGACGAGCAGTCATAGGCTTCTCATGAGGGGAGGGTGAGGGCGCTTGGAACTAGAACAACAAACGGGAACATGGGTCCCACTTTTATAGAGCAAAAACCAACAAAAGATGTGTATCCACTGTCAGATTTGGGGTGGTCCTTTCCAGACTGCTCTCAAGACATAGCCCTTATATACAGCAATGGTTCTCTCAGCAGGATTATCTCAGGCCTAGAGCACCCACAACAGAGGCACAAAGAGGTGTGAGATTCCTGTGTCTGGTTGTCATCAGCCAATTAAAAGTGCAACCCTGGAACAGACAAAGCCTGAGTATCAACTAAACAGTCCCAGTTTGGATGGTAGTGTCACCTGCATGGTGTACAGTCATCTTCTCCTGCCCTGAGTGCCTGACTGCGCGTCTTTAGTATTCTGTTTTATTTTTTATTTTTCCCCAGTCTTACACTAATCTATTGTGGATGCAAAGGTTTAGACCTGTCTCTTGATATGAGTAAGGTCCTGGACTAGGCATGTGAATGGGAGAGGTGCACCACGCATGCCCGTACTTAACTGACAGAGGGCTACCGTCCCTCTTAGGAGTTTAGAATGTATAGCAGTGGTGGCAGGATATCATCTTTTGTGAATCCATAGCTGTGAACAGACCTTTTCACCTGTCTCAGGAGTGGAGACCTACTGGCTCACTTGTGTAAAGTTCTGCCTCTTTGCCCCAAACGAGATCCTAGCATTAACATCCCAAGTGTATGTTATGGATGCATGTGTCCTGTGTGGTACATGCATTGTTTGTATGAGTGAATCATGTAATAGGGGGCTGTGGATTACATTTTGGAAGCCCGTGTACACATAATAGAGGTGATGTTGTTTTCCCAGGCAGTGGAAGTATATTGCTGACATTTCTGAAGCTGGAGGGAGGAGATCCAGACCCTGAGGTGGAGATAGGGCGGCAAGGTTTAAAAAAATAAAATAAAATAAAAATCTAATTCGGTCCCTTTGCTGAAAGCAACTGCTGATTAGTCTTACTGAGCATTGACATTTCATGGATGATCGGGCTGCTCTCTCATTTGTTAAGAATGAGTAGGGTCTTTCAGGTGAGGGTAGTCTTTTGTCTCTTTCCTAATCCTCTAACTATGGCTGTTGTTGTGCTGGGACCAGAAAGCTCAATTCTTTGTGCCTCCGTTGAGGATACTCCAGGATGGAGATTACCCTGCTGGAAGGAACATCACTGCACAGAAGCTGTGTCTGGAGTACAGCCTGAAGGGACAGATGAAAGAAGAACCACCCCAAACTGGTTCTAAAAGTGCAGGCAGAAAATCCACATGTCCTCGCTGTATAAAAGTGATACCACTGACCCACTTGCTGTACCTGTTCCAAATGCTCTTCAGCCAAAGAAGGAGGTGCTCTGCAGAGCACTCAGAGGAATTCTGTGAAACCAGACTTGGGGTCTGCCTTTCAGCCAGCTTCCCAAGTGTGAGGGGACATCACCTGGAGTCCAATCCTGCTGGAAAAAGTTGAATCTCTAACCTGAAGCACTTTGAAGCCAACCTGCTGCTGAGAAATAGTAAGGGCCTGCCAGCCTGCATAGGTGTGATTGACCTGAAACACTACAGCAACTTGACCCCTGGTGATGTCTGGGTCCGCCGGCCTAAGGAAAACTGAGGAACGAGATATGCATGCACTGAGACATGCAGGCTGCAGATTCTTCAAATGGACAATTCCCACAGTAATCATGGTTATTGCTGATGTCCCCAAGAAGTTTGTGTCCAAGTTGGACAGTGCCTCAATAAAGAATATGCGTGCTGTGATTAAATATATCACCACCAAAAGGTATTGTGCTCAAGGCGGAATGTGTGACCCTCCTTATCTATGTGCGGATGTGGACTGTACCACCGCAATCCAACGACTGTGCCCAACGAGTGCTGTGCAGCTGCACCTGTGACCTCCACAGTGACTGCCATCATGCTATTGTGAGCTTGGCCAACTGCCAATTTTAACTCACCAGTGACCCAGAAGAGAGTCCTTTAATTGCCAGTGTAAACACCTGCCTGCAAAGACCTAGGCTTCTGCTTTGGTTTTGCTGTGGTCCTCACCCAATCGTGGGCTGAACCTCCGGCCTGCATGTGTCTACCAGAAGCAGGAGCGAAGCAAGATGCTAGCTGCAGGTCCCTGTCATTGCTACACTCAGATTCCAGGGCCTGCACTGTGGAGATGCTGTAAAATCTGAAAATTGCTGTAGGCGCTGAAAGCTGAAAACTGAACTTAAGGGGAATCTGCACCCAAGCATTGATACTTATTTGAGACACTCAACCCCTGGGGAGACGTACCTAGAGTTGCCGAGAGGAGGCTGGTGGGGGGAGGTACATCTGAGAGATGGGCACGGTGGGGCAGAATACAAGGTGCAGTAGCCCAAGCACCAGAAAGAATTGTGCCCATTTTCTGTGCTGTGAAGTGTTACGTTTTAAGTATGTGGATTAATGTACTATCCTTTAATCAAAAAAGCCTCGGGTTGGACATTTAGTGATTGCAATGCATGGCGATTGTTGAATACTGAGTTTGTGCACCTTCACACTACCTCCCTAAGAAGCATGTGACTGCTCGCCATCACTATCACAGAAAGTCGAGTGCTGAATGGGATGTACTTGGCCCAATTTACAGAGCCAAAGACATAAAATGAAAATTACCCCAGGGCCCACAAATGAGGACCAGTAGCCTGTGCTCGGCCATTGCCCTCAAATAGGGAATAAGAGTTTCAATTTGCACAACTACGATTGCAGTCTCAACCAACACCCTTACCGCCCATCAAATACCAGTTCAGGCAATCTAATCGAAGTGTGTTGCTTAGCAAAACAGCATATCTGAATTTCTATAGGAGCCTTGTGTCCTCCTCCCTCCTTTTAGTGTCTGGGTCTCCTCCTTCCTGCTTCAGGAATCCATGTGGAAACACAACTTCACTTCCATCTTGAGCTAAAAGCCAGGGATATCCAAAATGACATCTATCTCACAGGCATCCATTACGCTTGCTCAATCACACATACTCCTTGTATATACCAGGCAAACTACAGACTTAAACATGCACAACATACATTTGGGTTGTTAGCTCTAAAGTTGAGGGAAGCGCACAGAAGCTGAACATTACATGAGTGGGGCAGCAGACACAATAGTGGTACTCAAAAGGGAATGGCACCACAGTAGGGCTATTTTCTAGCCTTAATAGAAGCTAATAGGAACCATGACGTCAAAGCCCTTTGTGCAGGCTCATCGTGGGATCACCGTCCCATAATGTTTCTCCAGCAACTTAGTTTACTGGTCATCCCTAACGTGACAACTATCCTTGTCCTAGAAGTCGAGTTTAGTACCAGTCAATCTGAAACATGGTTTGTAGCACCCTTGCTGAAAAATTCTTTTTTGGCCAATCTCTCTATCTGGCTGTTATGAAAATACCTGAACCAATGTTTATCCTACCGAATTGGGATTCTTTTATATTAATGAGTGTTTAAGTGTCATGATATGCAGAACCACATATTCCACTTAATTTGCCTTTCTTTGTATTCTTTGCATAATTATCATCATGGGGCATAAGCTGGTCCTCAATGTTTGCATGCTTTCTATTAACAAGGGGCCTAAAGTATTTTAGAATCTGATGCACACACGAACAAGGAATGTATGCCAATGAATGCACGAACAGGATATGCACATTCTGGTGCTCATACTTTAAGGCATGCTTAGTGTATACAAACATGTGCATACTCAGTGAATGCACAGAACAAGGAAACACGTTAGAGGATGTACACAGCTGTATCAATACTTTACTGCGTGCATGTTTTGGTATTCATTTTCTAGCTTGCACATCTAAAAGGGGTGTAAGGCTCAAAGGTCCAAAATGGTCACATTGATATGGTATTTTCACTCATAGGGCTCGCTTACAAGTGACCCAGCAATATGATACAATAATGCTGCACACAGCATGGCAGATAGCCAGCGGTATTTCCAAATGTCCACATCTGGAATATGAAAGAACCTGCTGAAATCAGTGTTACTACACCAATTCCTGCATGTCTTCCCCATATTCTTGCCTGTTACATGGGCAAATTGCCACCTTCTTTTAGCAGGTGGCTGTGTGCCTGGAATTTCTGAGCCTCTCAGTCAAAAACAGGAATACTATACCACTTGTGATCGAACCGTAATTTCCTTACATGTTAAAGCCTTGAAAGCTAGCTCTCTAACTGGCTGTGAAAACTACACAAAAATTGGGGTGGGGGCTGAAGGGCAAAGGTGGGTGTATCTAAGTCCAGGGGAGGGTAAAATCAGTAGCATGGGGCAGATGCGCTCAACTTCTAGATCTAGGTGGGCTCGACGGGGCAAGAGGGGTTCTCCATCTTGTGGCAGAGGGAATGAGAAACAAGCACTGCCAAAGCCAAAAGGTCTCACCTCTACAAGAGCTATTGGCTTAGGCAATCTACGTTTGCCATGTTATACTCAAGCGTGGCCGCTGTTCAGCATGGCTAAACGTTTGGTGTGGAGTGTCGTAGAATACAGTGGGGGAGCAGAGCATCAGAGAGTGGATTTTGTGTTGTAGAGTGGAGTAGTGGGGACCAGAATGTCTGAGTGTTAAGTAGAGGGAATTAGAGTTCAGTGCAGAAGATTGTCGAAGAGTGCAGTGTCATGGAGTAGAAAAGGGTGGAGTGGGTTGGAGTGGATTGAGGTAGTGAGGGGGATTCGACTGGAGTAGAGTGATGTGGATTGGATTAGGGTAGAGTGGTGTGAATGGAGAGGAGTGGGGTGGACTGGATAGGGTGGATTAGATTGGAGTGGGATGGCTTTTAGTGGGGTGGACAGGACTTTAGTGGGGTTAGGACTCAGTGGTCTTCAAACTTTTTAATGCTGCGCCCCCCCAGTTGAAAAATAAAAATCATTGCCCCCACCCCTCAGAATTTTTCACAATTATTTTAGAAAGATGGCAATGTTTAAATAGGTCTAAGCCTATTTAAACATTGCAGTTAAGTACGGTTACCTTTTTAAAACTGCAATAAAATGCTTTTGCTTAAAACAAAGGCATGTTATCTGTATAATATTTATTTTGGCCAGAGTTTGGCGCCCCCCTGGGATCACTTGAGGCCCCCCAAGGGGGGCCCGCCCCCCAGTTTGAAGACCTCTGGGTTAGGTGGATTGGACTGGGGTGGGCTGTATGGGAATGGATGTAGGAGGCTGGCCCTCTATGTATAGTGCAAAGCTAAGCACAATGTGCAGGGGGTCCAGTTAACCACACGTTGGTTTACAGAGATAAAAACTAGATCACCTAGTGCCTCAATTTTTATGGTAGCTTGGTCGAGCAGTTAGGCTAATCTTGGAGAAGTGCAAAGCATTTCTTGTACTCACAATATCAATAAATCAAGACACACACTCAAAAGAATAACTCGAGACCAATTAAAAAAATATATATATATATTTTTACACATTTTTTAAGACCAAGGTCATCAAAATAGGGTAAGTATTTTTTAAGTTACTTGTTTTTAAAAAGTTTTGATAAAGTTAGTCTATTTGAACATAATTACTCACCACAGGAATCAATGGAGAAATATTTGGAAAATTCACAGTAAATCAGGCAATGCGTTTACCAGTATCTCCTTTTGCAGGTTTGTTGAGGTCATCGATGGGTACCCTGGACCAGCTAGAAAAGTACGAGCAACACCCTGTTCCGACGGGAGCAGCTGCAGAAATTCGATGGAGTTGGTGCCAGGCCACTGCAGGGGACCACTTGGAAAAGCACTGCACAGGCGAACTTAAAGGTAAGTTCGGTGGGTCCCCTTGGGGTGTCAAGGTCGCACAGGGTGGGGACACTTAGGACACAGCTGAATCTTTGGTGCAGGGCACAGGGCGGTGAATCAGTGAGCCAGGAGCTGTGCGCAGAGATGGCCTTGGAAGCAGGAGGTAGGTACCTTGGAGGGTCGCTTGCAGGTCAGCAGAAGCACTCTAGTGGGAAGTCCAGGTGGTTCCTGAAGTCCCTCGACTGGGGCTTCCTCCGGGTCCTTTTTCAGTTCGGAATGGACTGTCCTTCTGGGTATCCGACGTGAGGTGACCAGTACTTAGGGCTACTGCAAGGTCTGGCCACTGAAGGTCGCAGTGCTACCAAACTTGGCACACAGGCTCAGGTCAGCAGCCGGTCAGTGAAGTGGCCTTAACTGGGTCTTTGGTTCCTTGGAGTTGTAGAGTGATGCCTGCACTCTGGAGGGATATCTCTAGTGATCTTTGAAGAACTGAGGTCCTCTGGGGGTTTGTAGAGGTGTTCAAGGTCCAAGCAATCCCTCAGCAGTGATTGTCGAGTCCTGGGTACAGCAGGCAGGGTTTGGCACCTTTTCTTGGTGCAACAGGACTTCAGTTCTCGAGTCTTCTTTTGTCCATAGAATCTGATTTCTGGGTCTAGGGATGCCCACTAAATACTGTATTTAGTGGGCGTTTTAGAAGGTTCCTGGTAGTGACCAATGGGTCATCTACTTTAGGGTGGCTACACCCACTAAGTGACCACTTCCTGTGGGCGGAGATCACTTCCCTACACCTGACTGGCAATTTTCCTTCCATGCAAGATGGAGGAAAATTAAATGAAGAGGTCACCTCACATGCAACACTTTAGGGGTGGTGCAAGCCAGGACTAACTACTCCTCCTACCCTTTGTCTGTTTTCTCGCTTTTGCTCCCACCAAACGTAGGGGTTTGCAACAGGGCGGCCATCTGCTGCTAGCAGCAGGCCTGGGGGTCCAGTTTCAAGGGCAGTATGCCTTTTGAAACTCACCAGCAGGGCAGTGCACATTCCTGGGGAGGGGGTGTTAGCACCTGCATCCAGGAAGGGCTTTGCTCTGAAACCCAGAGAGTAGGATCTCTCACCCCAGGGATTCAGAATCTCGCCTAGTGCTGGCAGGCTAGTTGTAACCGGCCAGCAACCATGCCAGGGTAGTTAGCTTTGGCAGGGGGCACCTCTAAGGTGACCCTGGGTAAATTTTGGGATAAATCCAATACTGGTACCAGTTTGGATTTATCACTTCGAGTTGTTTGACGGTATTCATCGAGTAGCTGTGTCCAGCACATGCATTAAAATGGCTGTCCTTTTCACTTACTATGTTTCAGGTTTGGCATGGACACAGTACGGGCATATTGCTCAAGCATCTATGCCCACACATACCAGATAGTGCACCCTGCCTTAGGGCTGGAAGACCTGCCAAAGGGGTGACTTACCTATAGTGCATGCAGTGTATAGTGGACAGGGCACACAGGCTGTGTGCCATGACAAGTTTGTCTTTTGGGATTGCATCAGGACACTCAGCCTGCAATGGCACTGCTTGATGCATGGCCCTAGAAGTGGCACAATCTGTGCTGCTGTCCTCAGGGCCCTACCCTTAGTACCCTCTGCCCTGGGTACCCAAGTACCATTTACTAGGGACTTGTAGTGGCAGCTAAAGATGTTGCCAATGCATCACAACAGTTTTAGGGAACGAGATCTGGCTCAGGGAACCTGATTAGCAGGGAACCTGGTTAGCAGGGGCCCTTGGCACTAACAACTTTGAGGCTACATCATATACCAGGCAAAAAGTGGCCTTTTCCCACAGCGGGGTGGGCTGGATCGGAGTGGGGTGGACTGAACTGGGGTAGATTAAATTGGGATAGTATCAGATTGATCAGAGTAGACTGGGTTATATTTGAGTGGGGTGGGCTGGAATGAGGTGGAGTGGATTGGATTAAGTGGGGTGGGTTGGGGTAGGATGGTTTGGGGCAGACGGGGTGTGGAGTGGATTAGACTGGAGCGGGGTGGATTAGACTAGAGTGGGGTGGACTGTATGGGGTAGGTTGGATTGGACTGGAGTAGGGTGGGTTGGATTGGACTGGGGTGAACAGGATAGATTAGCTTGGAGGAGTGGGGTAGACTGAACTAGGGTGGGGTGGATTGGATTGGGGTAAAGTCAGGTGGATCAAAGTAGACGGGAGTGGGACAGCTTGGAGTGGGATAGACTGTGTTAGGCAGATTGGATTGGGGTGGATTGGTATGGGGTAAATTGGTGTGTTGCATTGAGGTGGGGGTGGATTGGAGTGGGGTGAATTGGACTGAGTGGGGTGGATTGGACTGGATTGGGGTGGACTGCAGTCTGGTGGATTGGTCTGAGTGGGGTGGGTTGGACTGGGGTGAGATGGATTGTGGTGGAGCGAACTGGATTGAAGTAGGTTGGGATGGTTTGGACTGGAGGGGAGAGGGATGGTTTGGAGTTTGGGTGGACTGCAGTAGAGTGGGGTGGATTGGATTCAGGTAGATTGAATTGTGGTGAGATGAGCTGGATTGGGCTGGGGTGGATTGGAGTGGGCTGGTTTTCATGGAGTGGGGTGGATTGGAGTATACTGGATTTGAGTGACCTGGATTGGACTGGAGTAAAGTGGGGCAGACTGGAGTGGGTGAACTGGATTGGTGTGGGGTGACTGGAATGGAAAGGAGTGGACTGGATGAATTAGACTGGTGTGGGTGGATTGATTTGGAGAGCGATGGATTTGATTAGAGTGGGGTGGTTTGAACTGGAGTGGGGTGGATTGGAGTGGGTGAACTGAATAGGTGTGGGGTAGAATGGAGTGAGGTGGATTGGATTACAGTGGGGTGGAGGAAGGTGGTTTGGATTGAACTGGAGTGGAGTGGAGTGGACTAAGGTGTACTGGAGTGGACTGGAGAAGGATGGAGTGGGATGGATTGGAGTAGGTGGGTGATTTGGATTGGCGTGGGGTAGATTGGGTTGCAGTGAAAAGGATTAGAGTAGGCTGGGTTGTATTGGGTGGGCTGGATTGGAATGGGGTGGGATGGGTTGGACTCTAGTGGGTTGGCGTGGGATGGACTGTGGTGGATTATAGTGGAGTGGATTGTGGTGAGGTGGATTGGATTAGGGTGGATTGGAGTGGGGCAAATTGGAGTGGAGAGACTGTTTTGAATTAGAGTGGGGCACACTGGAGTGGATTAATGTGGGACAGATTGTTTTGGATTGCAGAGGGGCAGATTATTTTGGATAGAAATGGGGCAGACTGCTTTGGATAGGGGTGTGGCAGATTGGAGCGGGGCAGATTGTTTTGGTTTAGAATGGGGCAGATTGTTTTGGTTTGGAATGGGGCAGATTGTTTTGGATTGGAGTGAGGCAGATTGTTTTGGATTTGAGTGAGGCAGATTGTTTTGGACTGGAGTTGGGTGGACTGAATTGAAGTGGGGTGGTGTAGATTGATTTGGATTGCAGAGGGGCAAATTTTGAGCGGGCAGACTGGAGTAGGGCATAATGGAGTGAGTGGTTTCGATTGGAATGGTTTGGATTTCAGTGAGGTGGATTGGATTGAGCAGGGTGGATTGGATTGAGTGGGTGAATTGGTGTGGTGTGGTTTGGGGTGTACTGCACGATTATTTGTTAAATCATAATTTTGGAAATTACATAGAAGAAAGAAACAATGTCACTTTGCAATATTTAGAACAAGATAATTGTCATCTTTTGAGAACAGCGCCCACGAACAAATACAAAAGAAAACAGGAGTGCAAAGTGAGAAAAGAAGACTTGGCAAATGAAAAGAAAAGAGTTATCTATAGAAAATAAACGTTTGTTTGCGATGCTGGGCACATTTTTTGCTAGTCACATGCCTTCTGATCACAAAGTGATCACAAAGTGATACAAAGAAGAAAGAGTAAAAGTCCTAAAGTGTAAAAATTTAGAGGTGTAATTACAGCAAGGATGCTGGCAGATGACATGTAGTTAAAGTTATAGAAATCTGGTTCCCAGATAAGGTAAGAATTTACACAAAGCCACCTGAGGATATGATGAGATTTAGAGCGTGAACGAATGTAGAAGAGATCCACAGTCCCATGCAAACTCGTACATCATCATACAATGCCTCTAGATAAAGTCAGAAATGTATATCCATTTTTTTATTTGTACAGGTTACCAGTCAAGAGCGCATCTGTACTGTTAAAAATATGTAGTGATGTTTGCATTATGATCCAACCAACCTAGAAGAAATGTGTGTGAACACACCAATACAAACGGTCAATGTATGAGAATAGATTGCAGTATGTGGAGACTGGACATATAGCTAATTATGCAGAATCTCACAAGGATAGTATGCATTTCACGAGGCAAAGTATTAAATCACATCTGAAAGTCAAATATATCTACATTGGCTAAAAATAATAATAAGGTAATGTCTACATTGGAATCTATCCTGACGAAGTTGTGTTAGCAAAGAAACGTGTATAGTTAATTTTTATGAGAGACAAGTTACAAAAATGAACAATTTAATCAATTAGCTTTTAGTCTAAACCTCCAAAGAGAGAACGGGAAAAAGTTTTAGCTACAAGTCTTTCATTCACACAAATCATGCTTCCTCAATAAAGTTATTATGATTAATCATGTCAAGAATCAATTTTTAATATCTACACATTTTGTACTAATGGTCATATGACTGTTTTTATAGACTATGAGACAAAATTGAGGATACAAGTGTTGGCTTCCAATTGGCAAGTGGAAGGTCAAATCAATATATCACATTCAGTTAAGGGAAACATTGTTACGTATTAAGGGTCCCAGTGTACATTTTTAGAAATGTCATTTACAAAGTGCTGGGAGAGTGATGTACAACTTGGGTTTAGTAACATGATTCCATTACAGAGGAGATACTAGGAAAATGATGCTACAAGTATTGTCTTCCTATTGGCATGTGGAAGACAGAATCAATACATCACTTTTAGATAAAGAAAACATTTGTTAAGGGTCCCAGTCCACATTTTTGGATATCTTGTTCACAGATTGCTGGGAAAGCGATATACAGCTTGGGCTTCAAATCATGATTCCTTTATAGAGGAGGTACTAGGGGATTGTTTACACAGTAATATTCCATGCTAAGCGACAAGGTATTTATTCTGGTATTACTTATACGAGGTGAACATAAATTCACCTATTCGTATTATGCAGGGGATTCGTGAGCCAGCTACATATAGTACCGTTCTTTATTAGAGCAAGATGAATTGACATAATTGAGGCCGGGCCAAACCACAATAAAATAAATAATCCAACATCAGATGAAGACGATGATTCTGCCAGTGCATCGGAGCAAGACAGAGTATGCATGAAAGTAAACTAGGGACTAGGAGTGAGGAGGTAAGAGTGAATGAAGTCAGACCACGAATGCATGTCATTACTAGATCAATTTGAGAGGCGAACATAGTCAAATTATCGTGGCATCTGACTATTCACTTACCGAACAGGCAGTCTATCTCGTTTTGGTCCCGGTTTAAATCCCAATCATCATGTACTGGCATTCTAGTGCAGCGCCATGTTAAGTTTGAAGGAGATTTTAAGTCCTTCTTTGGCTCCCTCAGTTGGGCACCAGAATAACATATACTGCTAGGTGTGTGGCAGCTATATTGAAATAGTGCTAAGCCCTGTAGCCACCCTAGGAAGGAACTACTTAATGTCCTGGAGAACATGATAAAATATGTAAAATTAAGTAATGCTATTCCACAGACCAGGACTGGAGTTAGACTGGTTAAGATAATACTATTCAGCATGACAAATCAAATACATGGGTGTCAAATGACCCAATTTGGCATTCGAAAGTCTGTGTTTCACAATTCAAGTGATAGAGAGAACGGAGTAATACCGATACTAGGTGCAGTAGCCAAACTGAAATGGTACTATGTCTTTTGACCATCCAGCCGAGGCATAGAAGTTCTTTTCACAGTAACTTAAAAACGTAATTGATGCTGTTTCCAAGTGAAAGTGCTACTCCAGGCACAACTGGCCCAAAAGGGAGGAGTGGGGGGGGATATTATGTAAAATGTAATGTCCACTGGGATGCTTTCGGCTGACCTATTAGTCGGACGGACATATCGGGATAACGCAGGATTTATAATCAGAGACAAGTGGTTAAGAATGAGATTACATAAGGTTACATCTAAGCAGGCCTAATTAGAATGCTTGGAAGGGAGCAAATTCCCGGTAAAGGAAAACTGGTTAGGTAAAAAGTAAAAGGACCTAAAGAATACAAACAGAATTCCCTAGGGCAGCTGGATTAATTTAAAGGTAAGCCCATCAGTGACTTACAAATAGTGCAGAGGAACAAAGTCATCATAAAGAATATTAGAGCCAATAATACCATTCTGCATCTAGATTCACGCCAAGTTGTAGTAGATCATATAAAAAGAGAAACAGAGAAACAAGGAGCTCTCATGTTACAATGACTCCAGTTCAGGATCTCCTACCCGAGGATTTTACAGTGGTTTCAAAAAGCTACAGAACGGAAATGTTCTTATATGAGGGTGACGAGATACAAGATGGCCGACCAACATGTGTCAGATTGGAGATTATTAGAGCCAGTATTGCCAATCCGCATCTTTATTCAAGCCATGTTGTACTGTGTCATAACGAATAATCAGGGCACTCTCGTGTTGATGTCTAACTTCAGATCTAGGTCTCCACCTCGAGGATGTTGTTTTAGTTTCAAAAGACCACAGAAGGAAAAAAGTTCTAGTATGGGGGTGACAAGACACAAAACGTTCTATCAATGGTAGTCTCAAATCATCTTTATGTATGTTGCAAAAGTGTTCTCGTATTCTTGTTTTCAGCGGTCTCATTGTACTCTCTATATAATGCTGATCATAGGGGAAGATGAGGTAGACCACATTTGTACTTACGCAATTGATGAAATTCCGCATACGAAATCTCTGACCATTAATGTCTACTGTTTGTTTTTGGACGGACCGAATTTACAGATGGAACATTTCGAACAAGTATAAAAGCCAGTGGTTGGTTGTAAAAAAAATGGTTGGTTGCTTTTTGTTCTTGGAGAAATGAAGGACATAGTTTCTCTCTAAGATTAGGTGCCCTTTTGAAACTCATTTGTGGGAATGGTTGAATATCCATAAAATAGATTGGTTATTGGTGAGCAGGGACCGGTGTTTATACAACAACTTTCGAACATGATGGCCGTTACTAAAATTGGTAATGAAGCAAATTGATGTTTGTGTTTCAGTTATTTTGATTTTGTGTAGAATTTAGTTGCGGTCAGTCTTGGCAAAGTGTTCTTTTGTTTGATTCAGCCTCGATCGTTTGTACCCTCTTTTGGATAAACGTACAGTGATTTACACTGCCTATGTCTCATAATCTTCAATTGTGCTGCAGTTCCTTCTGGCACATCTGTATTCTCCTGTTGGAATGTTAACTATTGTTTTGTATGGGTGACAGCTGGACGCATGGTGAATGGAAATTGCAGCCATTTTCTTGCGATCGATTTGAGTATGTAGTTGGTTGTGGTCGATATAGAGAGTAAGGTCAAAGAATTCAAGTGATTCTTTTGAAATGTGGTAGGTCACCTCAATTCCCCATTTGTTGGGGTCCATAGAAAATGTTGGAGAAGGGGCTAAGGGCCTTGCCAAATTAAGAGTGTGTCATCTATATATCGCCCCCCAGAAGATTCTATTTTTTGGTAGATCCTCTGTGTTCTCGTTCCATAACCAATATCTCTCAACAAATTTACCTACCAATGACTCGCACCCATGGTCTGACTTCATTCACTTTTACCTCCTCTCTCCTAGTCCCCAGTTTTACTTTCATGTATACTCGGGCTTGCTCTGATGCACTGGCAGAATTATCGCCTTTGTCTGATGTAGGATTATTTATTTTATTGTGGTTGGCCCGGCCTCAATTATTTAAATGCATCTCGCTCTAATGAGGAACTGTACTATATGCAGCTGGCTCAGGATTCCCCTGCATAATACAAGTAGGTGAATTTATGTGTGCCTCGTATAAGTAATACTAAACTAAACACTTGGTCACTTAGCATGGGGTATTAGCGTGTAAACAATCTCCTGGTACCTACTCCGTAAAGGAATCATGTTATTAAGCCCAAGCTATACATCGCTTTCCCAGCAATCCATAAATAACATCACTAAAAGTGTGCACTGGGACCCATAACAAATGTTTCCTTTATCTAAAAGTGATGTATTAATTCTGGCTTCCATATGCCAATTGGAAGGCAATACTTGTAGTCTCATTTTCCTAGTATCTCCTCCGTAACGGAATCATGCTACTAAGCCTAACTTGTACATACTCTCATAGCTCTTTGTAAATGACATTTCTAAAAAAAAAAAAAAAAAGTACACTGGGACCCTTAATACATAATAATGTTTCCCTTAACTAAATTTGATATATTGATTCGGCCTTTCACTTGCCAATTGGAAATCAACACTTATAGCCTCAATTTTGCCTCATAGTCTCTAAAAAAATCAGTCATATGACCTTTTGTACAAAATGTATATATATTGAACATTGATTTTTGACACGATTAATCATATTAACTTTGAGGAAGAATGATACGTGGGAATGAAAGACTTGTAGCTGAAACTTTTTCCTTTCTCTCTTTGGAGGTTTAGACTATTAGCTAATTCATTAAATTTTTCATTTTTGTAACTTGTCTCTCATAAAAAAGTATCTATACATGTTTGTTTGCTAACACATCTTTGGCAGGATAGATTCCAATGCAGACATTACCTTATTATTATTTATAACCAATGTAGATATATTTGACTGTTGGATGTGATTTAATACTTGGCCTCATGAAATGCATACTGTTCCTGTGAGAGTCTGCATAATTAGCTGTATGTCCAGTCTGCACATAATATGATCTGCTCTTATACAGTGACCGTTTGTATTGGTGTCACGTTGGTTGGATCTTAATGCAAACATCACTACGTATTTTTGCCAGTACCTATGCTCTTTTGACTGGTAACCTGAGCAACCTGTACTAATCAAATATGGATATACATTTCTGACTTTATCTAGAGGTATTGTATGATGACGTACAAGTTTGCATGGGGCTGAGGGTCTCTTCTCCATTTGTTCACACTCTAAATCTCATCAAATCCTCGAGTGGCCCTACTTTTGTTTAAGTTATTACCTTATCTGGGAACCAGATTTCTCTAACTATAACTACAAATCATCAACCAGGATCCTTGCTTTAATTACACCTCTACATTTTTACACTTTAGGACTTTTACTCTTTGTTCTTTGTATCATTTTGTGATCAGCACTGGGTGAAGGTCCCTCTTCTTACTAGATCTACCTTCTAAGACTGTATTGCCTCAGTCCTCAATCCCTACACAGAGACTTTGCACTTGGGGTGATGGTCCTATCTGTAGCTTACACTTTAACCAATTTTCCAAGTGTTTGCAGCCTTGAGAAGGCCCCAGGTACAAAAACCATCTAGGTGGCAAAACATGTGTCAGCTGGCTATTTTTGTTGAGGTGTATGTAATAAAATATTGTTGGATTTCCCAATATGATTCTGCTTATTGACTGACAGACTGCTATTGAAAGTTGGATCTTTGCGCTTGAACCAGGGTGGGTTTGCCTATCTCTTTTTTGTTACAAGGAACTATGTTTACCGACTGGAATAAACTGCATTTTGCAGATATGTCTCATTTAAAGCTAGTAACTTAAGGTTAAATTCTACGTACCCTCCCTTAACTTGCTGTTTTGGTAATATAATTGTCTCTATTGATATGGTGGGCTTCTTAGCAAATGCATTTGTTTCCTATGTTGTTGGAGGTGCTCGATATTAACATATAAATATTTTGGTCTGCTGTACATGGTTTGTATCAATAAGTAATTCAAAGCCTCGCTAAGTTGTATCCTGAAAGGTTTCTTCTATAGTATTAGATTAATTTAGCATGTGATGCGTTCATTTTGTAAGTGGACTCTAAAACGGTGTACTAGTTAAGCTCTTAAAAGACAACGAAGCTAAAAAAAAATTATGTAAAATTCGAAAGAGTGGATATTGATCTTCCCATTCCTGCTCACTCTGTTAGAAACTCATGTTCTTCAGCACTGAGAGGTGAATATATGATGGCACTCTTTCAACACTGAGTTAAGCAATGTTATATAATACACTGCCTAGTAGCTATTATGCATACTGCAGGCCTGGAAACCTTGACTCAAATTCTGGTTTCGGCACTTGCCCATATTGCATGGTCCTAAGCAAATTACTTGACTGGATTGTGTTTTATTTTACCCGACTGCAATTTCAGAGAACTTAGTTGTAATTTGATTCTCAGTGTGAACAACACAAGCATAACATCACATGTGCTCATCTCACATTGAATTGTCTTTTGGTTCGCTCACAGCAATGTAATGAGGACTTTATGGGGGTGGAAGTTGTTTTTAAATCACATATATTTAGGATTAGAAATTACTTTTGCTAAACATCAATCAATCAAAGCAGTAATGCAATATAGTGCATTAAATTAAATGCCTGCAAAGTTTGAAGAAACAGACTGTGTTGTTT
The DNA here is from genome assembly GCF_031143425.1 of Pleurodeles waltl. NCBI lineage: Eukaryota > Metazoa > Chordata > Amphibia > Caudata > Salamandridae > Pleurodeles > Pleurodeles waltl. Next base: position 1,929,410,607 of record NC_090440.1, read on the forward strand.
ATGTGGCAACTGTTATGATGGCAAAGCTAGCATTTTGGCTAGAGCCAAATGAAACGGATGGGTCCGATATCACTATTAATGTAGGCACCTGGCCCAAATATACATGGCAACATGGCAATCGTGCTGAATTCTGGGCCTCAATGTCCCAAACCAAACTTGAGGATTGCCCTGGGGTAAGAAGAGAAAGCAGTCACTTGATCCCCACGATGAGAATCATTTAAAAAAATAAAATAAAAAAATATGTTTCGAGTTGCCCCTTCAGCCCTAATCATGCTGTGGTGACTCTCCAGCATCTGGGAGTATATGGGATGGTGAATGCAAGGGTCTGTGATTGAAGGTAAGTGATGAGCACTGGGTAGGTACTCAGGACCCTCAACTTATTCTTCAGATATTTGCACTCAATGATTGAAGCTTTAAAGAAAAGTCATCAATTGTATACGAACACTATAAAGCAGGTTATTAGTACTATTGCATGTATGCCTAAGACTCCCCTCTCTCAAAGTCGACAGAACACTGCATTTCTAATCCTGGGCTTTATTTGGCAATCTTATGCATCCTGGCAGTTTCAGGGTGCTTTAAAAAAATTATTCCGGAAAACTCAAAATTTAAAGGATAGCATAATAGGGTTGCGTGAGTACAAGCAGATATATGAAGGGCAGCAGCAGACTGCGTATGAGCTCCTAGCAGGTATACAGTATTTTTACTCTGCCTCAAAGAAATTTAAAGCAAAGCAATGTGTGAAGGAAAACTATTCTGGCTCACTTTTATCAGACACAAAAAGACCACATGTTAAAATACACATGGGGATTAAGGCTCCTCCAACATAGATTTATATGGAAACAAATCTCATTGTATGATACAGATATTTTACATGGTTAATGCACTTGCTTCAGAGATCTGTCTGTAAACAGTTGGTTTTGGGTTTTAATTATAAATTAGTTTAGAGGGTTTATGTGCCTGCCACAGACGGGTAGATCAGAGGTTTGTATTGTATTGACACCGTTTACTGCGTTGATGCTATTATTGTATAGATGATTATGCAACCCCCAAATCACAAGCTCAAATCTAGTAAAATAGCTCAGTGGGTTGGGATCTCTCAAAAAATATGTTTGGGTGCCTTGCAAGGTACACATTTGAATGCTTGCAGGATTTAACTCAATCTATCATTCTTCTATGGCTGAGAAATGAGTGCCAATGGCTTGGATGGTAGTTAACAACTATTAAGTTACAAAATTATCAATTCATAATGAACACAGATCTACAATACAATACATAAAAGGTTTACTGAAAAAACATGCAGTTTTTTTAGCTAAATTATTTAGAACACAACGCAACATATCTTCCCAGTAATTTCAGAAGCCCTGCATTATTATGCTCGTATAACAGATACATCCTTCACTTCTATTTTGCAATACTTGCATTTTCTAAAGTGTTTGGAAAAGGTAATTTTTGGTTTATCGCTTGCTCAACCTGTGAAGTGACATGTACGCGTATTGAATCAACGGGAATACTGCAAGTGCCAAGGACTGGAAATAATGTATAAAATGTATAAATAAGGATGACAAAAACTGCTTTCAGCGGTTGGGCTGCACGCTACTCCGCTGTTTTTTTTACTTTGCATGTGCGGTCACAGGGATAAACGTGTACTTTGATTTTCTGACCCCACTGGATAGATGAGAACAATATGCCACTGCAGACACAGCTTTGCTAAGGAACTGATAAAAGTTATTTAATCAATACAAGAATAACATGTTCACAGACACTGAAGTATACACTGCACATATAGGGGGTGATTCTCACCCTGGCGGGCGGCGGATGCCAGAGTTCCCCCCTCCAGAATATCGCACTGCGGTCATTAGACCGCTGCGGGTATTCTGGGTTTTACACTGGGCTGGCGGGCGACCGCCAAAAGGCCGCCCGCCAGCCCAGTGTAAAACAACCTTCCCACGAGGACGCCGGCTCCGAATGGAGCCGGCGGAGTAGGAAGGTGCGACGGGTGCAGTGGCACCCGTCGCGCATTTCACTGTCTGCAATGCAGACAGTGAAATTCATTGTGGGGCCCTCTTACGGGGGACCCTGCAGTGCCCATGCCATTGGCATGGGCACTGCAGGGGCCCCACGTCACCCCATACCGCCATCCTGTTCCTGGCGGGCGAACCGCCAGGAACAGGATGGCGGTATGGGGTGTCTGAATCCCCATGGCGGCGCAGCTCGCTGCGCCGCCATGGAGGATTCAGAAGGGCAGCGGAAAACCGGCGGGAGACCGCCGGTTTTCCACTTCTGACCGTGGCCGAACCGCCGCGGTCAGAATGCCCTGCGGGGCACCGCCAGCCTGTTGCCGGTGCCCCCGTCATTTTAGCCCTGGCGGTCGACGACCGCCAGGGTTAGAATGACCCCCATAGTTGGCTACATGCATCTATGGTGTGGACGTTCTAGAGTCATGGCTGCCAAGTGATCCCATGGCATACATTACAACAAAGTCAACTATTTGGAATTATTATTTTTAGCATTTAGCGCGTAACAGAAGAAGAATTTCAAGTTACAAACGTGGGTCCCTAGCAGCACCTTCGATTGATGACGGTGTTTCTGGCGACACAGACCCCTCTTGAGAGGAACACCTTGATTTCCGGCCCAGCACCTTCAGCAGGAATCGACATCTGTTCAGAGTCCTCATCTTCCAGGGGTGAAGGCTTGGTCGCTGTGAATGGGCTAGCTGCCTCTGGGGGTGTGTTGTAATGTTTAAAGAAAGAGACATTCCGAGTCACACTCTCCTTACCACGTCGAGCTGTCACCATCGTCCCTGTCACTTGGATCACTGTCCATGGTACTGATTCGAACGGTAGTCTGAATTTACCACCTAGGCACCTTTTCTTCACCAACACCATATCTCCTACTCGTAATTTCCTCACACGAGCTCGTCGCCTACGAGACACCCGTTCATTCTGTACCTGGCAATGACGTAGCCGAACTGCTACTCGATCATAAATCCTGGGAGCTTCAGTTGTCTGTGGTAATGTGTCCCTCACACAGCGAAACATGCACACTTCACTGGGGGCCACTCCTGTTGTAACATGGGGAGTTACCCGATACACTCTGAGGAATTCAAACAGGGCATGTTCCACATTTCGCCCTTGAGACACTGCAATGCGTAGCACCTTATTTAGTGTTCTCATGAAGCGTTCAGCTTCCCCATTGGCTTGCGGCCACCGGGGCGTGATCTTTCGATGCTGAATGGCATGAGGTGCCAGATACGATGCAAACTCATTGCTGGAAAACAGAGGGCCGTTGTCAGTTCTTGAATTATTCCATGTGTTGCCATCACCTTCTCCAGGCAAGGCACCACCTTCTCCGTTGTAGTGGAATCCAATACCTCCACCTACGGGTATTTCAAGAAATCGTCAATAACAACAAACATATGGTGCCCATCTGGGAGACTACCTAAATCGGCGCTCGCTTTATACCAGGGAGTCGATGGAATGGGCTCTGTTATGATAGGAGCCGGTGAATCAGCTGGACTGAGAGTTTGGCATATGTGGCAGTGTTGGATGGTCTGTTCTACTCGGGCATCCAGACCGGGGAACCACACTTTACTTCGCAGTCTTGCCTTGGTTTTCACTATTCCTAGATGTACAGCATGGGCAAGATCAATGGTTCTCTGTTGTAGCGCCTCTGGGATCACCAACCTATGGCCTCGTAAGAGGCATTCCTCTGAGGATACAGCCAGTTCTTGGCGTACACTATGGAGAGAGGACAAAGTGAGGCTTGCTTCTGCGGTTCTCTGTGATATGTCCTGTTTCAGCCGATGCCACTTGCCATCCCGAACACATGACATCACCAACTGTAGAACCTCGTCTGCCCGGGTGGCTGCTTGAATTTCTTGTACAGACATGGGACGAGGCCTAGATCACTCCATCACCAACCCCACATACTCTTCCACCTCTTCAGACTCCACTTCTTCTTGAGTTGTAGGTGGCCTGATATGCCTTGATAGTCTGCTGGGTTCTGTGCACCAGGTCGATATACCACAGAGAATTGATAGCCTTGGAGCTGCAGGATCCATTTCTCGATCCTAGGTGGTGGTTGAGATTCAGACTTGTTGAATAGTGGTATAAGCGGCTTGTGGTCCGTGTGCACAACAAACGGATGGCCATATATGTATAGGTGGAAATGCCGACAACCCCAGTGCACTGCCAGCGCCTCTTGTTCAATGTGGGAGTATCGCTGTTCCGTGGTTGTCAACGCTCGGCTGGCATACGCTACTGGCGCCCACTCTCCGTCTGCACCTTTCTGAGAAAGCACGGCTCCCAGACCCACAGGGCTGGCATCCACCGATATTTCCGTGTCCTTGGAAGGATCCAAATACACCAGAGTTGTGTCGGCTGACAAAGCTTTTTTAGTTGCTAAGAACGCCTTCTCATGAGTTGGATTCCACTCCCATGGAGTGTGAGCCTTTGTGAGTTCCCTCAATGGAGCCGTGAGTGATGTCAGATCGTTAATGAATCTCCCACAATTCGTAACCATGCCTAAAAAGCTGCGTATGCCCGTTACTGAGGTGGGTGGGGGTGCGGATTGAATGTCTGCAACTTTCTCCGGGTCAGGCTGAACTCCTCTCTCTGAGAAAACATATCCGAAGAATGCAATCTCTCGCTTCAGAAACTCACATTTCTCACGAGGAAGTGTCAATCTGTTCTGGTGAAGCCTGTGGAATGTGGCACAAAGTCTTTTAAAATGCTCTTCGATTGTGGGAGATTGCACCAGAATGTCATCGCTCACATTGATAACTCCTTCCAATCTAGTCAGCACCCCTCTAATCGTGTCTTGAAACACTTCAGCCGCACTGGCAATGCCGAAACTTAAACGCTTGTATCTTCTCAGCCCAACATTGGTGGAAAACGTGGTGATAGCTCTTGATTCTGGTGCTAGCATAAGTTGGTGGTATCCAGCTCGAAGATCCATTTTAGAGAACCACCTCGACCCACTGACTTCAGCCACAATGTCATCCACTGAAGGACACCACGACCAGTGGTATTTACTCACTACGTAGTTCTGACCTTTCACGCCAGAACTCCGCACCTTTATTTTCTCACTCCAAGCCCCTAGCGCAAATCATTCCGCCGCCAGTACAGAGGGGTGGGTCGCGGCAATGTACACGAACCCTTCTAAACACCCCTCACACTGACGGTCACCATGGTATCGACATAACAGAGTCAAGGGGCTCTTTTAACTTTGCCTTGAATACATTTTGGCAGAGACATGCACGTAAAAAATATACTTCCAGCATCAAGGCAATGTGGCATCATGGCCCACTCATTTAAAACCGTACACAAATGATCGGTTAATGTATTACACACATGCATGACAATGTTACTAATATGTAAGGTGAAGCATCCCATCTGCTCAAATTCACTAAAATAGTGCCAGACGTGGAGAGTCTCGCACTAAACAGCGCGAGCCGGCTGTTTCACAATGAATGGCACAGAATGCAACGTTTACGGCTAACTTAAATAACACCTGATTAATCACGTAATATTGGTTTCCTATGAGGCAATGTGCTACCCATCCTCAAAGGGCGTTAGCGCCTCGAGGGTCGCAAACGTCATCCAAATACCCATACGATTAACACTTCATCCACCAGTTAGAAGCTGACAAGTGCCACGATCAGCCCAATCACAGTTCCAGGTGGGCAAGACCAGCAAACATAGCTGGGTTTTATATTGTGGGTCAGACAGTTTTTAAGACAAATTCAGAGTCCCAGTGACACATCCAGTCCCGATCGCATAATATATTACCTGCACCTGCAGATGCCGCCATCCTCCCAGTCTAGCGCTCACTTCCGGCTTCCGGAGGTCAGAGGCAGCTTGGCCAATAGCCGCAAAGTAGTCCACCCTGTACCCAATCACAAAAGAGGATAGTTAAACAGTGTGCAGATTCAACCAATCGGAGAGCGAGCAATCGCTTTGGAAGGCGGAAGCTACCCTAACCCTCATAACTGCTGCGTACCGAAGCAGCCTTGCCGTACAGTATGTTTTATTGGCATAATTAAACAGTATGAAGGGGAGAACGTAGCAGAGTTATAGCTGTGAAAAACCAAGTCACAGAAATACAACGTGTACTGAATAAGCCACCCCATTCTGCAGGAGGCTGATTATTTATGCGTTTTTATATATCACGGACCTAACCCATAGGCGTGAGAGTGCTTTACAATAGAACAAAGAACGTTCGAAAGAGAAATTAAAGAGTAACTGTTGTAGGAGACACAATGTATAGCTACTATGGTTACCTCTTGAGGAGAGTCACTTATTTACAGCATACCTATTGATTACAGACTACATATCTGGAGAAGTTACAATAGAGCGAAGAATGTTACTAAAGAGATTAACAGAGTAGTAGGGGACAAGAGGTAGAGCTACTGAGAAGTACGTAGTTACAACTTACCAGTTAATTAAAGGTTACATATTTAGAGAATTTAAGGCAATTCAAGTTATATAGATAAATACTACATATTACAGAGTTAAATACACAATAACTGAAAATAGGTAACTTTTTTAACTGAGTTATAATTCTGTAAGTGTGTCTGACCTTATTTGGTTTCTTATCTTTAATTTATAAGGGGACGCGTTAGCGGTTCTATAGACCTTTTGACTGCACTTAGAGTAAACCCCACCATATGGCTCAATTTCAATACAAATCATTAAAAATATCAATCTCCAGTATCAATAATCTTTGGAGTCAGTAATTTCACACACCATGACCCCCTTGGTCATGAATAACTACACCTTTCTTGTGAAATTTAGAATGTTTATTTCCCTATGTTAACAATGCTAATATCACATAATTTAGGCCCTCATCACAACCCTGGCGGTCGGTGATAAAGCAGAGGTAATACCGCCAACAGGCCGGCGGTAAAAAAAAATTGAATCATGACCACAGCGGAAACTGCCAACACAGACAGCCAATTTAACACACCGACCGCCATGGCGGTAGCAACACACACTGGCTGTACCGCCAACAGCCAGGCGGAAGACAATGTACAGCCCACTGCATTACAACACGCCTATCCGCCAGCTTTTTCGGGGCGGTATCAACGCCATCAAAAGTACGGCGGAAACACTACTCTGAAGGGAAACGACTCACCTCTCCACACTCAAGGAAGAACCAGGACGCCATGGAGACGAACTGCAGATCTTCCCCATGCTGGTGTACCTTCTCATACACCAGGAACATGAACGCCAACAAAGACGACCACGGTGAGTACTGCACGTAGCACACAGGGGAGGGGGGGAGGAAAAAGAGAGTGATACACACACGCAACACCCAACACCCCCACCCTCACTCCCAACACTATACACACAGACACATGCATCAACATTACATATACACCCCGTAACCCTCTGGAATAATGCAATATTAGTAATTTGTAGAAATACATTCATAAAGAAATAAACAGTATGTACAATATATACAAAAGGAGGGACAATGCCCACTCCAAAATGTCCGTGGCCCACTGTGCCAAAACAAATAGGCCAAGGCCACACTTGACTCCTGCCTCAATACAGAGAGAACACTGCAGGGGCATCAGGTCAAAAACACACAGGCACCTCAGGGGGATGGGGAATGGGGGGGCACCTCAGCCAGAAGATAGTACAACGCCAGTGGCCTGGAGGGGGCTCCATGCCCACTGGTTGTCCTGGGGAGTGCAAGCCACAGTCTCTCAAGTGGGTGGGTAGCCCACTGCTTAGTCCTGGGGAGTGCAAAGCCGCAGTCTCTCAAGTGGGTGGTTTGCCCACAGCTTGGTCCTGGGGAGTGCAAAGCCACAGTCTCTCTAGTGGGTGGTTTGCCATGCCTTCTTCCACTGGTTCTGGAAGGGGCCTTGTGCCCAGTGTGCTTCATCCTGGCAAGGAGGGGCTGAGTGGATGCCTTCTTCCACTGCCTTCTTCCACTGGTTCTGGAGGGGGCCTTGTGCCCAGTGTGCTTCATCCTGGCAAGGAGGGGCTGAGTGGATGCCTTCTTCCACTGGTTCTAGAGGGGGCAAGGTCACAGTCTCTCACCTGGGTGTCACACCGACAGGTGTTGCAGGGTACAGGACGTACTGCAGCCCATGTAGTCACCACTACACACTGCTCTCCGGTGGTGACGGCTGCTCAGTGGATGCCAGTTGCACTGCAGGTGGCGGTGCAGGCAGTGGTGGTGGTAGCCTCCAGGTCTTCACCTGCAGCCTCGGACGGCTGCCCACTGGGGCTGCTGCTGCTCGCAGTGGTGCTGCTGGCGGCGGGGCAGGTGGCGGTGCTGGCCGCGGTGTAGGTGGCGGTGCTGGCCGCGGTGTAGGTGGCGGTGCTGGCCGCGGTGCAGGTGGCAGTGCAGGCAGTGGTGGTGTTAGCCTCCAGGCCTTCACCTGCAGCCTCGGACGGCTGAAGTGCCATGGCTAGTGTTCTGTGCCCCTCCCTGCCCCTGGCAGATGATGGTACCTCCTTGCTTCTGCCAGCTGGAGTCTTTGACTTGCCCTTGCTGGCTGGTTCTGCCTCCTTCCCCTTGCTGGCTGCTGTCCCCTTCTTGCCCTTGCCAGGGGGCGGACCCTTCTTGGCCTTGGCAGGTGTTGCCGGCACACTTGCTGGGCTGACGTGTGCCTCAATGGAGCCTCTCACAGCTGCAGATAGCACTGTGGCGTGGACTGGGTGGCTGAGGTGCTTGGCTGGGTTCTGGCCCAAGGTGAAGGACAGGGGGGTGGGGATGGGCAGGGAATAGGTCACTGTTGGTGAGGAAAAGTTTTTTAGGGACACTGGGGCGGGAAGAGGGTGAAGGCTTCGGAGTGGAGGATGAGGGAGTTGTTGTAGGAGGTGTCAGTCTGCTGTGTTTGGGTGCAGGTGCATGGGCTGGATGCTGTTGTGAGGTGGATGGCTGTTGGGTGTGTGTGTGCTTGCGTTTGTGTACTTTGGGAGGAGGGGTCACAGACACAGTGGGAGAGGACACAGGGGACGTGTGCATGGATGTGGGGGTGGTGACTGCCAGTGAGGGGCGTGTAGTGATAGGCGTGCTGGTGATGGAGGTAGTGGATGAGGATGTAGTGCATGCAGGTGTGAGTGGAGACGTTACTGGGAAGGGGGTGGACAACGAGGAGGAGGAGGACAAAGTGGTGGCAGTGGATGTTGGTGTGTCTGCATGGGGATGGTGCTTGTGTGAGGGCCTGTGAGATGAAGTGTGTTGCTTGTGTTTGCCTGAACCACTTCTGTGTGTTAATTTGGGTGATTGCTGGTCTGAAGATGTGCTTGGGATAGGCTGGGGTTGAGGGGATTGGGACTGGGTAGAGGAAGTTGGAGGGGGAGGCTGGAGACAGAGACAATGGCTGCCATCAGTGCGGAGGCTTGAGCCTGGAATACTCTCTCTTGGGCCGCCACGCCAGAGTGAATGCCCTCCAGGTATGCATTTGTTTGTTGCAAATGCCCTGCTACACCCTGGATACCATTCAGTATGGTTGACTGCCCAACAGAGAGGGATCTCAGGAGGTCAATAGCCTCCTCACTGAGGGCAGCAGGGCTGACTGGGGCAGGGCCTGAGGTGCCTGGGGCAAAGGAGATGCCCACCCTCCTGGGCGAGCGGGCACCGGAAACATGCTGAGGGGCTGCTGCGTGGGTGGTGCTGGTATGGGGGTTGGAGGCTGTACCTGTTATTGGGATGGGCACAGAGGTGTCCGCCACCGCCAGGGAGCTTCCATCGGAGGAGGAGTCGCTGTCGGTAGTGTCCCTTCCTGTCTCCGTCGTGGTTCTCCGCTCGCCCTCCGTCCCACTGGTGCCCTCACCGTCGGTGGATGCGGCCTCCAGACCCATGTGGGATGCAGCTCCCTCCGTCGCAGGTGCCTCTGCTCCTCTGCCAAATGATGCTAATGCACACAAGGACAGGGTGACAAAACAAAAAGAGGGGGAGAGACAGATGATACACTTGGTCAATGCCAGCAACAACACTACCGTTGGCGTATACAACACACAGGGAACAGCCCTAAGCACTAGGCCAGGCACTACCAGTTACAATGCTAGTCACCAGCCCATGGGGTACAATGCCTAATGCCATTAGCTGCACTCCTGAAACCCACAGGACCCCGCCCAGTAGTAGATGCCCACTAACACTATTGGGGTTGGAGTGCATCTGATCTTGCCCATCATTGAATATACCCTGCCATGTTCGCCCTGGCCTAGGGGCACCCACAGCCCACATACCCGGATAGGCCACCTTGAGGATGTGGAACGTCAGGGTACGACGCGCACCCCTTCCTCGTTGGGAGGCCAGCCCCAGCTGGGCCTCCGCCGTCTTCCTTGCCCAGAGGCGAAGGTCCTCCCACCGTTTGCGGCAGTGGGTGCTCTGCCTGTCAAAGACCCCCAGGGTCCGCACCTCCTTGGCGATGGCACGCCAAATACCCTTTTTCTGAGGGGCGCTGAACTGCAGGAAAAATAGAGCAAAAAAGGGATTAGTCACCATCCGGACTGTGATACTCATGGCCCACCATATCCCTCCCATCCCCTTACGCACATACATTCCCCACCATACATGCAGCACTCTGCCCAGGACCCCTCAGCCCCCCCCTACACGGGGCTTACACACACAGCAATCCATACATTCATGGCCCACGCATCATGCTCACAGTGTACTCACCTGTTTGTCTGGAGGACCATAGAGTAAAGTTTACTGGGGTAGGACCCCATCCACCAGTCTCTCCAACTCCTCCGAAGCAAAGGCGGGGGCCCTTTCCCCAGACACTCGAGCCATTGTCACTTCCAGACACAGGTCACAGCAGCACTTGCAGTGTAGGTCCTCTCCTGTTGAAGGTCAGGTAGCAAGTGAGTGAACAGATAGAAAATGGCTGTCACGTCTGCGGCGGTGCGTACCCTCACCGCCGGCGTACATCGCCATTGGCTCCTGGAACCCATAGGGACCAATGATAACCATAGCGATGTTGCGCGGCGGTCATCGACCGCCTACCGCAACGGTGCACAACGCCAGCGGAATTACCTCATTTCCACATGTCTCTCCTCACTGGTCAGGCAGCTGCCATTTCACGGGAGCACAGGCCATGGCAACTAACTGCGCCACAGCAGACATTGGCACATCAACTGACTCTCGAGTTCACATACTGTTTCTGTAAAGGAAGAAATGCATATTTATTTAAAATATGTGTGAATATGACCCTGTGCTCACCGTTTTTCACCCTAGAGTTCAACCGCTGAGGATGATTAGGAGATGGAGACATCCCACCGTGTACAGACCCCTGGTGGACCTGGCGACAACGGAGGACAGGCACATTATCCTGACCTACAGACTTGACAGGGCCACAATCCAAGAACTGTGTGCCCAATTGGAGCCAGAGACGATTTCAGCTATCCGCCACCCCACAGGTATCCCCCCTCTAGTGCAGGTCCTGTCAGTGCTCCATTTCCTGGCAAGTGGTTCCTTTCAAGCGACAGTGGCCATGGCATCAGGGATGTCTCAGCCAATGTTCTCAAATGTGCTAACCAGAAAGTTGTCTGCCCTGCTGAAACACATGCTCAGATACATCGTATTCCCCCAGGTGGAGGATTTGGCCACAGTGAAGGCTGACTGTTATGCGCTGGGACATATCCCCAACATCATTGGTGCCATTGATGGTACACATATTGCATTTATCCCCCCCCCCTGGAGAAATGAACAAGTGTTCAGAAATAGGAAAAGCTTTCACTCTCTGAATGTGTTTGGCGGACCAGTACATATCCTATGTCAATGCCAAGTATCCTGGCTCTGTGCATGATGCCTTTATCTTGAGGAATAGCAGCATTCCATATGTGATGCCTCAACTCCAGAGGCACCGGGTGTGGCTAATAGGTGAGCCCATGGTCCCCACCCAGTTGATGTAGGTATATGGGTGTCGGTTTGGCTCTAAGGGTGAGTGTGTGGCTAACAGGTATCCCTCGAATATTTGCAGGTGACTCTGGTTACCTCAACCTCTCATGGCTACTGACCCCAGTGAGGAATGCCAGGACAAGGGCAGAGGAACGTTACAATGAGGCACATGGGCGAACAAGGAGGATCATTGAGAGAACCTTTGGCCTCCTGAAAGCTAGATTCCGGTGCCTCCATCTGACAGGTGGATCCCTATACTACTCACCCAAGATGGTGTGCCAGATCATCGTTGCATGTTGCACAACCTGGCCTTGAGGTGCTAGGTGCCTTTTCTGCAGGAGGATGAGCCTGGAGATGGTCGTCTGGCAGCGGTGGAGCCTTTGGACAGTGGCAAAGAGGAGGCAGAGGAAGAAGATGTGGACAACAGAAGGACACTCATTCAACAGTACTTCCAGTGACACACAGGTAAGACACTGTAACTTCACCTTCCATTGCAGTTTTGTGTTTGACATTGAACATGGCAGCCTGATTTCCCTATTTCTATGGCCACTTACTGTACCCTTTGGCATCTCTATTTTTAGATCTATGTGCCCCACTCGGGATCCTGGTGTGTTTACTGCTGCCCACTACAGGTCATACCTATGTTAATATTACAGTACGTTTGAATTACAATGTTTACAGTTTGTGAACCTAATACATTCGTCATAGAATTCACAGACTCCATACTTGAATTGTTCAAAGGGTGTTTATTTATGTGCTAATAGGTGGAGGAGGTATTGCTATGGGCTGGGTTGCTGATGGAGGAAAGTCCAGGGTAGAGTCCATTCTATTTGTATCACAGGTGCATTGTCCAAAGGGGCATAGGAAGTGGAGCAATGACAGTTCAAGGTGGACAGGGTGACAGAGTGGGACAGAAGGGTGACAAGCAGGAGAGTCCTATTTTCTGGCGGGGGTCTTGGCAATGTTCTATGGCTTCTGCCTGGATCGCAGGGACCATTTGCGGGGTGGTTCTCCTTCTGCTGGGGGTGGAGTGCTGGTGGCCTGTTGGTCCTGTGACGGGGCCTCCTGCCCACCAGCGTCGGCAGAGGTGGAGGGCTGTTCTTCGGTTTGGCTAGTGTCAGGGGCCCGTTGGTGTGCCACTGCCTCCCTCATGGTGTTGGCCATTTCTGCCAGCACCCATGCAATGGTGACCAGGGTGGTGTGGAAGTCTTTCAGGTCCTCCCTGATCCCCAGGTACTGTCCCTCCTGCAGCCGCTGGGTCTCATGCAACTTGTACAGTTTCTGGCCCATGGTCTCCTGGGAATGGTGGTATGCTCCCAGGATGTTGGTGAGTGCCCCGTGGAGAGTCGGTTCCCTGGGCCTGTCCTCCCCCTGTCACACAGCTGTCCTCCCAGCTTCCCAGTTGTCCTGTACCTCTGTCCCCTGAATCGTGTGCCCCCTGCCACTGACCCCAGGTCCCTGATCGTCCTGTGTTTGTGGGGTTGCCTAGGATCCCTGTAGTGGTGGACACACTGCTGATTGACGTGTCCTGGGGGCAGAGGGATGGGCCATCTGGGTGGGTGCTGTGGTGGTGTTTCCTGTGGGGGGAGGCTCTTTGGTGGTTTGGGACCTTGGCTGGGTCACTGACTGTCCAGAGGTCCCTGATGGGCCACGTTGGTCATCGTGATCCAGGTGTGCAGAGCTGCTGTCATCACTGTGGGCCTCTTCGGAGGGGGGGGACTGGATGTGGCTGGCACCTCCTCTCCAGTGACGTTGAGTGAGGGTCCTGTGGGGATGTAAATGCAGTGTTATTGTATCTGCGTGTGCCATCTTGTGCATGGATATGTTTCCCTCTATGGTTGTTATTAGCAAGGCAGCTTTGGCTTGTGTGAGTTGTGTTTGGTTTGGCAAAGTGATTGTCTCTAGTGTGCATGCTGTAGTGATGGGTGTCCATGCAGGGCTGTGATGGGGTTCCATGCATTGGTGTTGCATGCAGGGCATGGTATTGGGATGGGTGGGTTGTGATCCTGGGGTATATGTGAGGTGGTGGGGTGATGGAGGTGAGGGTAGGGGTTGTTGTTTGTGATGGCATGCAGGTAGGGTGGGGGATGAAGTAGAAAAGATTTGACTTACCAGAGTCCTGCCCTCTTGCTACTCCTCCCATTTTGTTAGTTGTGGGGGAGAAGGAGGGGGTCCACCGCCAGTCCTCTGTACAGCTACCTGGTGTGTTGCTACCACGGAACACACCTTCCCCCGTAGGTCATTCCACCTCTTCCTGATATCATCCCTTGTTCTTGGGTGCTGTCCCACAGCATTGACCCTGTCCACGACTCTTCGCCATAGCTCCATCTTCCTAGCAATCTACGTCTGCTGCACCTGTGATCCAAATAGCTGTGGCTCTACCCGGATGATTTCCTCCACCATGACCCTTAGCTCCTCCTCTGAGAAGCTGGGGAGTCTTTGTGTTGCCATGGGTGTAGTGTGAGTGGTATGTGTGAGGGTGTGTGGGGTGATGTGTTCGGGTGTGTGCTGTGAGGTGCGTGGATGGTGTATGGGTGATGGTGTTATGTGGCTCAGATTCAGTGGGTGCTCCTGGCTTGTCTCTCTCTCAGTTGGCAATATTTATTTTCGTTGTAAGGGGTTGTGGGTATTGTGGGTGTGGGTTTTATATTGGATTGGGTATGTGGGTGTGGTGTGTGTATGTGAGTCAGGTGTGTGTAGTTTGAATTGTCCAAAGTGGTGTAGTTTTGTTAGTGTGTGTGTATTTTGAGCGCAGCAATCTGTACCACTAATGGTTTACCGCTGTTGAATGTCCGCTGCGGTGATTTGTGGGTCATGATGCTGTGGGAGTATTTCTGTTGGCGTAAAGGTGTGGGCTTTGCTACCGCCAGTTTATCACTGACCTTTGGTCTGGCAGACCTGTGTGGGTTTCTGTATAGTGGCAGATTTCTCTTTGTGGGTCATAATACCCGTAGCGGTATACTGCTGAAGTTACGGTATGTTGGTGGCCATCAGCACGGCGTTAAGCAGCATTTACCGCCAATGTTGTAATGAGGGCCTAAGTCTCAAAATCAGATGGTATACAGACAGACACAACACTGGTGGAACAAATCTTCTAAAGAATCTCAATTTAACCAAAGGAAGGATTATTACACACTCTAGATTTACAGTACAAATCAACAACAAGAACAGCTGCGCAATAGAAATAGCATACATTTGGATTCAGCAACTGAGTAACATCAATTATTCATTAATAGCAACCTACTAACATTTAGGGTCATCCCTCAGTAACCGTCTGGTTAGAATACCATGTTTGGACTTCATGCAAAACAATTCAGTCACCATAAATTTGGAAAACATCTTGCTATGGTTCTATCAAAATAGCGGTTGGTACTTAGAAACAAAAGACAAAATTACTTCAACACAATAACATTTAGTATACCTCAGTATGGATCAGCAAGCTCCAACTGTCTTCATCAAATGGACATCAGTTTGGTCAGCATCAGACCATGAAAGGGAATGGTTCAGAACAGGGGACCCTAAACTATCTGAACCATTTGTAAACAGATTGTAAAGGATCAGAATTCAGCATCAGAAGTTTAAGCAGTAAAGTTAAAGACAGAATTCTCTAAGCAAAAGAATGAAATAAGAATGAGCGCGCCTCTTCGGCAGAAACTGAAAAATGGAATGAGCATGAAAGATGAGAATAATCGGAAAGGAGTGTTCCTCTCTGTGCAGTCGGGCTAAGTTAAAATCATCTAAAACACTTCCCACGTTACCATTGGTCAAAGAATCGTACATTTGCACTTAGTCCAATGAAAGCAAAGCTTCAAATCTAAGATATAACTAAACAGTCTTTCACATGTCGATGATTGGCTCCTCTTCTCCTGTTCCCATCATTGGACTTTTCAGGAAACAATTTTGTATTTCTCTGTCCTTTAGCCAGTGCGTCCATTGTTAGCGCCTGGGACACTGCTTTCTCACACACTGAACTTTACATTGTATCAGTAACTATTACACGACTTTCTAACAGGCAGTTCTCATGGGAAAAGAAAAACATTTGCTAGAGTTTGGTCAACTCAATGTAAAAGAACAATTCATGTATTCATTTCTTCGAGTGAACATATCTCACAGCTTTATCTTAACCTTACATTTTAACATGAGGCTGTGCAACTAGGGCCAAGACCTCACTAACTAAAGGCCTACAATTAATAAAGCAAATACATTATGCGAAATCATCAACATAACATACTACTACATTAATCTAAACATAAGCACATCAATATAATTTAATAAGCAATTAATAAGGACGCTTTGTGATTACTGATGGCCACTCAAGTAGGCACATTTTCCAAGTCGTGCATTATTTTCTATATTAAGTCAAATTCTATGTAGATTCAAAATTCAGAATACATGAGTATTTATTAGTAAAAATTCAGCATTCACAATCCCTCCTCTAATGACTAAATATGTCATCATACTTATATCTTCCACCACAAAGTTTTGCTCCTCTAGAACGTCCTCACTACTTCTTTCTCTTTTCACATTTTTCCTGAATAATTTTTCCATTTTAATTTCTTCCCCCTCTGATCATTTCTCATTTTCTTTAATTTAATCACATGATACAATTTACATACTCCCCATGCTCCAATTATGCAAATCACAATAATCAATATCCCTTGTATTATTTTCAATGTTATCCCTTTTACTAGATTGCCAACCATTTCCCAAACTCCTGTTTTTTTCAAATCAGCACTATCATTTGTCAAATTGTTAATAAGGCTTCTAATTTCTTTACTATTATCAGAAATATATTAGCAACAGTGTTTTGAGTTCAACATTTTGCAAACTCCGCCATCCTTTACTAAAAGAATGTCTAATGCAAGGTGGTTCTGAAGAGTCATAGATATTACCACAGCCATTTCTGTATCCATTAAGATCATGGCTCCTGAAAAATTTGTCAGCATGTTATCCACAATAGAAGACAACTTCCGAATTTTCAATGAATTCAAAATAACTCTTACTGAATGAATTATTGCTCCAAAGATGCCTTCAACTATGCCAGAATATGGTTCTCGCTTTTGTCTAACATGATCTAATTCAGTAATTGTAGGTAATTTACTCAAGTTCTCTAGTTGAAATATCTTTGGGAAAACTATCCACAAGTGACATGTGCCATACCATCCTCTTGGAAGACGGCAATATGCATTTGGTCCACAGATGTAATAAACTCCTGGAATTGCTGGATCCTGTCCATTCAACATGAACGTCATTTACTCTGAAACAAAAACACATGTCTGCATTCACTCGTTTCCACAAACAATGTATCAGTTCTAGATTTGGGCCTATATACACAAAGCTTTCCTATGTGTTGCGCATTTAAAGCTAACCTTCCTTGTGTCTTTATCTCAGTAAATTCATGATCATTTCTAAATGTCATTTCTCTAAGCCCTTTTCTAATTTCTCTTTTAATGCTTTTCTACTGTCACCTGTCTGATCTAAGAAGCTCATTTCTGTAGCTGTAAGCAAGCATGTCAGGTTATTTCTATGTGCGTAAGCTGTGCCAAATGTCAACGTAGGTTCAAAGAATCCTCTCACTAATTCTATAGTGTTCTCCTCAGCCACTCTACTCAGGTGCTTAATTATAGGGACAAACGAAAGCCCCACTTCATAATTGGAACAGAAATACTGAATGTATTCCTGGTTATAGAATCTTGTTAGCAACAGACTGCAACTTATTCAGTTAGTAAGGGGCAAACAATGATAAGTAACGCCTTCCTCGACTGATGAAGGAATCTGCGTGCAAACATAACAATCTCTCACATCCATCATCTCAACATACTCACTCAATAAGCGATAGAAAACATTAGAAGAAAGTTCTCCTTGGGCATTATCTATGTGCAGATATTTCTCATCTAACCTAAACGTCTCTACTTCTGTGAGTGTAGTAGTTGTTTCTAAAGCTGATGTATGGTTGGCCTTACTCTTGTCAAGAACAGCCATACTCACAATCAATACCAGGCAAAATATCATGCACACAATCGCCAAACCAATACTCATATATTTACAGCACCTATTCTTCCTACCCTGTTGGCTAAGGTTTCTCATGATCTTTAAAGAATCAGAAAGTAGGAGAGAAAAATTATAGCTATGCAGCAAAAATCAAAAACAAATCTTAAATCTTCTTCAGCAATTATTTACAGTTTTAGTCTTTCTTCCAGGATCCTTTTGTCAAAAATTGGTTTAGACGCTTGTCAGATCAGGTTATCAAAAAAGTATTTTCCAGTTACTTTCAATAGTCTTTTCTTGCACTTACTTCCTCTGAAACCCACACGTCATCTTTACGTTGGACACATTTCAATTTAATCCAAGTCTTTTTCGCATCCCTTTCAACATTATCCTGCAATGTTTTCAATTCTTCTAAGGTATCTATAACATGTAATGCAAAACTTGGACATATCTCGTCTTCATCCAATAACAGTTCCCATTTATCTTTGAACGATATACAGTTCAATTAGCAAATCCTAGTGACTTGATCCACAAAGCCATTTCCCATCGACACGAAATCTTGTGATTTCAAGTGTGCACTGCATTTCACCACAGCACTCTTCTCAGGCAATTGAATAGCTTGTAGCAATTAATGAATCCTTTCACCATTTCTGACTGGTGAATCAGAAGAGGTCAGGAAACCTCTCTATAACCACAACTGGCCAAAATCATGGACTATTCCAAATCCATACTGGCTGTCAGTATAGATGGTAACTTTAAGCTGTGCAAAAACATGGCATGCTCTAGTAAGGGCTACAAGTTCTGCCGCTTGCAACTTAGAAGGCAATGTATAAAGTATTTGTGCAATAAATCATGCAATAACACAGTATAAACACCACAAAAATACACCACACAGGTTTAGAAAAATATAAAATATTTATCTGATTAAATGCAGGTCAAAACGATCAAGATTTGATAAGTACACATTGAAATCTCACTTTAGAAAATGATAAAAAGAGTCTTACTTTCTTAAGGAATCTTTTTCCTATTAACCAGATCGCTGCTTTAAGGCCATTATTGTTTTGGATTCGGCTATGGTCATCAGACGCTCTCATTCCATTTAAATGTGGGCTGCTCAATTTGGTGGGTTCTAACCCCAACACCAAGATTAAGTGGTGCTCTTATGTTAAACGGTACTTCTTCCACCTTGGCTTGGGGTCCTATTGGAAGGATCCCTTTTCTATTCCCAAAAACGCTGCTCAGAAACTGAAGGACGCTTTCTGTCTCAAAGTCCAAACTACACAACTGGCTGAAGTTGCGCCTTCTTCCATGACTGATAGCTTTCTGCAATTTAAATGTCATTATGAGTTCGAGCCCTTTATGGATGCAGCACTCTCTCCATTTGCGCGTGCTCTTTTCATTAGATTTAGAATAGGGTCTCTTCCTTTGTGTTCTTTAACTCATAAATGGCCCAATTCTATCAATAAGTCTAAGTTATGCCCGATGGGTTGTAAGAATGAAGAGTCTGATCTTCATGTCCTTTTTCAATGTCGTGCATATGACAAACAGAGGGCTTCTTGGATTATTCCCCTATGCAAACAAATGGGTTTCAGAAATTGTTTATTTTCAGAGAGAGTACTTAAATCTGATTCATCCATACAAATAGTTTACCCTGTGGCAAAATTTCTTGAATCAATATGGCATTTTAGATTAGCGAATTAAAAAAATAAGTCTTGGTAGTAGCTTTTAGAAGTAGGTATTATAGTGCACATTTGTTGTAAAGTGTAAGCCTATCAGCTTGATGTTTTAGTTAGGACTGGATGTTTTTTAAGCATTTTATTTATGGAGAAAGATAACCCTTTTATATTATTATCTTATCTTGTTTTTAACATTTCTCTTTTTAGAATTTGTTATCTATTTTATTGGTACTCCTTTTATAATCTTTTTCTGGATTGTTATGTACTGCACTTTTATGGTATGTTTTTTACTGAAATAAAGTAATATGATGATGATGAGTCTTAAGTTCTTAAAAGCAATAAGTGTCTCTTGTAACCACAAAGTGCCCGGTTTGCGTCTAAATTATCCACAAGGGACCGCAGAGGAGGAGATACATGGAAAACTGGGAGGTGTGCGTCGGTTTCTCCGGGCACACACAGACGATGCGTCGATATTTTCTACGCAGCAAGGGCCTTGCGTCAATTTCCGGCACGCGGACTCGGATCCTTTTTGGGTTGCAGGGTATTTGGACGCCCCGGGGACGATGGTGAGAAATCCTGGGTGTGCGGGACGAGGTCGCAGGAGCTGCGTCGATCCGGTGGGTGATGCGGGGAAATTTCGGGTGCGCGGCAGGCGCTCCGTCGATTCCTCTTCACAGGAAGTTGGGCAGCGTCATTTTAGCTCAGCAATGCGTCAATCCAGTGGGCCCTGTGTTGAAGTTCCGGTCGCAACGCTGGCGCTGCGTCGATCTCCACTCGGGGAGCCAGGCTGCATCGTTCCAGTTCAGCGCGTGCCAATTTTTTCACCACGATGCAGGCTGTGCGTTGCAGAGATCAAGTCTTTTTGGCCTGAGACTTCAGAAAACAGGCGCAAGCTCAATCTAAGCTCTTGGAGAGCACTTCTCAGCAGAGCCAGAGGGCAGCAAGGCAGTAGGGCAACAGCAAGGCAGCAGTCCTTTACAGCAAAGCAGTCGGGTGAGTCCTTTGGGCAGCAAGGCAGCTTCTCTTAGCGGGTTGCATGTTCTAGTTCAGAGTTCCTTTCCCAATAGGTATCTTGTCAAGAAGTGTCTGTAGAAGTGTCTGTAGAAGTTTCTTCAGAAGTGTCCGTCTTGGTAGGGTCAGAGGCCCTGTTAAAATACCCAAATGTGCCTTTGAAGTGGGGGAGACTTCAAAGAGTGGCTTAAAAGTGCATAAGCTCCCCTTTCAGTTCTATCTAGTCTGCCAGGGCCACAGTAGGGGGTTTGGTAGTCCATTGTGTGAGGGCAGGCCACTGTCCTTTGACATGTAAGTGTCAGGCCTCCCCTCCCAGCCCAGGAAGACCCATTCAGTATACAGATGTGTGCAGCTGTGACTGAGCAGCCTGTGTATGGGGTTGTCTGAGTGAAATGCACAAGGGAGCTGTCAACTAACCTAGCCAGACATGGATTGTAAGGCACAGAAGGATTTAAGTGTAGAGAAATGCTCACTTTCTAAAAGTGGCATTTCTAGAATAGTAATATTAAATCCAACTTCATCATTAAGCAGGATTTTCTATTACCATCCTGGTCATGCTAAATATGACCTGGTTACTCCTTTCAGATCAGAATCTACCACTCAAACAGTATATGAGGGTAGCCCTAATGCTATCCTATGAAAGGAGCAGGCCTCACAGCAGTGTGAAATGAATTTAGGAGTTGTACACTACCAGGACATATAGAACACACATGATCATGTCCTGCCTCTTACCCACATAGCACCCTGCCCTATGGGCTACCTTGGGCCTACCTCATATGTAGAAAAAGGGGAGTTTAAGGCTTGGCAAGTACTTTTAAATGCCAAGTCAAAGTGGCAGTGAAACTGCACACACAGGCCTTGCAGTGGCAGGCTTGAGACATGGTTAAGGGCTACTTATGTGGGTAGCACAACCAGTGCTGCAGATCCACTAGTAGTATATAATTTGAAGGCCCTGGAGACATGTAGCACACTTTGCTAGGGACTTACAAGTAAATTAAATGTGCCAATTGGGTATAAGCCAATGTCACCATGTTTTAGGGAGAGAGCACATGCACATTAGCACTGATTAACAGTGGTAAAGTGCAGAGTCCTAAAGCCATAAAAAATCAGGTCAGAAAAGGAGAAGGAGGAAGGCAAAAAATTTGGGGGTGACCCTGCAGAAATGCCATTTCCAACAGGAACCATCAACAAAAATAATTTGGTAATTTTCCTCCAACCAGGTATCTCTAATATCAGGTCTCGGTTTTGTGCACAGATCAGTTATCTCGAAACAATCATCTTTGACTTCTTCCAATTTGTCAATATCAACATTCTCTTTTGGGAGTAAGGTTGCTGGGTTAAGCACTGTACACCTTTTCAATGACACATTTGGGGACCCCAGGATGATCGTTTCATAACGAGTCAGCCTGGCACCTGTAAGGTACTGCGTTTTGGTTCCTGTAAGTAAAACTTCAATGGATTGAGGGACCATGACTGTTAAAGGATGTCCCATCACAATGCTCTTATTCTGAATGAGGCTCAATCCAACCGCGGCTATTGAGCGTAGACAGCCTGAAAAAGCTGCTACGACCGGGTCCAAAGCAGCTGAAAAATATACTACTGGGCGGTTTACACCACTATGGACTTGAGTCAAGTCAGACAATGAACATGCATCATGCTCATGACAAAACAACATAAAGGGTTTTGTGTAGTCAGGCATTCCCAAAGCCGAAGCTTTGCACAGACTTTGTCTCAACTCCGAAAATGCTTTCATACAGGCTTGATCTAATACTAAGGGATCAGTAACTTCTTTGTGAGTCAGCTTCTGCAATGGCTTCGAAATGGCTGAAAAGTTGCGAATCCACTCGCCACAATAGCTTACCATTCCAAAAAATATTCTGATATCTCTCTGTGTGGCATGGGGAGTCATCTGCAATATTGCTGTGACCCTTTCTCTGGATATTTTCCTGATTCCTTTCTCAGTTAGGTGACCCAAATATTTCACTTATTTCTGACAGTACTGTAATTTCGCTGGGGACACTTTGGGGGTCATTACAACATTGGCGGTAAAAGCTGCTTACCGCCGTGCAGAAGACCACCAATACACCGCTGTGGCCGCGGAAATCCGCCACAGCTATTATGACCCACATCTCGGAATCCGCCAAAATTCAGACACCCACACCAGTCCGCCACACCAAAGGTCAGTGATAAACTGGCAAAAACAAATCCTCCACCATCACGCCAACAGAAACACGCCCATGCTATTACGACACACGAATCCACGCGGCGGTCTTTCAACTGCGGTATTCCATTGGCGGTACACACCGCCGCACTCAAAATACACACACATCTCCAAAACACCGCCACATTGGACAATTCCAAATACACACACCTGATACACACACAAACACCACTCCCACACACCCAACACAATATAAAACACACACCCACAACACCCACAAACCCCTACGACCAAAAATTTGAGACGAAGGTGACAGAGAGAGCACAGCAATAGACAACCCCACCACACAGAGGCACACAACACCATCACCCACACAACATCCACGCACAAAACACCACACACCACTACACATCACCACACTCATCACCACATACACCACCCCACACATCACCTACACCACCCCATGGCACGCCAAAGACACCCCAGGTTTTCGGAGGAGGAGCTCAGGGTTATGGTGGAGGAAATCGTACGGGTAGAGCCATAGCTATTTGGATCACAGGTGCAGCACACCTCCATAGCTAGGAAGATGGAGCTATGGCGAAGAATCGTCGACATGGTCATCGCAGTGGGACAGCACCCAAGAAATCGGGAGGACATCAGGAAGAGGTGGAACGACCTACGGGGGAAGGTGCGTTCTGTGGTCTCCAGGCACAACATCGCGATTCAGCGGACTGGCGGCAGACCCCCACCCCCTCCCCCACAACTAACAACATGAGAGGAGCAGGTCTTGACCATCATGCATCCAGAGGGCCTCGGAGGAGTCGGTGGAGGAATGGACACTGGTAAGTCAAATCTTAACTATCATATCCCCCACCCTCACCCCCTCCCCTATCACTTCAACTCCTCACTAATGTACTAATAACACAAACCACACATCCCAACACCAAGCCCTGCATGACACAACAAAGCATGGACACCCAGCACTAAAGCATGCCCACTGCACATACCCATAACAACCTCTAACCATCATCACACAAGCCCCCACACAGGAAAGCTAGCACTGGGGTAAACACTCACCCACCCATTGCACACCATGACACACACACATGCAATAATCATGCTTTTATACCCCTGCAGGACCACTACCTAATGTCACCAGACAGGAGGGTCCAGATATCTCTACCCCACCCCCAGAAGAGGCCCACAGTGATGACAGCAGCTCTGGCCAACTGGATCAAGATGACCAGCCCGGACCATCGTGGGCCTCGGGACAGTCGGCTCCCCTCGTACAGGCACAGCCCAACACTGACCTTCCACCCTCTGGTAACACCAACACAGCACCCACCCAGCGGGCCTATACCTCCGTCTCTAGGACACGTCAATCAGCTGTGTGTCCACCACTACAGGGAACCCAGGATAACCCACCACCCCAACAGCAACAGGGACCTGGGGGCAGTGGTAGTGGGCACACGGTCCAGGGGACGGAGGCACAGGAACACAGGGGAACTGGGAGGGCTGCTGTGCGACAGGGGGCGGACAGGCCAAGGGAACCCACTCTCCACGAGGCCCTCTCCTCCATCATGAGAGCATACCACCACTCCCAGGTGACGATGGCGACGGTCCTGGCAAAGTTTCAGGAGACCAGCGCATGCAGGACGAACTGCATTTGGGGTTCAGGGAGGAGCTCAGAACCATTAGCTCCGCCCTGGGCACCATAGTAGGGGTGCTGAAGGATATACAGAAGACCATGAGGGACACTGTGGCACTCCAAGGGGCCCCTGACACTAGCCTAGACGATGAACTGCCGGCACTAGTGGACAGGACGCCTGGCCACAGGACCACAGGACAGGACCACCACACCAGCACCCCACCCCCTGCTGACGGAGAACCACCCCGCAAGCGGTCCCTGAGATCCAGGAACAGGACAGAGCAAGATGGCAAGACCCCCGCCAGGAAATGAGACCACCCTGATTGTCATCCCACTGTCCCACTTTGTCACCCTGTCCAGATTGGAACTGTTCCAGCTTCACTTCCTATGCCCATATGGGCAGTGCACCTGTGAGACTAATAGACTGGTCTCTGCCATGGACATTCCTCCACCATCACCCATCACCATTTTACCACCCCCTCCAATAATTAGCACTTCAATAAACACCCTTGAACCACAAAACAATCTGGAGTCAGTCTGTGATTTTGAAAATATGTATTAGCTATGACAATGACAAAATCCGTTCGAAAATGTAATGTCAACATACCTATGTCACACATCACAAGCCCATGAAGGATGCAAGCAGATGACACACGTTGGTAACCACACCTGTGAAACCGTAATGGAAATGTACCACTCAGTTAGCATATACTGCTTCAAATTGACAGACAGGATAGAGGTAGAAGTGTGAAAGTAAATGTAATAGTAAAAAAATGTGTTCTCACCTGTGTGTCACTGGAAATATTGCTGTATGACAGAGTCCCTGTTATTAATGTCTTCTTCCTCTGCTTCCTCCTCATCACTGTCCACAGGCTCCACAGCTGCCACAACACCGTCATCTGGACCATCCTCCTGCAGAAAAGGCACCTGGCGTCGCAGAGCAAGATTGTGAAGCATACAGCAGGCGATGTACAGGCCAACGTGGGAGGGGTGCCCGTCGCACCATGACCCCCCTGATGTTCCGGATCCTGGCGGTGGCCTACCCTGAGTTGGATGGGCGCTTGAGGGCATCACAGCAGACAAAAGGGGGTGAGTACACTCACATTCTGATGACTTTGCGCGCAGTGGAGGGGTCTGGGTGGGGGAGGAGGGCTGTGGGTTTCCCTAGGCCAGGGCGAGTTCCGTAGGCTAGGCCCCTCCGGAATGCAGGCCATGTGCCACTCCACCCCACCTCTGTAGAGTGTCAAGTACAGGTATACATGCCCCTGTGTCATCTATGTGGACAGATGACACTCATAGCCATGTAGGCCATATCCCAGGAACTGCATCTGTAGAGGCCAAGAGCACGGCATAGTGCAGGGGGCTGCTGTGTCTGTATTGTCCGCCAACGGTAGCGGTAAGCCATGCACTCAACCTGTCTTTCTTCTGTTTCCCCACCCCTTTTTGTGCTCTCCCTGTTCTTTTGTGCATCAGCATCATCAGGCGGAGGTACAGTGGCACCGGAGCACGAGGGAGCTGCATCCCACATGGCAATGGAGGGCCACACCACAGACTCCGAATACACCAGTGGGACGGAGGGCGAGGGGCGCTTCACGTTGGTCACCGGATCAGCAGACAGCGACACTGACTCGTCTTCTGATGGGAGCTCCCTTGTGGTGGCGGCACCATCTGTGCCCACCACTTCTACAGGTACAGCCGCCACCCCCCCTACCAGCACCGCCCTCCCAGCAGCCCATCAGCCTTCGCTCCGTGCCCGCTCACCCAGGAGGGTGGGCATCACCTTCGCCCCAGGCACCTCAGCCCCTGCCCCAGTCACCCCTGCTGCCCTCAGTGAGGAGCCCATTGACCTCCTCAGGTCACTCACTGTTGGGCAGTCTACCACTGTGAATGCCATCCAGGGTGTAGAAAGGGAGTTGCAACACGGTAATGCATTCCTGGAGGGCATTCATTCTGGTCAGGCTGCCCTTCATCGAACCCTGCAATCTCTGGCCTCAGCACTGATGGCAGCCATTGTCCCTGTGTCTAGCCTCCCCCCTCCAACTTCTTCCACCCAGACCCAGTCCCCTGTACCCCAGCCTATCCCAAGCACACCATCAGACCAGCATGCACACACCTCAACACACAAGGGCAGCTCAGGCAAACATAGGCACCACACATCCCACAGGCACTCACACAAGCATCACCCACAAACAGATACAGCAACATCCACTGCCTCCACTGTGTCCCCCTCCTCGTCGTCTCCCTCCCAGTGTCGTCTACACTCTCACCTGCATGCACTACATCTACAGCCACTAGGACTCGCACCAGAACACCCAGCACCACACCCCGCTCACCTGCACTCACCAACCCCACTACCATTTACACGTCCCCTGTGTCCTCTCCCAGTGTGTCTGTGACGCCCCCTCCCAAAGTACACAAACGCGGGCACCCACACACCCAACATCCATCCACCTCACAACAGCCTCCAGAACATGCACCTGCACCCAAATCATCTAAAGTTACACCTCCTACAACCACCTCCTCTTCCTCCACTCCCAGACCCCCTCCAGCTACCCATCCCAGTGTTCGTCAGAAACTTTTCCTGAGCAACGTTGACCTCTTTCCCACCACCCCCACCCCTCCAATTCATAGGTCCCATACTAGCACCTCAGCCAAAAAAAGTCTGGTTCCAGTGGTGCGTGTTAGAGGTATATGGAGTCCACCGGGCACCAGGGCAGCCAGTGTGACATGGAGCCAAAGCACTGCCAGTCCACCCCCTGTAAAGCACCAGAAGTTGGACAGTGCCCGACGGATGAGGGTGAAGACTCCTGCCGGCAAAGCCGCTCACAAGGGTCCCGGGGGGAGTGCCGAGTCAGCTGTAACACCTCACAAGGTGGTGAAGGGGCAGAAGAAGTCTCCAAAGTCTGGGAAGAGCAGCACGGCGGAGAAGGCCGCCATCCTCCCTGCTGGCCAGGACGCCACCGCCAGCCCCATCGTCACTGGTCCGGAGACCACCGCCAGAGTCAGTGCCCAGGAGGGCAGCACTATCGTCACTGGTCTGGAGACCACCGCCAGAGTCAGTGCCCAGAAGGGCAGCACAATCGTCACTGGTCAGGAGACCACCGCCAGAGTCAGTGCCCAGGAGGGCAGCACAATCGTCACTGGTCAGGAGACCACCTCCAGAGTCAGTGCCCAGGAGGGCAGCACAATCGTCACTGGTCCGGAGACCACCGCCAGAGTCAGTGCCCAGGAGGGCAGCACTATCGTCACTGGTCCGGAGACCACCGCCAGAGTCAGTGCCCAGGAGGGCAGCACTATCGTCACTGGTCAGGAGACCACCGCCAGAGTCAGTGCCCAGGAGGGCACCGGCAGCCACTGCCCCGCTGGGCACTGAGGGACCGCCATGCCACACACCACTGCACAGGTCAGAGACCGCAAAGTCAAGCACCGCTGAACAGGGCACAGACCGCCATGGCAAGCACCGCTGAACAGGTCAGAGACAGCAAAGTCAAGCACCGCTGAACAGGGCATAGACCACCATGGCAAAGCACCGCTGAACAGGTCAGAGACAGCAAAGTCAAGCACCGCTGAACAGGGCAAAGACCGCCAACTCAAGCATCATTAGCCCATGTGCAGCTGGGACAGTGACGGAACTGGGACCGTCACGGGGAGCGTGATGCACTCTGGGCACCAGTCCCCCTCCAGAACCAGTGGAGAACTGCATCCACTACCTGAATCCTTCACAGGATGAAGCACTCTGGGCACCATTCCCCCTCCAGAACCAGTGGAGAACTGCATCCACTACCTGAATCCTTCACAGGATGAAGCACTCTGGGCACCAGTCCCCCTCCAGAACCTGTGGAGAACTGCATCCACTACCTGAATTCTTCACAAGATGAAGCACTCTGGGCACCAGTCCCCCTCCAGAACCTGTGGAGAACTGCATCCACTACCTCTGTCCTTCACAGGATGAAGCACTCTGGTCACCAGTCCCCCTCCAGAACCTGTGGAGACATGCATTGACTTGAGAGACAGTGGCTTTGCCCTCCCCAGGATGGTACAGTGGGCAACCCACCCACTGTAGAGACTTGAGAGACTGTGGCTTTGCACTCCCCAGGATGGTACAGTGGGCAAACCAACCACTGTAGAGACTTGAGAGACTGTGGCTTTGCACTCCCCAGGATGGTACAGTGGGCAACCCACCCACTGTAGAGACTTGAGAGACAGTGGCTTTGCACTCCCCAGGATGGTACAGTGGGCAAACCAACCACTGTAGAGACTTGAGAGACTGTGGCTTTGCACTCCCCAGGATGGTACAGTGGGCAACCCACCCACTATAGAGACTTGAGAGACTGTGGCTTTGCACTCCCCAAGATACATCAATGGGCACGGAGCCCCCTCGTGGATCTGGCGTGGTGCAGTCATCCGGCTGAGGTGCCCCCCTTCCCTTCCCCCTGAGGTGCCTGTTGTATTTCTATCTGATTCCCCTGCAGTGTTCTCTTCGTTTGTGGACAGGTATCTAGTGTGGGCCTCGCCCATGCATTGTGGGCCCAGTGGTCCACGGACATTGAAATGTGCATACCTGCACTACTAATCATGATGTATATATTTTTAATGTGTATATATTTCTGTATATATGAGCTTACTGTATTTTGATATATTACAATGGTTGCACTCATTTCCTTTTGTCTTTGCATTCTTCCGGGGGGGTTGGGGGTTGTTACTGTGATGTTTGGATATGCATTGGTGTGTGTGTTGTAGTGGGTGAGGTTCGGGGTGGCGGTGGGGGTGTTGTGTGTGTGTGTCCCTGACTTTTGCCTCCCCCCTCCCCTATGTCATAGGTGCAGTACTCACCGTTGTCTTCGGCGCCGCCGTTGCTGGTGTTCATAGAGGAGCAGGAACACAATCGCAGGGAGTATTTGGAGTTCGGGCTCCATGGTGGCCTCCTTCCTCGTGGAGTGTGTTCAGGTGAGCGTTTTCCCATTGCAAAAGCTGTTTCCGACATATTTTTATCCACGGTGAATCCGCCCCGGAAAAGGTGGCGGATTTGTGTGTTGTAATACTGTGGGCGGTACTTTGTCTTCTGCTTGTCTGTTGGCGGTGACCGCCGCGCTGCTTGTCTGTACCGCCGTGGCGGTCGGAGTGTTAAAGTGGCTGTCTATGTTGGCGGTTTCCGCCACGGTGGTCATAATTCCCTTTTTTTTCCGCCGGCCTGTTTGCAGTATTACCACAGCTTTAACACCATCCGCCAGGGTTGTAATGACCCCCTTTATGTCCATTCTTCCCTAAATGATTCAGTAAGGCAATAGTATCATACTTGCCTGCTTCTCTTGTCTTTGATGCAACCAACAAATCCTAAATGTACTGTACCAATGTTGATTGGAAAGGCATTTCCAATGACTCCAAGATCTTTTTCAAGATCTGGTTGAAAATAGAAGGTGACTTTGAAAACCTTTGAGGAATTCTACAACAACAGTAAACTCAATCCAAAAATTTGAAACAGAAGAGAAATTGACTATCCTCATGAAGAGGCACAGAAACGAATGCTTGTGACAGGTCTATTACGGTAAACCATTCAGGATTGCATGGGATCGGAAACAAAATCGATTGCTGGATTTGGCACTACGGGGCAACATTTAATCACAATGTCATTTACCTTTCTCAAATCCTGAACAATTCGAAATTTCCCACAGAGCTTTCACAATTCCATTATCGGTGAATTACATGGACTGCTCAACACTTAATTCAAAACTCCTTGATTTACAAATTCTGCAATTATGGGTGCAGTCCCTTCAATGGTATCCTGCGTCATGTGATACTGAGGAATCTGGGGAAAAATCGCAGTTAGCTTGACTAGGACCTTAACTGGCTCAACAGAAGGAAGATTTCTCACTGTGAAAACCGGAAAGAAGCTAATCAAAGAATACTACTCATTTACTACCTCACAATCTGTTTCTGGAGTTGGGTCATCTTCATCATCACTGTTTGTCTGAATTTCAGTTCCATCACGTGAGCAAGTAATTGAGCATCAGGTTTTACACAACAAGTTCCTTCCTAGTAAGGATACCGGACTCGAGTCACAAACTATAAATTTGTGTTATCTTTTAAAGTTGGCAATTTTAACTTGAACTGGTTGTGTAATTGGGTTGGTCAAATCCTGATTTGCGACTCCTACAATCTGGACTGTTTATCCTGAAAGGGGCAAGCTTGGAACATCTACAGTTCTTACTGTAGAGCATGCAGCTCCTGTGTCAACCAAGAATGAAACTTTATGACCTATTACTATTCCCTTTACATATGGACCTTTCTGATCTACCTCTAGGGAAGCTGCAAGCACGCATTCTTCTTCATCCGAGGTCTCACTCACCCAATCATCATTTATTCTATTCTCACTGTGTAACAGAAATTGGTGCACTTTTATTACTCTGATTAAACCTTTGACCTGTGACTTGCTGAGGAAGCATCACATGCTGCTGCTCCATTGGGGCTTGAGGTATTTGAACTTGCTGTCTAGGTACCACATGAACTTGCGGTTACATTGGATGCAACTGGGGCATCTGCAAATGTGCAATTTGCGCATGTTGCACAGGCTAAAAACCTTGCATCTAATTCACGTTGTTTAGAAAATTTGGATTATGACCTCTCATTCTCGGTCTTCTCATGTTTTGAAAAGAACTGATATCACTTGTTTGCTGAACAACACCTTCCTGTACCAACATCGGACTCTCCTGCTTCCAATGTCCGAGCCCTCCTCAAGCATGACATGGTAACAATCTCTTCATTCCTTGCACATTATTCTGAACCACCACAGTATTCAATTCAGGACTACGATTCTCATTTCCAATTCCACCACGACCTTTACCTCTTGCTTGATTCTAAAATACCACGTTTCCCTGCTGCTGTTGTTGTGGAAAATGTCCCTGTATTCCTGTTTGTGCCACTTCAGTCTCTATCACCACTGCCTTTTCTTTCAACTTTCTCTGCTTCAACTCAATTTCATCACTACAGTACTTTGCATACTGCAATACCTCATCCATCAAGCTTTGCTTGCCAGCCAATCAAAAGACTCTTAATCATCTGGCTAATTTCACGTCTCAATACTTCAACAAATCTGAACACAAAATGAATCATGTCTTTCAATTCAATCGTTTCAGTACCACTGCAATGTTTAAACGCCTGCAACAATCTCTCGTAATAGGCATGTATTGACTCTTTTGCTTCCTGGGCTGTCCTGTCTATTCTCTGCCAATCAATATTCTTGGGCGAAATTCTCATTTTCAAAAAATTAAATCACCTTATAGTAATATTTCATTACGTCAGGTGCGCCTGTTGCTGGATCTCTTTGTGGTTCTCGTTGGCCAATCTCCGCTCCTCTTGCTTTCAACCCATAAATCTGCTGGAACTAATATCTCTAAAAGGGTGTTAAAATCCTCCCACAGGCATTTTGGAAGTTTCACAAACCTGTCTGTCTGTTGGTACCATTCCACTGGCTTCTCTCTCAACCAAGGATAATCATTTGTAAATGACAGGATGTCACTTCTACTCCAAGGGACATGGACAAAATTCCCTTCTGGAATCTCTCTCATGGGTAGATTTTGTAGTGGGTCCTCAACCTGCTGCACATTTGCAGTAAGATCTGCAGAATCCCTTTTCTTTTTGTCTCTTTTCTTCACCCACCTGCCTTCCCATTTGTCTAACGCTCCCCATGTTTGAATGTTCTGTATTTATTCCCTAAGGTGAACTTTCATTTCTGGTATGCTCATGTTCTCAAAATCCTTTGAATCAAAATCTAATCTGTAACTTCTCTTCTAGTGCTTCGTTTTCTCAATCTCTATGTCATATTTCTCTGTTAAGTCTGCTAATTTCTGATGCACTACTCCTGCTTTGTTAGTAATCAGCTTGCATAGGTAACGCAACTCGTCTTCCTTGAACGTATCAATCCTGTCTAACCCCATGGTTCCCTCAATTAGGTCTTCTGCCTCGCCTAAGCCTGGTCAAATTCAGGACACTTCCTCTATTAAGATCTCTTTGAGTACTACTCAATCTCTCTAACCATTCAGTTAACTGCTGAGCTGTCAAACCTTTTAACATAACATTATTGTGACTCACGCCTGGCAATGTTAAATTTGTGGTTTCTGGTGTCACAATGCTTGAACTTGAACCTATATATGATCTCTCCTCATTATTTGGAGGAGTCCTGAAAGGACTTAAATCATTTAACAGACCTGTTCCATCAAACGTCGGTCTCATGGGAGTTGTCATTCTTGCATTCGCGTTATACTCTCCCTTTCTACACTTAGATTCAGAGACTTCTGCGCACTGTTTTCGTTATTTCCCTGGGCGAACAATGGTATGACCGGACCTATGCTAACGGGTACTGACACTGCATCTGGGCTTGGTCTGACATTTGGGTCTCGTGGGAGCACTATTCCTGTATTCTGATTTGTCAAGGTGAACATTTCTGTCTGTGATCCTCTTATGGGGATATATCTTGGAATCGTCTGTTTCTATATCGGGGACATCAAACTCGGGGTGGACTCTATCTAGACCAATGTTAGCTTCTGGTAAACTGTCTTGTCGGTACTTACAAGTTTGTTGCAGTATCTATAATGGGAACATCAGGATACATTCTGGGAATATCCATTTTGCCTTTAAACTGTCAAAGTAATTGGAGAATTATGGCTAACTTGTATCTGGCTCTAAATGGATTCAACTGATATCAGGGCTGTAGGATCTATACTGGTGTTTGAACTTCTCTCATGTGCTGCATATGGCGGGGTACGATTTCTCAATAAGTGTAAAATGAATTCATCATATTCTGACTCTTTATCGGGTGTCAAAGACTTCCTAGATTCTGTGGATTTCTGCTTTTGGTCATTAGTGTCAGGAATCCCCAAGGTGCCGCCTGCGTTATCTGTCAGCATCCCCAGGGATTAGAGTTAAATCATATCTCTGTTCTTAGTTAAACCTTCATGTTCCTAAGTAAACATAATGGGGCCAGATATATGAAAGCATTTTGCATTCGCAAACGGTGCGAATGCCGTTTGCGAATGCAAAATGCCATTTCAGAATGTATGAAATACATTCTGAACGCAATTTTAAGGAATCGCTAAAATAGCGATTCCTTAAAAATGCGACCCTGTTTAGAGAGTCGACAATTTGCGACTCTCTAAATTAGAAATCGCAAATAAGGGTTCCTTATTTGCGATTTCTTAGCACATGTATGAAGCAATTCCTAAATGCGATTTTGGCAACCAAGTTGAACTTGGTGGTAACCATGTGCAAAATTTAAAATGCATTTTTAAATTGTACATGTAAAGCACACATGCCCTTTTGGCATGTGTGCACCTTACATGTCCCCCAAATTTGTTTTGGGGTGCAGCAGAGGGGGCCTTAGGCCCCCAGCACCCTGGAGTTTTGCATTTCCAAAATTGCGATTTCTGGTTCAGAAATCGCAATTTTGGAAATGCAAAAAATTCGCAGATATGGGCCAACAGGCCCATAGCTGCGAATGGGGCCAGTATTGCAATTTGCGATTCGGTAATAGCATTTGCGATTTTTAAGAAATCGCTATTACCGAATCGCAAATGTGGTACATGGCACTTTGCGAGTCGGAAATAGCGATTTCTTAAAAATCACTATTTCCGAATCGCAAAGGGCTGTGATGATACATCTGGCCCAATGTACTGTGTTACACAGTTGGTTCTATCAATGCTTGTTTTACCAATGCTTGTTTGCTAATGTGAGCAGGTGTAGACATGTGCTTCTAATTGGGTGTGGTGTATACATGTGCTTCTAATTGGGTGTGGTGACTCATCTACATGTGGGAACACAACTGCTTTCCTGATTGGCTATAAATAGCAGTGTGAATCATGTCTCCCTGCTTGGCTTTGTTTTGCTTCCTGATATCAGCAACTGATTTGGCAGTCCAGCCCCTGCTGTCATCCTCGTATTCAGGACTTTTGCGGCAATTCTTTTCTTCGTTCCTGTACCAGCTGACACCAGGTAATCCTCCAGCACTCCGGAAAAGACTGCAGCTAAGTGGCTAGTATTCTCCAGGGAGTTTGTTCTTTGAGCGCCACGCTTTCCTAGAACAACTGGTGTATTTCAGACCTCATATTTTGGCAGAGTGCTAATCTTGAAGAGACAAATGCATTTCTGAACATTCTACATTATTATTGTAGTTACTTGCCTAAATGTGCTTCAGGAAATCTTCTTGAGCTCAAGTACTACAGAAAGTGAGAGTGCAATTTCAAAAGGGCCTTTACGTGACTTTTCTTTCTCTAATAGCATAACTCTTGGATTTAAATTGTGTCATTCATGCCTGTGTTTCAGGTTTGAGGAATTTGCTTTTGAAGGGTTTTTCACACACACAGTGAAACCAAAGCAAACTGTGCCACCCTAACTGTTTAAACCCAGAGCGGACATTTATATTTCTTGGATTGTTTTTGTTCCTTTTAGTTTAACCCTATGCATGCAGGAAAGTTATATGTGATATAATTAATGCCCTTGTTTGTCTTTCTTGTGCATAATAAGTGCAACCACAGTTCTAATTGCAGTGTGCAACAGTGAATCTCTGTGAAGCCAGCCCTAGTGTTGCAGTACTTATTGTTATGGTACTGAGTTTGGGTTTTTGGTAATACAGTGTTAGTAATTGTGCCAACAGTTATTATTGTCCAAGAAAAGTGCTGGAGAAAACCGGTGTTCTTCTACCGCTCCCGTGCCCATATCAGAAAGAGAGATTCAGGGGCATATTTATACTCCGTTTGCGCCGGAATTGCATCGGTTTTTTTTACGCAATTTCGACGCAAAACTAACTCCATATTTATAATTTTGGCGTTAGACGCGTCTAGCGCCAAAGTCCATGGAGTTTGCATCATTTTTTAGCGTGGACACCTACTTTGCGTTAATGAGATGCAAGGTAGGCGTTCATGTCTAAAAAATCGACTCCGAGGCATGTGCGTCGGATTTATACTCCCGGGCAAAATTCACGCCCGGGAGTGGGCGGGCCCAAAAAAATGACGTACGGCCGCTTTTGCGCCGTTTTTTAGCGCCTGCAAAAGGCAGGCGTTAAGGGACCTGTGGGCTCTGAAGGAGCCCAGAGGTGCCCTCCCATGCCCCCAGGGACACCCCCTGTCACCCTTGCCCACCCCAGGAGGACACCCAAGGCTGGAGGGACCCATCCCAGGGACATTAAGGTAAGTTCAGGTAAGTGTTTTTTTTCATTTTTTTTTGTGGCATGGGGGGCCTGATTTGTGCCCCCCTACATGCCACTATGCCCAATGGCCATGCCCAGGGGACATAAGTCCCCTGGGCATGGCCATTGGGCAAGGGGGCATGACTCCTGTCTTTGCTAAGACAGAAGTCATTTCTATGGGGGTTGGGAGTCGAAAAAAATGGCGCAAATCGGGTTGAGGCGAAAAAATTGCCTCAACCTGACTTGCCCCATTTCTTGACGCCCAAGCCCCATATCCCCCTACGCCGGCGCTGTCTGGTGTACGTCGTTTTTTTCCACGCACACCAGGCAGCGCCGGCGGCTAACGCCGGCTAACGTCATTGATTAAATACGGCGCCCGCATGGCGCTTCAGAATGGCGTTAGCCGGCGCTACTTGTTTTGACGCAATACTGCGTTTGCGCAGTTTTGCGTCAAAAAGTATAAATATGGCCCTCAGTTTCAAGGAAGTTGAGTGCACTAACTGTACTATCACTCTGTCAACAACAACCTGCCCCCTGAAGATACTGGGGGCCTGGCTGGACCGGCAAGACGTGGTAGTGTTTTGTCTCTTTCTCTTCTAATTCCCCTTTCCTTTTGGAACACCTGCTGGGGTTTCTGTGTCCACCAGGAAGAGCCGAGAGGTGTTCCAGGAGGTCAGGGTGCATACCATCGCCCCTGCAGACATCCTGCTTTTCAGGTGAGTGGCCCGTCCCAACATAAAGCCAAGCCACATCATATAGGGCTGCCTGGGCGATGGATTCCTCAATGGGAACTTTCAAAGGTTTAGCACAGGCATTGCCAGCTGATCAGGATGCTCCACCTTTATTAGATTTAACTAGGGCCCTAGCAGGTTTACAGAAGGAAGTTCTTTCCTTAAGGCAAGAGAACATGGCGTTGCACCCTGAACTATAGAGGTATAAACCACAAGACACCCCCTGTGGAGGAGTCAAACTAAAATAAAGATCTTCAGTACTATAGGCCTCGCGGTTTGACCCATCTATTCATGTTCCTAGACCCGATTCAGGCCCAACGACTTCCACCACACAACCCATGCAGGTAATGGTCACAACACCAACCCCTGTGCCCTTAGCTCCTCCAAAACGTTTTTTTGGAGATAGTGCCAAGTTAAACATTTTTCTTAACCAGTGCCAGCTACAGTTTTTGTGTCGAGCAGCTGCATTCCCCAACGATGCTGCAAAGGTAGCTTTTATTATCTCTTATTTGGGAGGCAATGCAGCTAACTGGTCTATTCCGCTGGTGGAGCGCAATGACCCTATAATGTATGATTTCAACCGGTTCAAGGAAGCCTTGTGGAAACTGTTCACCAAACATCTCTTTGTGCAAGCCAGTGATAATGAGTTGCTGAATTTGTGCCAGGGAAACAAGGATCTACTTTCCTATATCACCTCTTTCAATCGGTTGGTGGCAGAGACTGAGTGGCCTGTGGAGAAGAGGACCTCCCTCTTCTATCGTGGCCTTCGGGACGATCTCAAGGATTTTCTAGCCCAAATTGTGGAACCTCCTACGGAGTGTTCTGAGTTCATTGACCTGGTGGTATGATTGGATCACCGGTTGAGTGAACGTAAGGGAGAAAAATTCTGGGGTGACACACGCTTAGTGGTGCTCAAAACTGAGAAAAAGGAGTCCACCATTTCCACTCATGATACACCTGAGCCCATGCAACTTGGGAGTGTGTGGGACCCACTATCTAAGGAAGAGAAAGAACATAGGAAAAAATTGAAACTGTGTTTATACTGTGGTAAGGCAGGGCATTTTGCTGGGGAATATCCTAACAAGCCTACTGCTCCAAAGAAAGCCATTGGAGCGGTAACAGGGCTTGAATTCTCTCTTCCTGACCATGAGGAAAAACTAACTGGCTCGATAACTTCTGAGACCATTTTATTGAGCGCTTCTTTCAATATGATCTCACATCTTATAGCTAATACCACCAGTCCAGTACCTCAACATCCAACTCTTATTGTGACGTTAGTGTTGTCCCCTCAGGTTCGTGAGGTCATTCCCATATTGCTTGACTCTGGGGCTACCGGAAACTTTTTAGACTTGGGTTTGGCTAAAACCCTAAATATTACGACTGTCATAAAAGACGTCCCTGAACCAGTCAGAGCCGTGGATGGTTCAGGATTGTCCTCCGGGCTTATGGTTTATCAAACAACACCCTTGTCCATGCTTTGTGCAAACAACCATACAGAACAAATTCAGTTTGATCTTATAGATACCCCAGTATTTGGAGCCATTTTGGGGATACCCTGGCTTCAGTTACACAATCCCAAAATTGACTGGGCAGCAAGGACAGTGACATTAGACTCTAAACATTGCTGGCACTCCTGTTACCAAGACAAGCCATTACTGGTGACACCCTTGCATTGTGGGTCCACACATAGTACGACTATCAAGCTGGACGACACACTGGCCATTCCTGCACCGTATAAAGACTTCCATGATGTCTTTAGTGAACAGAAGGCCACCCAGCTGTTGCCACATAGGTCATACGACTGTCGTATAGACTTGATTCCAGGGGCAATGCTACTATGTAGTAGGGTGTATGCTCTTTCTGAGCCTGAGAATCGATACCT
The DNA here is from genome assembly GCF_031143425.1 of Pleurodeles waltl. Taxonomy (NCBI): domain Eukaryota; kingdom Metazoa; phylum Chordata; class Amphibia; order Caudata; family Salamandridae; genus Pleurodeles; species Pleurodeles waltl. The sequence goes on from NC_090440.1 coordinate 1,929,448,742, forward strand.
GCAAGACTACCTGGATGATCTATTGGCTAAGGATTTTATTCGTCATTCAACGTCACCTGTATCGCCGTCTTTGTTCTTCGTGCCCAAGAAGGATTGCGTGCTGCGCTCATGTATAGATTATCGCGCAGTGAACAAAGCAATCATAAAAAATCGGTATCCTCTTCCGTTGATCCCGGTACTTTTAGATCAGGTATGTCAGTTGACCATTTATACTAAACTCGACCTCCGGGGCGCCTACCACTTGATCCGAGTGATGAAGGGGGATGAGTGGAAGATGGCGTTCCGAACTAAATTCGGACTCTTCGAGTACACAGTGATGCCCTCCGGGTTGTGGAACGCTCCTGCAGCGTTTCGATTTTTCATCAATGAGTTTCTGGATATCTGTGTAGTGGCATACATCGATGACATTTTGATCTATTTTTCTTCCACTGAAGAACATATACGGCATGTAAGAGCGGTTTTACAATGGCTTTGTGAGCATCATCTCTTCGCCAAGCTGGAAAAATTTGTTTTTCACGCTACAACTGTAGAATTCCTGGGATATGTGATCACTCCCGATGGAATTTCCACGGATAGGTCCAAGGTACAGGCCATCCTGGATTGGGTAGCCCCAAGATCCATCAAGGAAGTGCAACAGTTTTTGGGCTTCGCATATTTTTATCTGAGATTTTTACCCCACTTTTCTACTGGGGTATCTCCCATAACTCGTCTCTACGAAAGGGGGTTAAGTTCCTCTGGGATGTAGAAGCTGAGAAAGCCTTCCAACATCTTAAAAACACATTCACTGATGCACCCATTCTCCATCATCCCGGCCTGGCTCAGCCATTTTTTGTGGAAGCAGACGCTTCCCAAATGGCAGTGGGTGGTGTCTTGTCCCAACGAGATCCTGAGTCTGGGCATTTCCATCCAGTAGCTTACTTCTCAAAGAAATTGCTACCCACAGAGCAAAATTACATGGTGGCGGAGCAGGAACCTCTGGCCATCAAGCTTGCCTTCCAGGAATGGCATCAACACCTACTAGGAGCTAGACACACCGTAACTATTTACACATATCACCGTAATTTACAGTTTTTTTCAAGCGACCAAGGCCCTGACACCTCATCAATTACGCTGGCTTCTATTCTTTAACGAGTTTGACTCCGTAATCACCTATAGGCCCGGTACTACACAACAGAAGGCAGACACGTTGTCTAGGATGAGTTTCTCCTCTGATTTTGCACTAGAACAGGCCAGAAGCATTATACCCCCAGAAAAAATTGTAGCTGTGTGCACTTCCCAAGAGTTCCTTGAGAAAATACGGGTAGCCCAACACAAGGTTCCCTGTTCAACTGATGTGTATGAAAAAGAGGGTTTACTATACCATGCTGATCAGTTGTACGTCCCTACCAAAGAATTACGGGAATACAGTGTTACATTAGGGACATGATTCTGTCCTCGCAGGTCACCAGGGTGAGAAACAGATGTTAGATCTCTGTCAAAGATGGTTTTGGTGGCCCACCCTGGTGCAGGATGTCAGAAGCTACGTTCAGACTTGTTCCACCTGTGTTCGGGCTAAAACCCCACATACCCCAAGCCACAGGATTGTTACTTCCCATGCCAATTCCGGTGGCCCCATGGCATACCATAAGTATGGATTTTATTTCTGATCTCCCAGCTTCCAATGGATACACTATCATATGGGTGGTTGTAGATTACCTAACTAAAATGGCTCATTTTGTCCCATTAAAATGCCTCCATACGGCTTCCAAGCTCTCTGATTTGTTTGCCCAACACATTGTACGGCTTCATTGGTTGCCCACCACAATTGTTTCCGATCGTGGCCCCCAATTTATATCACAGTTTTGGCATAGCTTCTGTTCCTCTGTCGGTATGGACGTCCACTTGTCCTCTGCATATAATCCACAAACGGTTGGGCAGGCGGAACATGCCAACCAATCGCTGGAGCAAATCCTGAGATGTTACATTGACACATGGTCTACTGAGTGGGATAAGGCTTTTCCTCTTGTTGAATTTGTATATAACAACAGTGTCCACATGGCTACAGGTGTATCCCCATTTTACTGTTTGTTTGGTCTGCACCCAAGAATGCTACCTATAACTGGGTCCCAAACATCCACAAGAGTCCCATCAGTACAGAAACACCAAGAGTTACAGGAGATTCAAAAACAAGTGCAACACCATTTAAATCTCTACCAAGCTCAAGTAAAAATCAAGCAGACAAAAGAAGGAGACCTGCTCCTTCTTATCAGATAGATCAGGTGTGGCTCTCATAAAAAAATCTCCATCTTGCAGGATCCAGAAAATTAAACCCTCGATTTATTTCCTATTGCCAATATCATCAATCCTGTGGTAGTAGAACTGGCATTGCCAGATGATTTCAAGGTACACCCTGTGTTTCATGTGTTGTTACTCCGTCCCTATTCCCCTGATACCTCCAATGCCCCACCACCTCCCCCGTTAAAAGTACACAGGCAATGGGAATTTGAAGAGGCCAAAATTCTTGACTCCAGGTGCGTCCGTGGTGTTCTACACTATTTACTGGCTTGGAAAGACTATGGGCCTGAGGAAAATTCCTGGGAACCTGCGTCCACAGTTCATGCCCCACGTTTTACTAATAAATTCCATCTGCTCCACCCTTCCAAGCCCCGCCCTTTGAGAGGGTCCTTGGTGGGGAGGACTGTCAGGAATCCCCAAGGTGCCTCCTGCGTTATCTGTCAGCATCCCCAGGGATTAAGGTTAAATCATATCTCTGTTCTTGGTTAAACCTTCATGTTCCTAAGTAAACATAATGTGCTGTGTTACACAGTTGGTTTTATCAATGCTTGTTTTACCAATGCTTGTTTGCTAATGTGAGCAGGTGTAGACATGTGCTTCTATTTGGGTGTGGTGTAGACGTGTGCTTCTAATTGGGCGTGGTGACTCATCTCAACTGCTTTCCTGATTGGCTATAAATAGCAGAGTGAATCATGCCTCCCTGCTTGGCTTTGTTTTGCTTCCTATCTCAGCATCTGATTTGGCAGTCCAGCCCCTGCTGTCATCCTCATATTCAGGACTTTTGAGGCAATTCTTTTCTTCATTCCTGTACCAGCTGACACCAGGCATTCCTCCAGCACTCCGGAAAAGACTGCAGCTAAGTGACTAGTATTCTCCAGGGAGTTTGTTCTTTGAGCGCCGCGCTTTCCTAGAACAGCTGGTGTATTTCAGACCTCGTATTTTAGCAGAGTGCTTATCTTGAAGAGACAAATGCATTCCTGAACATTCTACGTTATTATTGTAGTTACTTGCCTGAATGTGCTTCAGGAAATCTGCTTGAGCTCAAGTACTACAAAAAGTGAGAGTGCAATTTTAAAAGAGCATTTACGTGACTTTTCTTTCTCTAATTGTATACCCCTTGGATTTAAATTGTGTCATTCATGCCTGTGTTTCAGGTTTTAGGAATTTGCTTTTGAAGGGTTTTTCACACACACACAGTGAACCCAAACCAAACTGTGCTACCCTAACTGTTTAAACCCAGAGTGGACATTTGTATTTCTTGGATTGTTTTTGTTCCTTTTAGTTTAACCCTATGCATGCAGGAAAGTTATATGTGATATAATTAATGCCCTTGTTTGTCTTTCTTGTGCATAATGGGTGCAACCACAGTTCTAATTGTAGTGTGCAACAGTGAATCTCTGTGAAGCCAGCCCTAGTGTCGCAGTACTTATTGTTATGGTACTGAGTTTGGGTTTTTGGTAATGCAGTGTTAGTAATTGTGCCAACAGTTATTATTATCCAAGAAAAGTGCTGGAGCATCCCTGTGTTCTTCTACCGCTCCCGTGCCCATATCAGAAAGAGAGATTCAGTTTCAAGGAAGGTGAGTGCACTAACTCTACTATCACTCTGTCAACAACGACCTGCCCCCCGTAGATACAGGGTGCCTGGCTGGACTGGCAAGACGTGGCAGTGTTTTGTCTCTTTCTCTTCTACTTCCCCTTTCCTTTTGGGACACCTACCGGGGTTTCTGTGTCCACCAGGAAGTGGTGAGAGGTGTTCCAAGAGGTTGGGGGCATACCATCGCCCCTGCAGACATCCTGCTTTTCAGGTGAGTGGCCCGTCTCGACAATTAGAAGGATACAAATCCCTGTCTCTGGTGCTTTTTCTAGCTTCGTTCTCATTCTCTTGTGTAATTGCAGGAAAGATCTTAATTCCCTGTAAATCCTCAGTTCTCTAAAATTTCTGATCACTATCCCATCTAGCCTCTGCTAGTGTTTTCTCAGCCTTTCTCATTCTTCTTTCGAATTTCAATTGCTGTTGCTGTCTAGCCACTGGTTCCCAAATTGCCAAATCTTCGAACTGTGCTCGTCTCGTCGGAGGTTTCAAATCATATAATACTCTCCTCAACTTTTTTAGGCTCCTCAAATTAAATGTTCCATGGGCAGGAAACGCTAAGCTCCCATCTTTCTCTGTCACTTTGCACCATATTCAGCCAAAGACAAGGCGCAGCACCCTGCTGTTCGAATGCAATATAGGTGGGTGTACTTTCTGGCGGTGTAATTTCTCCTGTTCTCATTGGAATATATGTATCTCCCCTTAAGGCACTCTTTAAAGCTTGAAAGAATTTAATCTTCAGTTACTTTACGCTATTTTCAATCAAATAAGGAAGTGACTTTCAATCCCAAAATCCTTTTTGCCGACCTTCTCAACCAATTGCGCTTCACGGTTGTCAGCCAATCTGTGCGCGACCCTTCTCACTAATTAACCTATCCCAGCTCTAATGACGTCACACTCACACGTACAGCAGCTGACAAAGTCTTTCAGCATGTCCTTCTAAACTCAGTCTCACACAAAACTAATACAAAATGATGGCAAGCCCTAAACAAATTCAAAACCCAATTTGTCCATTTGCTGTAGGTAGGATAACACAATCGCTTCAGAAACCTTATGGATTTGTCACTGACGGATTTTCCCTCTAGCAGCTACTCTTTCTTTCTCAGTTTTTTGCTCTCAACTGATCAGTGGTTCTGTCCTGGTGCACACAGGACTCACTGGATACAGTTGAAAACCCTCTCTCTCACTTTAACACGCACTCTCAAGTTTGTCAACCACGCCCGATTGACCTATTAAACCAGACAAATTACAACAATAAACCAAGTGTCTCACACACTTTTCAATATACTCCAGAGTCTTAGACCTTGCAGGGCCTGTATACCAACAACCACGTGGACAATTTTTGTTAGCACAAAGTGCCACACACATGTGAAGTTCGACGACTTCCGTACTCTCACACTTCAGAGTACGCAAACTCATACAACAACTTCATTTAGAGTACGCAAACTCCTCAAACCCTCACAAACATCACAATTCACCAGCGATTTGAATAAGCTGTGCAAGCGCAAAACCTATTCTATTCACACTGTCACTAAAACAGCGAGAACATCTTCAAATAATCATTGGCAAGCTCCAAGGTTCTGGGAAAGTCACTCTAAGTTCTTAGAGACACATTTTCTCTCCACTTTGTATCATCAAATCTGAAAATCTTAACTTTCACTAATTTCTCTTACCCAGTCTGTGAATTATTTTGTCTCTTTAGGGGACTAACCATTACCCCACTACCAACTCTGGGGACCAGCTATTTCTCAAGGGGAAACTTTTGTGGTGGCCTCTTAAGGAGACGTAACCATCCTACTCTCTTACCTTCTCTAGAGGGCAAATGCAAATGACTGACCTTACGATGATGGTCTCTTATGGAGACAAACCATGTACCAGCCCGTATTTATGGGCTCTTAAGGAGACTAACCATAATGCTCTGCTACCATCTCTGTTAGCGCGTCTGACCTTATTTGGTTTCTTATCTTTAATTTATAAGGGATGCGTTAGAGGTTCGATGAACCTTTTGACTGCGCTTAGAGTAAATCCCAGCATAGGACTCAATTTCAATTCAAATCATTAACAATATCAATCTACAGTATCAATGATCTTTGGAGTCAGTAATTTCACGCACCATGACCCCTTTGGCCATGAATAACTACACTTTTCTTGTGAAATTTACAATGTTTTTTTCCCTATATTAACAATGCTAATATCACGTAACTTAGTCTCAAAATCAGATGGTACACGTACAGAAATAACACTGGTTGACCAAATCTTCCAAAGAATCTCAATTTAACCAAAGCATGGATTATTACGCATTCTAGAGTTACAGTACAAATCAATAACAAGAACAACTGCACAATAGAAATATTATACAATTAGATTCAGCAACTGAGTAATATTAATTATTTATTAATAGCAACCTACTTACATTTAGGGTCATCCTGCATTAACCTTCTGATTACAATAGCAGTTTGGACTTCATGCAAAACAAATTTAGTCAACATACATTTGGAAAACTGCTAGCTATGGTTCTATCAAAATATCAGTTGGTACCTAGAAACAAAAAACAAATTACTTCAAAACAATAACATTTAGTATACCTCGGTATGGATCAGCAAGCTGCGACTGTCTTCATCAATTGGACATCAGTTTGGTCAGCATCAGCATTATACCATGAAAGGAAATGGTTCAGAACAGGTGACTCTAAGCCATCCAAACCATTTGTAAAGAGAGTCTAAAGGCTCAGCATTCAGCATCAATAGTTTAAGCAATAAAGATTAAGATAGAATTCTTTGAGTAAAAGAATCAAATAAGAATAAGCACGCCTCTTTGGCAGAAACTGAAAAATGGAATGAGCATTAAAGATGAGGATAATCGGAATGGTGCGTTCCTAAATGTGCAGTCGGGCTAAGTTAAAATCATCTAAAACACTTCCCATGTTGCTATTGGACAAAGAATCGTATGTTCACATTTAGTCCAATGAAAGCAGATCTTCAAATCTAAGATATAGGCCCTCATTGTGAACATGGCGGTAAACACCGTTGCCCGCCGTGGCGACGGTGAACAGAAGACCGCCATTGGCGGTGAACCGAAACCCGCCATAAAATGATGCCAAAAACAGAAACCTCCCAAAAATCTGCTACCTCCAGCCACCGCCAAGGCCCTTGATGGTGGAAAGGCTGGACACCCCACCCCGCCACCGCCAAGCAGACAAATACCCCGCCCTCCAAATAATGATGCACAAATCACCGCAGTGGATAGTGGATGGCGAACGATCATTGGTGGTGCAGACCACCATGGCCAGCAAGTGGACCCAACAGCAAGAAATGCACACTTTGGCCATTTTGAAACCCACACACCTGACACACATCCACAACACTATAAAACACTCACATACACACCCCACAATCCTTTGCATCGCCAACACGAGAACTGAGACTGACAACACAACACCCATACACAGGACGCACATCACACAAGTCACACACCCAACCACACAATAGCACCCTCACAACTATCCACACAACACACCACCCACAACACACACCATGGCACCTCCTAAGCACCCACACTTCACAGTTAGGGAGCTAAGAACAATGGTGTACGAAATACTCAAGGTTGAGCCACAAATCTTCGGGGCACAGGTCCAGCAGACACCCATCGCCAGGAAGATGGACATATGGCAGACGATTGTCAACAAGGTCAACGCAGTGGGAAACCATCCACGCACGAGGGACGACATCTGCAAGAGATGGTACAACCTGTGCGGGAAGGTGAGGTCGATGACATCCAGGTACAACATTGCAGTCCAGAAGACTGGTGGAAGACCCCCCACCTACACCCCCGACTACACCGACTGGGAAGAAAAGATACTGAGGGCCTCACTGGAGGAATGGACTCGGGTAAGTCATCTAAAATTACCCCATATCCACCACACCTGTAACGCATGCACCACCCCTCCAACTACCACCAGGACCACTACCCCACCCAGGCCACAATCACTACATCCAGTCACCCTGCATGCCCACAAACCCACCAACAGGCCCACATTCCTCCCCCTGTGCACAGTCCCCTACCCCTGCAAGGAATCACAATGGCACTACACCACCCACAATGCACTTCCACATCCCATTCAAAATGCAATGGCAACCCCACAATAGGTCCCTGCATGGCCCAAAGGGGGAATAAACAGCACAAAATAGGGCAGAGCTGTGCATCCTTAATCGAATTAGTACATGTAACATACATGTCCATTCCCCCCCACAGGCACCACCACCCATGCCACCCTGACGGAAAGGCCAAGGAGTGCCAGTGCCCCACATGGAGACAGAGGCCCCACTCAGGACACCAGAGAGGGAAGTGTGGACAGTGAAGAGTACCCTGGCCCGTCACACAGTCCTAGACTGTCACCCTCCAGCAGCCCCAACCAGGACACTACTGACACCCCTACCACTCAGCCACCAACAACAGCTCTGGCCAAACGACCCCACACCAGTGTCTCCAGGCCACAGACTGGTGGAACACAAGAGCAGAGGTCTGAGTCTACACCTACTAACAGGCAGGATGACGATGGCCCCAGTGCAAGTGGTACTGCCTGACCTGTGCAGGGTACACAGGCATAGGGGGCTAGGCCCAGTGGGAGGGTATTAGTGCTCAGGGGGGAGGCCAAAGGATGGATGCTGCAGCTCAGGAGGTGATCTCTGAGGTCTTGGGAGCATACCACCATTAACAAGATAGGATGGGCCAGATCCTGGCCACCCTGGAACAGTGTCAAAGGCTGCAGTTAGTCCAACATCAAGAGACCATGGAGCAGTGAAAACAACTGAATGCCACCATGGCTACTATTGCAGGGGTGCTGCAGCACAATTACCTAACCCAGCCTGAGACCTCCACAAACTTGGAAGCCCCTACCACTGCCCAGGACACAGACCAGCCATCTACATCAGCAGCAGCAATTGGACTGGTGGCACTGGCAAAAGACACACAGGAGACCAGCACCCCTACCCGTGCAGCCCAGCACCAGACACTCAAACGGTCCCTCAGCCCCAGATATGGCACAGGAACCCCTGCCAAGACCAAGGCCCCCACTATGAAGTGACTCTGACATGGACTGTCTCCCAAGTGTGCCACTGTGCCACCATCCTCACCGCCAATAGCAACATAACAACTTGACAGATGGACCTATACCCTCTGCCAACAATCGCTGACCCCATGTACCTAGTATGGACATCCACTGTTATCCCACTCCCTATCGCTGTAAAGCGCACCAATTCATTTATGACACCAAATAAAACACATGTACACCAATACGTATGTCCCCTGTCATAATGATGAATCAATTGTAAATGTGAATGCATTTGCCAGTCAATTCCATAATCAGACCTTTATTGCAGGAATGGCACCCCACGCACAACATTGTGTGGAGTAAACATAAATGTACACCATGTTTGAGTCCATGACACATGCCACCTTATTCTTCAGGTAACAGTGCCAATCACTACAGACCCCACATCCCCATAGTGAATAAGTCAGACAGACATTATGCAGTGCAAATAACATCATCAGTGAACAGTACCTCATAGTCACTGGAAGTATAGTTGGATCAGCTGGTTCCTGGAGTTGACATCTTCACCCTCATCATCCTCATCATCACTCTCATCCCCTCTCAGAGGAAGCAGGTCTGGATATACAGCACCCTCCTCCTCTAGTAGGGGGATAGCTTTCCTCACAGCCATGTTGTGCAGCATGCAGCAGGGCACCACTATTCTACACACCTTCTCAGGGCCATAGCACAGGGAACCCCCAGAGAGATGGAGGCAACGGAATCTAGCCTTCAAGAGACCTATAGTGCGCTCTATCACCCTCCTAGTACGTCCATGGGCCTCATTGTAATTCCTCTCTGCATCTGTCCTGGGATTTCTCACAGGTGTCAGGAGCCATTGCATGTTGGGATAGCCAGAGTCACCTGCATCTCCTACTAATTGGCAACTTTGAGGTGACAAAAAGTTGGTGCTGGTGTTCTGTCACGTCTTTCACCAGACTTTTCTGCTCCTCTGCACTTAAGCGACACTTTCTTTTCTTCTTCTCCCTCTCCTAGGTCTTGTGTGGGTCCTCCTGGCTGGTTCCTGGTCTGTTGTCATCTTTCTGGGGTCTGTCCAAACATCTGGGATCCATTTTGGCTCTCCTTAGCACATTTTGCTGTGTTTGCACCGTTTTTTGACGCTATTGCGTCAAAAAAGGCACATATCCGGTTTGCGACGTCGTAAACCGGCTCACTGTAATTTTTATTGTGTTCACATCGTTTTTCTTTACGACGTGACGCATTGGTTTGAGTAAAACAAATGACTCACACCTGTGGTTTCCACCTCCGTGCGTCAAAGTATAAATTTGACGCCCGAGTGGCGCAAATAAATGGCGTTAACCGGCGGTAACATTTTTGACACAAAACTGTGTCGGCGCAGTTTTGCGTCAAAAAGTATAAATATGGCCCTTAATTGCAGCATCCGCGTGTTTCAGAGGAGTTCTTTGGGCACCGGCACGTTTTTATTTACAAATTAAGCACTGCCTATTACTTGTCAGCCTTCTTAATGAATAGCTCTGATATTAAAGAAATGAAGCAACCAGCAAAGGACTGTGCATGGAGACTGGACTTGTAAAGGAAGTTTTTATCTTACTGGAAGCATTGTACTCACCAATGAATCCTTTACTGAGCAAAGAGTCTTGCATAGAATAGGGAGGCCTATACTGTGCTGTGGGCCTTGTGCTGAACAGTGAACCCTGTTAACTGCTGAGTGGGGAGCTCTGCACTTAGCATAGAGCTCAGTACTGGACAGTTAGATCCAGGACCTGCTTTAGGGCGATGCAACCTGGGCAGCCGCACCTGGTGCTGACGTTCGTGTGGGGTGCTGTATTGAAAAATTACTTATGGGTCTAAAAGTAAGTGAACTTCCTAGTACCTCCAGCTGTTTTCAGGCAACAATAAAAATGTCAAGATACCTCTGGTGATTGTTACTGCTGGTGAGAGATCGGAATTTTGTGTTATGGCAGTTTTTACTCATCATAAAATGGCATAGAGGGATAATGTGCCTGTTTCAAAGAATGGGTACCATGCAGATCACAAAACTGTGTGAATGATCTAGGAGTAGCGCTTAAAAAATGAAGGGGCACATTCGGCGCAAACACTGCCCCATATTTAAACTTTGACGCCCGACCCCGCGGACGTCAAAATTCCACCATGTGCGTCATTTTTTGGAAGCAGGAAACTGCCTTGTGTTAATGATATGCAAGGTAGGCGTTCCCTTCCAAAAAATTACTTTAAGGCCTGTGCGCCTTATTTATACCCCAGCGTAATTTTGACGCACAGGAAGGGGTGGGCCTTAAAAACGGCGCACAGCCTGTTGTGCGCCGTTTTTTAACGCCTGGGTCAGGGCAGGCGTTAAGGGATCTGTGGGCTCTGAAGGAGTTCAGAGGTGCCCTCCCCTGCCCCCAGGGACACCCCCTGCCACCCTCGCCCACCTCTGGAGGACACCCATGGATGGGGGGACCCATCCCAGGGAAGTAAAGGTAAGTTCAGGTAAGTATTTTTTATAGTTTTTTTTTAAGTGGCATAGGGGGGCCTAATTTGGGCCCCCCTACATGCCACTATTCCCAATGACCATGCCCAGGGGACAGAAGTCCCCTGGGCATTGCCATTGGGCAAAAGGGCATGACTCCTGTCTTTGCTAACACAGGAGTCATGTCCAGTTTGAGGCCTGATTTTTGCCTCAGACCTGACTTGCACCATTTTTTGACGCACAACCCCCATTTTCCCCTATGCCGGCGCTGCCTGGTGTGAGTCTTTTTTTTTTACTCAGACCAGTCCGCAGTGCCGGCTAACGTCATTCCATAAATAAGGCGCCCGCATGGTGCGTTGGAATGGCGTTAGCCGTCGGTAAAAAGTTTGACGCACAACTGCGTTGGCGCAGTTGTGCGTCAAAAAGTATAAATATGGCCCAAAATATATGTCAGAGGCGCTTTGGATAGGCGAGTGATACTGTTGGAGAGTGATCATGAGGGAATTTGTGAAGGAGGCCATAGGGGAGAGGTGTGCCAAAAAAGACTATTGCACCAGGCACCACCAGCGCTAAAGCTGGTCCTGGTTAAATGGGCACTTAACAGATTTATCCTATACTGAGCATATGATGGCGTGAGCTTTATGCCAACTATAGCTCTGCTATCAACAGGGAGTCCTCTAATAAGCATGGATGGAGATTTGTGTTCAGTAGGGTGTTTTAGGAGTAAGATATTCTGTTGCTCAATAGTAAAACAGGATTGCTGGTGGTGATTAAAGAGCTCTGTACTGAGCCACGAAGGAACTGGCATTTTGCAAAGCTATTCAGTATTTTGCCAGTGGTATCTTTTGGCATGTTTCTAATTACATTTCTTGAATCTTATACTGTAATGTATACGATTTGAACCACCTTTTTCAATTTTTGTGCACGAAGTTTTCTTGAAATGTATGCTGTGAATCTACCATTTGAACCTATTGTTTTTTTTTTTTTTAAATTAAAAAAACCCTGCAGGGGTGACTCCTCTTTCACTTTTACTCACTTGCTCCTTCATCTTGTATGGCAGCTTTATGCCCCGCCACGTTTAGGATTCACCAGCCACCACTGCTACAGCCTTTTCTTTTATACTCCCAGTACCCAGCACATTTGTCACATAGTTCACTTTACAAGTAAAGCACACACAGCAAATATGACAAGATAAACCACATCTTTATTGCTCAATTACCTTCTGAACGCTAGCATGGCTATTTTGGGGGTGCTGCAGCACCCTCACACCCTTACTTCCAGTGTCTATGAAACATAGGAGCGCTGCCTCGAAACCTTTAAATTAGAGCGATGAGCAAGTCTTGAATGCGGGAACACCATAACGATTCAGATTCCTCTTGCCTTTAAAGTTGTGGTCAACTGCATACAGCAAGGATTGCGGATGTCCAGTGGATGGCCCATGCATAGTACCGAAGGGAATGACCTACACAAGTACTCTTCATTGTATAGCCCACTCTTTTTTAAACATTTTTATTAGGTTTATGGGTATAGTCGAAACAAATACATAATTGAACAAGTATGTGTAGCACTGGGCATTACACCACCAGCATCCACATGTGGTCATTGCTAGAAAGAAATTCCCCTTTTTACCTAGTAGTTTTAAGGATTCTGTAATAGTCTTATCTTTTGGATATGCCATCAGTGATCGCTCTCAGGTGCTCTGAATAGGATCCAGTTCCTTGCATACAAACCGACAGTAAATCATTTAGTGGCCACAAGTGTTCTCATGATTTACTGGTCACTCTCTCCCTTCATAAACATATTTATATTTTATCGTAAACAATCAATCTCTAAGTACCATTTGCTCGTTCTGGGTGGTTCCAGACTACCACATAACATATCTGTCAACTCACCCTCATTTCGCATTTACCCTCTTTTCAATAATATTCCCCCCCACAAAAAAAAGCAGCGTCTCCAAAGACTTCCATAAAGCTGTCCTCTTTATATACTACATCACCCAGCAATTTTTTTCTTCATTCAGTTCAATGCAGGGTGACCAGAAGTCAATGTCTCACCAGGACAACGCTTTTCAATTATTTCACTTTGCTTTTATATTTCATTGCATTCTGGGAGTTTTATTCTTGAATAATTATCCTTGATCTAATTCGACCAACATACCTGATAAGATATGTAAAAGCAAAGTCCAGGAATAATAAATTATTGTCCCGGTGACATAGAGTCATTTGGGTACCCTACTTAAATCATGTCTTAAGCATGTCCTTACCCCCAATCAGGGTGACTAGTATTCCATAATTTATTTCGCAAACCACCATTATTCCAACATCACAAAAACGTTTTGTGTATCTAGGTGGGACTCTTTCATTTCAATCACCCATCAACATAATCTTAGCATCATCTTCCATAGGCAACCCTGTTACGTTGGCCAAAAGTTCTCCGACCTCATTCCAGAACAATAGGATCACTGGACAAAGCCTAATGATGTGCAGAAAGTCGCCCACATGTCAACACCCCTTTGCACACTGGTCTGTCCATGTTTTGATATATTACAATATATTCCATTCAGTATCTTTAGTTATATTAGCCTGAATCCGAATCTAATAACAACTTTCCTGGGGTACAGCAGTGCCTTCTCCTATTCTGTATCCTTTGGGGCATGGCTGTCCCTCACCCACAGTGTTCTCATACAGTCTAGCATTTCAGGGGAATTGTCAATCAGGATCTTGTACATAGAGGAGGCTGCCTTGATCAATACATCTGTTAATGCCCTATTTTCTATTGAGGAGCAATCTTGAGCCTGCTCATTATGGCACCTCCATAATGGGGTGGGTGGAGATTTTGTGACCACTGTCTTCCACCCTAGCCTGTCTGAAATGATATGCCATGTCTTCACCATCTTGCAAGACTATTTTTCTCATTGAAGGTTTTTTAGTATCCCTTGGTCCCTACCACGTGTTGGGTTGCTTAAAAAAATTACTCTTATTGGAATGCAAATACTCATTCATTCACGACTACCAGTTGAGATGCCCAATAGAATTTCTGTACATTTAGCACGCAATTCTTCTGCTATATACACTCTAAGGGCCATATTTATACTCCATTTGCGCCGGATTTGCGTCGGTTTTTTTTTAACGCAAATTCGAAGCAAAACGAACTCCATATTTATACTCTGGCGTTAGACGCGTCTAGCGCCAAAGTCCATGGAGTTTGCGTCATTTTTTAGCGTGGACACCTACTTTGCGTTAATGATATGCAAGGTAGGCGTTCCCGTCTAAAAAATTGACTCCGAGGCATGTGCGCCGTATTTACACTCCCGGGCAAAACTGACGCCCGGGAGTGGGCGGGTCAAAAAAAATGACGTCCAGCCGCTTTTGCGTCGTTTTTTAGCACCTGGTCAGGGCAGGCGTTAAGGGACCTGTGGGCTCGGAAGGAGCCCAGAGGTGCCCTCCCATGCCCCCAGGGACACCCCCTGTCACCCTTGCCCATCCCAGGTGGATGCCTAAGGATGGAGGGACCCATCCCAGGGAACATAAGGTAAGTTCAGGTAAGTAATTTTTTTTTTTTTTGGGTGGCATAGGGGGGCCTGATTTGTGCCCCCCTACATGCCACTATGCCCAATGACCATGCCCAGGGGACATAAGTCCCCTGGGCATGGCCATTGGGCAAGGGGGCATGACTCCTGTCTTTGCTAAGACAGGAGTCATTTCAATGGGGGTTGGGAGTCTAAACAAATGGCGCAAATCGAGTTGAGGCGAAAATTTTGCCTCAGCCTGACTTGCCCCATTTTTTGGCGCCCAAGCTCCATATTCCCCTACGCCGGCGCTGCCTGGTGTACGTCATTTTTTTTTACGCACACCAGGCAGCTCTGCCAGCTAATGCCGGCTAACGTCATTGAATAAATACGGCGCCCGCATGGCGCTTCAGAATGGCGTTAGATTTTTTGACGCACAACTGTGTTGGCACAGTTGTGCGTCGAAAAGTATAAATATGGCCCTAAGTGTTCCTAGTGCTATTCTTGAAAGCGTTCATCCCATAACAATGTGCAGCAATTTGTCTGATTTTCTTTAATTCTCCTGGGACACGATACCAGCGCCCATATTTATACTTTTTTAGTGCCACATTTGTGTCATTTTTTGATGCAAAAGCGGCGCAAACCTACGAAATACAATTGTATTTTGTAAGTTTGCACCGCTTTTACGTCAAAAAGCGGCGCAAATGCAGCGCTAAAAAAGTATAAATATGGGCCCAAGTGTTTTGTGAAATATATAGATCGGAGAAGACTGTTGTCTCTTATAGCATCACTCATCCCAGTATGGAAAGTGGGAGACACCTCCAGTGCTGAAACCCCTAATTAGAGGTTGTCAGTATCTTGAACAGATTGTGATTAATAAATTCTCTCTGCCCTTCAACACTCAGATACCTAGGCATCTGAATCACGTATTTTCTATCCTGAAGGTGCAATGGAAAAGGGCTTCTGAGGAACATTTTGCACTGACTTATCCGAGTTTATGTTGAAACTGGACTACTTAACAAGCAACTAAAGAATGTATACCACCTATCTATTGACAGTTCAGGATCTGAAATGTATGACAGATTATCATTTGCATATATTAATATCCTTTCATCCTGTGTGCTGTCCCCTCTAAGCCAGTTAAGCACAAGGTATCTCTTGATCCAGCAAATTTGCAGTTTCAGGTCCATGGCAAAAAAATAGCTTCAACAGAAGGCAACACTGATGAGTGATCCTTCCCAAGTCAAAGGCATCTGACAAGACGCCATTTATCTTCACTCTCACTAATGGTTCTGTATAGAGGGTTGAATCCATGATAAAAAAACAAACTTGGCCAAGGCCAACTTTGGCCAGCACAATGAACATATAGGGCACATCAACGGAGATGAACACCTCGGCAACATCCACGGAAATTATGACACTGGTTCGATGATTTTTTTGTGTATATTCCAAGCAAACCATTTCGTTTTCTCAGATTCAGTCTTGTGATCCTATTGGACCTAAACCCTGACTGATCCTGGATGGAACCAATTCACAACTATTCTGTTCAAATGATCAGCTAATATTCTGCCAAGTACTTTTGTGTCTACGTTTCAAAGCAAAATGAGTCTGTAGAAAAGCAATTGTTTTTCACCTTCCCATGCCTGTGAACCAATATAACAGAGGCCATACAGAGGTTAAATGACAAAGACTCTTTCTTCTGGATCTCTCAAATATATATAAAGTATATTTTGTTTTATTACTTGACAATCTCTTAAACAACCAACTGGTAGACTCATAGGGTCAGGGGACTTCCCGCTTTGAAGTTGAATGATTGCTTCCACAATCTCCTACACCTTTAGCTTCTTCCCTAGTAGGACTCCATTCAGCATAGATCACCTGTGGATCCTGACCTCCCTGATAAAAGCAGTAAGGCATAAAATTATTGCTGATGTGAGGTAAATATTCATGCAATGTCTTCATCTCCCTCGATAACCCCCTTCTTCATCTCCAGGTGTTTGAGCAATTCCAATTTCATGTCTGCTAAGCCAAACTATTAATTTCCTCCATGCCCCCACCCCCAAAAAGGGATATTACAGTCTTTCCCTCAGGCCCCCAAAGGTGGGCAATACAATCGTTCTGCACCCCTGGGGATCCAGATTGGGGGTTTGTCACCCCTGGGGCAGAAAGCCCACTAGGCACCATGGATTTTACATTCGGGCAACACAGAGCGGTGTGGGTGTCATGCACTGCTGTGGGCCATAACCCCACCCCAAAAGGGGCAAACCAGTGCAGAGATGCCCTTATTTGCCCATGGTGGGGGGAAGGGGCACCTGACACTTGGATTTCAAAATGGCGACAATCAAACAAAATGATGGGGCAGACCCGGCATGGCAGTGGGACATTCCATCAACTTTCTAGCACATGGAGGTCAGATAGGAGATTTGTCACAATTGGGGAGGTTGCCCCCGAGGGTTATAGAAAGCCCACTAAGCACTAGGGATTCTACATTTGGCCAAAAGAAAGGGCTGCAGATGTCCAATCCTGGCTTTAGGCCATATGACCACCCAGCAAAGGGGACAAACCAGACTTTTTGCCACCCTTGGAAAAAGAAGGGGGGTTTGCCTCCAATTTTCCCTTGGAGGTAGAAAGCTAACTAGATGCCAAGTATTTCAAAATAATGCAAAGAAAACCCAAAAGATTTGGGACAGTGCTACCCTGGCATTGGACCATACCCCCACCCCAGAAAGGGTAATAAAGTCTTATTGACACCTGAGGGGGCCAGATAGGTACTTCCGACTGGGGTTGCTCCTAATCTTCTGCCTTGGTTTTAGAAAGCTTACTAAACTAGGGATTTTTTATTTGTGTAAAACAGAACCAAGGGGTTCAGGTTTGCCACCCAGGCATTGGGCCATACTCACAACAGAAAAGGGGCAAATCCGTCTATCTGCCCCGGTTGGGCAATTAGGGGGTTCCCCCTCCCCCAATTTACCCCCCCCAGTAGATTAGAAAGCCCACTAGACACCATGAATTTCAAAATGGCACCAAAACAAACAAAAGGATAGAGGTAGCCTACTCTGGCATTGGGTCATATCACCACCCCAGAAAGGGTTTCTGCCTCCATGGGGGAGCTAGATAGATTGATAGATAGATTTTCCTGCATAGGGAGGTTGCCCCTAATCTGTTATGGGGGGTGGTGTTGGGGGTTAGGGCAGCAGAGAGTCTACTAGTCATGAAGGAATTTACATTTGGGCGTAACAAAGGAGTACAAGTGTCCTAGCCTGGCAGTGGGTCATACTCCAACCCAAAAGGGGCAAACCAGTCTTTCTGGGCCCCATGTGAGAGGTAGCTTGCCCAAATTTGCTCTGTAGAGGCGGATGCCAGGGACATCTTTATAAAATAATGGGATCGGTTCTGGCCCATCCTGACATCATGCTCCTCCCCACCCCTAAATCCTCCACACTCTTTCTGCTCTCCAGGGGACTGAAGAATCCCCATCCCTATGGCAAGCAGGAAGAATTTTCAGTTCTTCTGGGCATTGTTTTTTTCTATATGGACCATCAGAGTAGGGCTAAATCCCAATATTGTCCCACTTGTCATGCTGAATGGCTGTACTGTTAGGGGTTGACTGTGACCCAGGGAAACCACCAAACCCAGACATTTCTGAAAACTAGATACTCAGGAGAGTCCAAGATGGTGTGCCTTGCATGGATCCCACAACTTTATCTTACGCACAATGCCCTGCAAACCTCAACCTTTGCCTAAAATCATTAATCTTCCTCACATTTCTGTGACATAAACATTCAGAACCACAAAATTCCTACCACCTGCTCCTACTACATTTTTCCCAGTAAAACACTGACCCAGCAACTCAGCAGAACGCATCCAAAACAAAAGACAGCAAAACACTTCATGGAGATATTAGCAAATGGGGTACCTGTGGTATTTGGGTCCGTGCTCGGCAACCACCCAGGCAAAGCTCCCAAACCCAGACATTTTGTCTGGATTTCACAACATTTTCTAACATACAGTGCCCTGCAAATACCACACTTCGCATAGGATCACAAATGTTCCTTGCATTTGTGCATATGAAACTTCTGGAATCTGCAAGGATCCACACAATTCTTACCACCAAGCATTCCCCTACTTGGCTCACATTGTCCCTAGTTTTATCCATTCCTGGTGAGGGCACTAGGCCCAGCCACACAACTGGGGTAGCATCTTTATTTGGGAGATGTGTGGAAAAACTGGGTGGTAGGAAATGTGTGGATTCCTGCAGATTCTGGAACATTCCCTCATAGAAACGTGAATGAATATGTGTTTCATCCACACAAAGTACACCACACTGAACTTCTCCAGGTGTCTAGTTTTCAGAAATGTCTAGGTTTGGTAGGTTTGTTATTATCAATTTGATTTCTCTGCATTGATGGCTTCCAATCTAAGCCAGTGTTTAAAATGCAAAATGTACTCGGAAACACATGATAGTAAGGGTAACCACAAATTCAGAGGGGTATATAACCACTGTTCCTAACCTCAGTATTGTGTATACATTTCAAAAATACCTAGGCTTCCTTCATACACATTTTTATTCATTGTATTTTACCATATGAATGTTTGCATAGTAGGTAAACAATGAAAAACCATTACAGTGTATTGCACTGTTGTTGCTCTGGGTATTGCATGTTTTTATTTCCCCACGATCAGAAGCATCTATCAGATGTAATGTTATATTGCTTTCGTAAACTGACCAATCATGACAAACAAATTACAGATAAAACATTGTCACAAATGGTGTATTTGTCTTCTAATTTACATAATTTTTTAATTTCAATACTTTACTTTATTTGGGAAAACTGTGAGCGATCTCCACAAGTGACTCCTTGCTCAATTCAGAATTTTATCTACTTCTCAAAAATGTATAGCTTTCCTGGATCAAATATGGATTTCACACCAGTACAGATATGTGGGTTACCCAAATGTGATGCAGTAGCACACACACACCATGCAGGTAATCTTGTATCCAACGGTATTGATGTAGTTTAAATTAACAGATGGTGTGGTATTGGGGTTTTATGTAACAGTTGATTTTGACTTGCACTCTATTTTGTATTTTAAACAAACTTTGTTTTATAACGTAAAGCATTGCTCTGAAGTGTCCCATCGGCCCGCTTGCATATATCTACAGATGGGCCTAAAAGATGCACAGATATAACAAAGGTACATAAAAATCTTAATGAAAAGCAATAACAAAAAGATATGTGACCGTTGTAGAATATTGGAAGCAGATGCTGAACTTCACACACAGCAGACAAGAGTGACCACTATTCAAACGGCCAGTGTGCATAAAGAGTAAAAAGGCCACCGACACAATCTGTAAACCTGTAGGATACCTACAAACCATTACTGTGTCACTGACCCCTATTCCAGACTTCCATCCCCAGCAAGAGCCTTCCTTCATTCCTAGTACTAAGGGGTGGAGTGCCTGTGGCCAAGGGTGCAATATCACATCCACTTCTGAAGGCCTTCAACCAGCAACACAAATAACCTCAGTTCCTGATCACGAACCTGTAACCTGCAACAGAAACACGAACACAGGTAGTATTTTCGCTACATGATTTATTTGTGTAGTATATGGCTCATTAGGTACATACAGAAAGAACAGCACTTTTATTAACTATACACATACAAATATACACACATACAGCAGTCACTTGTTCCCCTAACATCACCGGCTCCTGTGCTTCTCATTTAGACATTGTACATCGCCAGCGAATGGGCCACTGTTCTTCGAGGGTGAGGGGCCACACAGATGTTTCTGTTAAATCTTCCAAATAAATGGCAACACCCAATCACATCTTCAGCAACCCGTCAGCCCTTGAGAATCATGCAAAACCACTTTAACATCTTGTTTATGTCATACAGTACTTGAAATACTGAGATGCCCTGGGAACGAGTAATTTCATGTGCTACAATTAAACTCAATGGCACTCATTCATTCAAACTCAAAATGATGAAAAGCTGAGTGGACTCCGCTAACGTTCAAACCTGTGTACTGTTAAGTTACATTCACATTTCTGTAATGGATATTCAAACCTATCAGCTAACCGACCAACTATGATTGAGATCTCAAGGTGACGGTCTCAGGTGCTGAAAGTTTAAACCACAAATGGATTGTATTGAAAAAGTATAATTTCCTAAGATTTTCGGAACTAAGCAACTGTTGGTTGAATGTTTTTAATCCTTTCAGTTACGGTCGATTTGTATTCAGATAGTGAAGAATAAGATTTTGAAAAGGATTTCAGGAAAGGGTTAACCTACTTTGAACCGACACAACATGAATCACTTTTTTGGTTTCTTCAACTCTTTGGAATTGGCACATTTTGTGCCTTACAGACTGACAATATGATACTGTGAAAATAAAAAACAAAATGGAGCCACTCTTTAAGACCGTAGAGATGAGAAGCAATCAGTGATGCTTCTATATATGTTTTTGTGTGTTTCAGTTTTGTCTGTCAGAAAGCCAGTTACTTTCTTGAAGTGCTGGCATGGAAAGCCCCTTCCTCCACTAAGAACAGTAGGTCAAGGGGACGTTGTGCTCCTCAAACAACGTTACACCGTCAGGCTGGGTCTAGACTAGAAGCTCTTGAAAGAGTTGTTCAGTGTAAAGCTGGAGCTGTGACCCCTCCCTATCTTTCTGTTTACAGGTTCAGATGCAGACTCCTGGTGGGTCCTCCTTAGTCCCTAGATACCATTGAGCCCTTGTCTTCTTTTTTCCTCCACTCCTAGACCATTAACGCCTGGTACGTCTCATTCTTTCAATCCAGATATCATAAGAGAGTGCTATGTTTATTTGTTTTTGTTATCCCTTTCTGTTACTAGGTAAGAAGTCGTTTCTGGGCGCCGATTTCCCGGCTCACCCCTTTTATACAGGTTTCTTGATTACAATCATTCGTAGTGATGCTATAATACTTGACGATTGTGCTGTTTACATAACTTGCAAAGCAAAGGGAAGCCTTGTTTAATACCTGTCGGAGGCGCAGAGGAGTAGCAATCTCACTTGACTTGAGCTGTCAGAGGAGAATATTTCCACTTCTGTTTGTGAGCTGGTGATGCTGGATAAGGTTTAGCTTTTGTTGTCCATGAAATAAGGCTTTCGCAAAGACTATGGATGTGGACGAAGAGTACAAAACTTTGTTGGAACTCTATGACCCAAGCTCTGAGGCCTTGGAGACAGTGTGCACTTTAAGCCTAAATAAACTGAAGACCATAGACTGTAAAAATGTAATTGATAATGAAAGATACGGCTATGGCTGAACATCAAAGTGAAACAATCACATTAGGTAGCATGATAGTGCATGGACCTTACAATACCAGAAGATCCTGATTCCTCAAGCTTGTTTTCTCTAAGGCATATGAACTGATGGCACTCAGGTTTTCCTTGATCTCTTGGGTCAGCATGGTGCTCTCCCGCTGCTGCGATACCTCATTAGAATTTGCGGCTCACCACAGCCCCAACTGCATTGCATTGTACCCGCTGTTCCTGACAAAGCATTATTTTGTTTTTGCTGCATTGTCTTCCGTTTTGCCCGTTGATACATTGCATTTGGTGTTCAGGTGTTTCCCTGTCAGTTTCGTTGACCAAGTCCAGCTGTTTTTTACCGCTCCCTGCCCTCCCACTTCCCACCTCCCACCTCCCTTCTAGCCCCCTCACCTCCTATGATAACTTATGGAGGCTGCAGCACAGCTCCAGTGAGCAGTCCTTGACCTCTTGGGTAAGCATGCCACTCCTCCACTGCTGTGATAGCTCATTGGAATTTGGGACTCTGCAATAGTCCCCAATTGGATTGCACTGTACACACTGTTGCTGACATAGCATTATTTTGTTTTTGCTACATTGTCTTCCGTTTTGCCTGCTGATACATTGTATTTGGTTTTCAGGTGCTTCACTGTCAGTTTCGCTGCCCCACCCCTGCTGTGATTCCCACTTCAGGCCCTCCCGCTTCCCGCTGCACTGTCAGGCCCTCCCACCACCAGGACTACTTATGGAGGCCTTAGCGCTGACGCGCAGCACGCCAAAGGTGAGCCCATTTGCACCTGGACTGCACCCAGCACTAAGAACCTTGGTTCTTCCACCCCACGCAGCTACACTGCTGCAGACCTCCAAGTCCTAGACCAACAACAACTGTTGCCACACATCCCCACGTACCAACTGAGGGCTGTTCTCCTGCAGGCACTGCCCCTAAACCTGCAGCACTGAAGCAACCAACAACACAGGAGACACTGCACACACAACAGCGTCCTCCACGCTGACCGAGACTACCACACCACTACTCAACGCACTATCTCTCATCTAACAAGCCATAGAAATCTGGGACATGATCTCATCCCTCACCCTGGATTTCATCTTCCTCACAGAGACCTGGCTGAATTCAGCCTCTGCATTAGACATCACCATTACTACCCCCAAACGCTACAAGATAACACACCGAGACCAAACAAACACAGGGTGGAATCGCCATCATCTACAATGACACCATACGCTGCACAAATTCCCCAGATGAACCAACCTCAATAATGGATCATCTTGACTTCCAACTTCACACAAACAGAAAAAGCATCATCAGAGGCACCCTTGTATAAAGACCACCAGGACTACGCCCCAGATTCTGTAATGTTATCCCAGACCTCATCGCCACTTTCACCATCAACTCTAAGCACTACATCCTCTTAGGGGATTTTAACTTCCACCTTGATAACCACAGTGACATCTACACAACCGACCTCCTAGAAAGCATAAATAACATCGGCCAGAAGCAACTGATCACCGACCTCACCCCCATGACGGGACACACTCTCGACCACATTTTCACATCCAGCGACAGAGTCGAGTACAACCATGCCACACACCTCACCTGGAATGACCACTACAGCATCCACTTCACCATCTCAGGGTCCACCATCACGAGCACCATGCCCCCCAACTCCATGCGCAGAGACTGGAAAAAGATTACAGAAGACCAGTGGAACAAGGCTCTCAACTCCCACCTCCCAGACACAACATCTGACCTAGATCAGGCTGTGCAGAATTTCTTCCAGTAGACCTCAGAATGTGCTGATACAATTGCCCCCGCCAAGCCAGCCAAATCTAAAGAACCTACCATAAGAGCCAGCTCGTTCACCTCAGAACTGAATGCAACTACCGGCAACTTGAACGGAAGTGGCACACCAGCAAACAAACAGGAGGCTTCACCGCCTTCAACACAGCACTCAACCAATATCACCACCTTCTGAAAAAAACAAAGAAGAATGCACACCCAGACTGCATAGAAGCCAGCACAAACCGTACCACTGAGCTCTTTGCCATTGTGAAGGAGTTCTCTAACCCTGCAGCTGCTGAAAATGAAATCACCTCTTCCTAAGAACTGTGAAACCCTGGCGGACTTTTTCATTGACAAGATCTCCCTCATCTATAAAAACGTCAAACCCCAAACCCCCCACCATTGACATCAGCTTGCTTCCACCCACAAACACAAAACCCAAACACCTGCTCATCCACTGGGACCCTCTCACAACCCAAGCCACAATCAACATCATGAACTCAGTGCACTCAGCAGCTCCCACAGACCTGTGTACCACCACGTCTTCAACGTCAGGAGCAAGATGATTGGCAAAAAGCTCAAGAAAGTCCTGAGCACTTCCATCACAAATGCCTCCTTCCCTGAGGACTAGAAACACGTGCAAATAAGGCCACTCCTGTAAAAACCATCCACTGACCCAGCAGGAACTAAGAACTACTGACCCATCCCCTTGCTCCCCTTTCCAGTGAAGGTTCTGGAAAAGGCAATCAACCAGCAGCTCACCGAACACCTGGAACACAGCAACTTCCCAGACCCCTCCCAACCTGTAATCCGAGCCAGCCACAGCACTGATGTCATGGTCCCAGCTGTGAGCAGGGCTAGTCATGCCTTATCCCCCTCCTCCCTTATGGGTGATATCAGAGATGTTGTTATTTTCTTTTCATCACAGTACCGGTTTGAATCATGTTATGCCTTTGAAACCTTGTGTAACTTGGCAACTCAGTTGTTAACATAATGGCAATGTTTAAAGCAGATCTAGACCAATGCTTGTAGTCAAGATGATGAATACCTGGGCCTCACTCATATAATCCAGGAAGCACATCAACTGTCTACAACCACTTGGGCCTCACCCAGGTAATCCAGGAAGAGCGTGTCAAAAACTGCTGGTTCTTTAATTGATCCTCCTAATGGAAAAAAGACAGTTGAGAAACATGTGCAATTACTTTAATGACTAATAAGTTTCTCTGTTTTTTCCCCATGGGTTTCCTTGCATCTGGTTTGGGCCGGCTGTAGCAGCCAGCATTTCAGACTAAATCCTGCTTAGCCTTGTTGAATGTGGAAGCAATGTTTACCTGTCTCCAGTCTTTGGTAGCCTTCCTTTCTCAGTGGCAGTCCTCTCTTTATAGTAGCATCCATACTTCACAGCGACAGGCTTCTCCTCGCAGTGACACGCTTCCTGAGTTCCACCCTAATATTTCCGATCTTCTCCTCAGTTACCACAGTACCCGTAAATGGCTGGCAGCTTGCAGTTCATCTCTCACATTGCACTTTCTTGCGCTGGCAAAAAACACGAGTCATTCCAAATGAGGTAACACAAGTTTTTCTGTTTAATTTGGGAGGTTCATGAGTGCTGATTATTCAAACTTATCTAAAGCCAGGAATAATATTTGAATCAATCTTGTGACTGAAAAGACATTAGAGAAAAGTTTTACTTCTTGTAATAGCTGCGCCTTCCTGGATCTTGTACCTATAGTTGGCTTTCAATCTGTGTTTTTTTCAATCAGAATCTGAAGTTGGTGTTTAAAGACTTTTGGGACAATTGAGAACTATAATCTGATTGCCATTGCATATGAACCTTGAACTGTTGAACTACTGAAGAATTTGAAGCAGTTTTGTTGTTATAAACCCAGTTATTTTCTCTCAGTGGAAACCCTTGTACATGATAATTCCATTTCATGATAATTCCTGGATAATTCTTGAAACACACTGGGGAATGTTTCTAGTGTCAAATATTGGTATGTTGATTTGACATTAGTTTATGCCAAAGATCTGTTTAGCTTTTCCTGTTTTAAAGTGTGGTTTCATTACAGGGAAATCCAAGTCCAGACCTTTGCATATGAATAATCCTGATTGCCAGTGTCTTGAATCCAGACCTAGTATCCAGATATCCTTGAGTTCAGCAGTGCCTGGAGTAGGAAAATCTGAATATGCAGAAGTCCTAGTATTTCTCTCACATCCCAACCCCCTTACCCGTGGAAACTCCTAGGGTTGCAGTATGTCCTTCATTGCTGCCCTGTCAGTTCTCATTGGGATTTGGGGATTATTGTTGCCCCACCAGAACCAGCAAGGCAGCCCTGCGTGCAGCTATCAACGACATCAGCACCCTCCAAGACCATAGCAAAACGACATCCCTCATCCTCCCGGACTTATCAGCTGCCTTTGACACCATCTCCCACCACATCTTGATCAACAAACTGCACCACATTAGAATCCAGGGACACACCCTCAAATGGATCACCTCATACCTCACTGGCAAAACTAAGAGAATCCGTCTCCCACCATTCACCTCTGAACCCAAGAAGATCATCTGCGGCTTACCACAAGAATCATCCCGCAGTCCCACCCTCTTCAACACATACATGACCCCCCTAGCCAACATCATCATATCGCAGGGATTCAACATCCGTTCCTACACCGACAACACCCAGTTCATCCTCTCGCTTTCAGAAGACCCCTCCACCACCAGAACCAGCTTCCACAGATGTATGATGAACGTCATCAACTGGATGAAGGATAGTTGCCTCAAGCTGAACATGGACAAGACAGAAGTCCTCATCTTTGGGAACAACAGCTTACCATGGAATGAAACATGGTGGCCTATGGAATTCAGCCCACCCCCTGTACCGACAAACGACGCCCGAAACCTCGCCATCGTCTTGGACAGCAAGTTATCTATGAAGCAAGAGGTAAATACAGTCTCATGCATCTGCTTCCACACTCTAAACATGCTCTGCAAGATCTTCAGATGGTTCCCAGTTGACACCAGAAAGACTGTCAACAAGGCCCTTGTCAACCAGCAGGTTGGACTACAGAAACACTTTCTACATAGGAATCACTGCACACCTTCTGAAGAGACAACACACAATACAAAATGCAGCAGCAAGACTCATCCTCGACCTCCCCAGACACACCTGCATCACACCCCACCTTAAGAAGCTACACTGGCTCCTGATCCAGGATCGATGCAAATTCAAGATGTTGACCCACACATACAAAGCCCTACACAACATAGGACCAGCGTACATCCACATGCGCATGACCTTCCATCAACTAACCAGACACCTATGTTCTGCCTCCCTCCCTCCCCCCCCCCGAGCCAACAGTGGAGGACACTCTTTCTTTCATCTGGCGGCCAAAGCTTGGAACCTCCCACTGCACCTCGGGACCAACTCACCCCTCCAGCAAATCAGGAAAGGACTCAAGAACTGGCTGTTTGAATGAACCAATCACCAAGCAGCAGCCAGCAACTCTAGCACTTTGAGACCCTCACGGGTGATTTGCCACGCTTTACAAATGACTGATTGATTGGTTCATTACAAACTTGGTGATCCTTGAATTATTTTCTGATCATCAAGTACCCACTTACCCCGGCTTCCACTCACTATGTGCCTCTGTTTACACTGAAGAGTGTCAGGAATCAAGGTTCTTGATGGTACAGCCACCCTTTAGATATGCTCCATGGAGTTCAAAAATAATGTTTAAAATGTGCACCAGCAATGTGGAAACATTTGGACATTGTCATCGTTTCTCAGACCTTGGTGGAAAAATGTATCTGCTTCATAAATTATAAACTATGTGTATTCATAGCTACAACCACTTTCAAGTTTAAAAGAGCTTTTAGTTCATAAGCCGTGTAGGAGATCAGTCTTAAAGATGTGTGGATGTATTTCCAAGTGGTTCCTTAATAGTGGCCCTTATGTGTGTGGCCACTTCTGTACGCATTGCTACTACTGCATTTCACTGCTTGCCAATAAAATCCCAGGGCAGGTGATAGATCATAGTGACACTCTTGTTTCCTGTATGTGGTAAACTACTAACACCCTTCCCTATATATGAGGGAACACTGCACTTGGCAAATGATGAAAAGAAAGAGAACAATTTGTTTGCTAAAAAACTGTTTCGTGGTAAGACTTACACTGTGAGTAATAATGAACTCTTGAGACTGGACTTGCAAGGGTTGCTAAACTCAAGCATCATTTGTGGTGGCTGAGGGGGGAATCCATAACAGAAATATTTAAATGTTGTATTCACAGAGATTATACACTTCTCTCTTGCTTGCATGAGAAAACACACTTTAGCACTAAAACCATAAAAGATTGTAAGAAGTACTAAAAAAATAAAGTGTGAAGATGGACGTGACAGAGTTCATATCTTTAGTAATACCGGTGCCAGAGGCTATAATGCACTTTTAGTATGGCAGACAGGACATCCACATTTGTGACCAGGGCTGACTTTAGGACAGTGCGACCGGTGCCACTGCACCAGGTGCTCACTTCAGGTGGGGATGCCATGTATTATGATTTAGAACCACCTGCTGCAGCGTTCCTTGCAGCCAGCAATTTTCAGGCAACAAGAAAAATGTCAAGATAACTGGTGATTAATGTTCTGCCTGGAGAGAGATCAGAGTTTTCAGGGGCAGTATTAAAGCGTAGTAGTGAGGCAATTCGTGGCAGTGCAGGTCATTGAGGGAGGGGCACAAACAAACATTGTCACACAGGGCTCTGTTTGTGACAGAGTATCTCATTTTACCAAAAAATCAACAAGGCCCGAAACAATCAAACTAGCTTGTGAATAAGCCAGGAAGGCCTGTGTTTTCAGTGAATGTGAGCAGAGATCATTTAGGAAGAAATAAACTATTTAATGTTACAGTAAAAAGTGTTTTATACTTTAGATGATGTGTAAAGTACTGAGAGTTTTCTTTTTTTATTATTGAGAAGTTTCAGTTTTATCAGCAGCACCTTGCATCTGAGGAATGAATACTGGAGCATAGAGAATCTTGCTCACAATCATCTTTTAATTTTATGTAAAATAAATATTCAAGATGTTTTAAAGTGTTTAGCGTGTATACATCATCTTGGCCAGACTTCCATTGGCAGGCCAGAACCTGGGAAATGAGGTCAACCCCAGTTCCCCCACGCTGCCCGGCTGGGAAATGGGGAGTCTGATGTGGACCAAATGCTCCTAATGCTTCTGGTGAATTTCCTACTCCTATTTATTAGAATCATTGAGCCTAACAGTTGCCTTCATGAAACTCTTTGAAAACAACTTACAATCATGTGGCAAAGTCCTCGGGTACAGACACAATGTGAATTGCAACGTTCTAGAAAGGATAGTCACAGGAAAATAATAAGAATCCAGTGCAAAAAAACATTTAGAAGGGAAAAAGTAATAAATTACAATTTATATGAGACAATATGGACTTGGAATGTAAAATCTGAATAGCATCATCGTATATAGAATGAAAAGTGATTTTGTGTCAATATTATTTTTTTAAAGTGCATTCTTGCATTTTGTGTGCTGCTGAGCTACAAGGAGCTACGACACTATTGGCTAACCAAAGGAGAGCGATAGATAGGTGTAGACAACCAGTCCTGGACCCTCTCGATTTCTCCCTCCCTTGTTCCAGAAGTTCTCTTTGGGTATAGGCATCAAATCGAGCAACAAGAAACAAAAATCTCTCTTTCTCTCTCATTCTCTCTCTTTAACTCTCTCAAGCCACTATTAGTCTCCAAGGCAACAGAAAACCATGTAAAAACCTACTAAGGTTCACCCATAGACAAGATGTTACTTAGTAGCACACACCCTCAAAAAGCTACACGGACTGATTCACATCCCAGGAACCTACCAAACCAGACAAATATTGACTCCAATCCCCTCCCTAACCCCAGGCTCTAGAACAAAGTCAAGTTAAAGAAGTTTAAGACATGACGTTTCTAGGAAGTACTGTTTGCAGAGAGGTTTCCTATGCCAGGGGCTGTCCTAACTACATTGGGAAGTGGAGGAGTGGCAGGTAGAGCAAGAAGCAGAAATGGTGGGCAAATCAACAATGGGTTGGCAGGCCATCCTGCGGCTTCTCAGTAAGCATGATTTTGCACATAAAGGGACTGGCTGGCCGCACCAGAATCCAATCCGCTGTGGTCGTACTGGCCTAGGGCTGCCATGCCATTGACCTGAAAAAGAGAGAAGGAAAGAGATAGGTGACAGCCTGCAAAATGAACAAAGTCAACAAACCAAAGAGACCAGGAGTGTACAGCGTAACTGCCACAACCAAATAATCAATGTCCTACCTGACGGTCTTCTCTTTGTATGTCAAAATTCAGTGTCACTGTGGGGTCATTTTTTACATTTATGTTCACTCACACACTCACGCTTAAACATACACACATATTCCAAAATACACACACTCTCTCACATAAGCACACTATCACGCGCAAGTATGCACACAACATACATTTAAAATAATTTTGTACTTACCTCTGCTACCAGGCAGGGTCATATTCCAGCTAATTGTACTCTATTTTTTATTATTACAATAATTGCGAATAGTATATTGTTCTCCACTATTAGTGAAATCGAATCAATTTACAAAAAATAAGGAGATTAGAGCCATAGCCAATGTCTGTAAGGGTGAGGTGGCCATGATTTTGCTACTTCTGAGGTCAGTTGTGATAATGAGATGCTAGAGGTCGCAAGGGGCAAGCCAGGGGTCTTAGCTGCGACCTCAGGCGGCCTCTATTTGACGTCCATCCTATTTCGCACACAAACTCAGTTCCTCCAGGCCATCTGTGGCTCCCCTGGTTGCCCTTTTGTAATCATCTTTAGAGTCTCTCGGCACCAAACACTTCCCTTCTCTTCCATATCGACTCTCTGCCCCAGCACAACATATACAAGAATCTTCATTCATTCCTATCTCCCACCACCCCACGCTTTTCCTAGTCATCTTTCTCAGCTCACTCAATCTCCACTCCAACATGTCTGTCTCTGTATTCTCTGCAGTTTTCCATAGTGTGCTGCAATAGAATGCATACAGAGTGCTCAATGCTATCAATGTGCACAGCTGAAAGCAGTAAAACCCCACTCCCCTTCAAGAGGTAGCATATAGTCAAACGCTGTGCTGAAGGTGGAATCTGGTGTTGGGCTCTTGGCCTTCAGAGAAACTCTTCACAAGCTGCTATGGTGAACTTTGATATGCAAGCATAGCTACATGAGGAAGGGTTCTGCCAGGTATGCACAAACACCCATGTGCACTGAAATATATCAGAGGACTTATGGCTACTACAGATCCCATACTAATTCGTACTGTGCACATATCACAATCAACAAGGAAAACATGCACCAACATTGAGTCTCTCTCTAATTGCACTAGGCTGCACAGGCAAAGGATGAAGACTGACGTGAGAAGAGTATGTATGCACTAGCATTTCTTTGACTAGGAGTCTCTACAGGGATGTAGAAAATGATCAGGACTGGAGTACAAGTGCATCACACTTACAAAGATGCATGCTATTTACACACCCTAGCCTACGTGTACACAATTAGTACATTTTGAACCAGAGTTTGATGACTGCATCTGCTGAAAACTCTCGCTCACCTCTTAGTCCAGACTTCTTGTCTCCTCTGTACTTCTGCTGCTTAGAATTCCCGTCTGTGTGTTTTCGTATCCCGCATGCTGCCTGAAGGCACTATCCCCACAAACTGCAAGCTGGTGTGCATAAAAACACTTCAGCCAGCAGCAACATTTCCTCTATAAACACTATTACCTCAGCTCGTTTGATGAACTCCTCAGTGGCCGCATTTTCGTTTTCTTTTTGGCCGCGCCATGCGTTGAGGGCTGAAGCTTGGAGGGCCCGTCCATAGGAGAAGGTGAGTGCCCAAGGCCTGGCTAGCGGGCAGTTGTTGATGGCATTAAGGTTGATTGAGGCTTCTTCCTCACTCTGGCCCCCAGAAAGGAAGGTAACACCTGGAAAAGACATTTCATTTTTAAATTAAACTGGGGTGAATGAACAATGGATGTTCTGGAAAATATCAAGCATGCGGAGTTCTACCTCCACATTCAAGGAAGGTAGGGAGGGAAACGGCCTGAACCGCGACTCCGTAACAACGGAGTCATGGACAACGAAAGCGGAACAATGCTTTCGTTAACCACGACTTTGTTGTTTCGTGCCTTAACCAGGCATGTGCTGAACCACGCACATGCGTGGTTAAGGCACAGAAGAAGGGAGTCTGCTGAGGAGGACGACACGATCAGTCAGGTAAGTGGGGCTGTTTTAGGGGCTGGGGGTCAGGGTATTTTTAGTTTTAGGGGCGGGGGTTGGGGTATTTTTAGTTTTGGAGGACAGGGTGGTTTAGGGGAGGGGGATCGGGTTATTTTTTGTTTTAGGGGCGGTTTAGGGGCAGGGAGAGGGTCAAGGTATTTTTAGTTTTAGGGGAGGGGGCGTCGGGCGGTTTAGGGAGGCATATTTTTAGTTTTAGGGGTGGAGGGTCAGGGCGGTTTAGGTGTGGGGAGGGAGAGGAGGGGTATTTTTATTTTTAGGGGCGCGGTGGGGGGGTCGAGGTATTTTTGTTTTAGGGGTGGAGGGTCGGGCAGTTTATGTTTGGGGGGAGGGGTATTTTTTGTTTTAGGGGCGAGGGTGGGGGGGTCGGGGTATTTTTAGTTTTAGGGGTGGGGGGGGTCGGGCGGTTTGGGGAGGAGTATTTTTAGTTTTAGGGGCAGGGTGGGGGTCAGGTATTTTTAGTATTTGCGGGTGGGGGGTTGGGGTGGTTTAGGTTTTTAGGGGTGGGGTGGGGGATTGGGGTGGTTTAGGCTTTAGGGTTGGGGGTGGTTTTAGGGGCGGGGTGAGGGGTTGCAGTGGTTTTTGGTTTTAGGGGTGGGTTGGGGGTCGGGTTAATTTTAGGGGTGGGTTTAGGTTTTAGGGGTGAGGGTGTTGGGGTGGTTTTAGGGGTTGGGTTGGGGTAGTTTAGGTTTTAGGGATGGGGTAGGGGTTGGGGTTGTTTTAGTGGTGGGGGTTGGGGTGGTTTTAGGGGTGGGTTGGGGGGTCAGGTAATTTTAGGGGTGGGGTGGGGGGTTGGGGAGGTTTTGGTTTTAGGGGCAGGGTGGGGTGGGGGGCTCTGGGTAGTTTTAGGGGCACGGGTGTTGTGGTGGTTTTAGGTTTTAGGGGTGGGTGTTGGGGTAATTTAGGTTTTCGGGATGGGGAGGGGGTTGGGGTTGTTTTAGGGGTGTGGGTGGTTTTAGGGGTGGGTTCGAGGGTCGGGTAATTTTTGCGGCGGGCTGGGGGCTTGGGGGGGTTTAAGTTTTAGGGGCGCGGTGGGGCCTCGGGGTAGTTTTAGGGGTGGGGGTTGGGGTACTTTAGGTTTCAGGGATGGGGTTGGGTTTTGTTTTAGGGGCGGGGTGGGGTGCTGGGGTCGTTTTAGGGGCAGGGTGGGGGTCGCGGTAATATTAGGGACGAGGTGGGGGGTTGGGGTAGTTTTAGGGGCAAGGGTGGGGGGTTGGCGTGGTTTTAGGGGTGGGGGTGGAGGGGGTCGCGGTAATTTTTATGGGTGGGGGTGGGGGGACCGGAGGGACGCCTGCTGGAGCCATGCATGCCTATCACTAATGCCTTTACCAGGAATGCCTTTACAACAAAAAATCGTTGTTAAGGCATTCGTGGTAAAGGCATTAGTGGTAACAACGCCGTCGTTGTTCCGACCTCGTTGTTCAGGCATGCGTTGTTCCAACATACATTCAGGTAGGGAGAGCACCAATCTCTGCGTGCTGATTTTGAAGATAATGGGACTGATTTAAGTGCAAGGGAGGAGCATCTGGAATTAGGGACAAGTAGGAAGGAGGAAAGGCCATAGTGCTTGCCATTATGAACCTTGAACAGAGACAATAGATTTTTATCAGGAACAGGAGAGGACACTGACTAATGCAATGTCTTCCTTGAACGGTAGAACACTCAGGACCTCATTTACAAGGAACTGGTGCATCGGATCCGATATGCCAGTTTCTTTGAGTCACCTACACCCCCCTAACGACACCATGGTGCTTATTAGCACAACTTCATCAACATTTTTGACGCAGTTGTGGTGCTTTGCTGAACTAGCGTAAAAAATGTTGAAACTAGTCCAGCAAAGCTTGGGGAGGCCCACCGAAAGGAGCCTACCGTCAGTTTAACACCTGCCCTGGGTAGAAGTTAAAAAATTATGCTAGAATGGCACAGTGACATCTTGTAGATTTCACTGCGCCATTTTTTGGGCCTTCCTGCGGGGGCATGCCTCCCTTGCATCCATTATATCTGGAGCCCATATAAGGAAGCGCAAGGGTTTAAAAACTGGCGCAATGGTGACATTACACCAGTTTGTCAATACTGCAAGGGATGGGGGACTGTTTTGCGCCGCTGTAGCGTAAAAAAAATGACGCTACGGCAGTGCAAGTGGCTTGTAAATGAGCCCCTTAGTGCGTTACAAAGTGTAATGGAGTTACATGCTTACAAGTAATACACTTGTGGTGGAGGAAGAGGAGCCTGCTCCTCGCACATTTTGTACCTCGGTGAGTAGGGATATGGTGATTCCTAGACTGCACCAAGAACCGTGCTGGAGTAGGAAAACAGACCATGGCTCTGTTTGTCATGGGTGGTGAAGGAAAGAGTGAGTTTTGGTGCAACAGGCATGTGCATGCCAGGGCTTACCTGAAAATGCTACCAGCATGTTTTGTGGCAGTGCGCACAAGTGACTGTTCGGAGCATGGGTCTTCCTAGATCATACCCCTGCGTTAGTAGACTGGGACAGATAATGTTGCACTGTATACTTTGGGTGATGGAAGCAAAATACGCTGCTGTGAGCACCTGGGAAACAGATTACAGTGCATCACAGTACATATCTCAGATGGTGGGAGCATGAGTGTGTGTACATCCGATGGCTGGGGCACTGTGCATCACAGTGTGCACCTGGTGTACCTGGACCAGCGTCTTGTAGAGCCTACCTAAGATTAGTCAAAGCAGGCTGCACCACAGTATGTAACTTGGCGGGAAGTGGGAGGTGATCATCTGTATCCTTCAGCTGTTGAAGGTAAGGTATCTTGCAGTGTGAACCTAGAACAGGTATTGGTGTGTTACAGAATATATATGTGGCATGGTGGGGATATAGTCCACTGCAGAGTGTTTCAGCAACTAGAGGAGTACAGTGCATGTCAGTGCATACCAGGGATAATAGATGCACAGATGTGAGACTGCACAGAAGGAATAAGGGAGGTACTGCACCTACACTCTGAAAAGGGATGGAGGATGTGCAGTGTAGACTTGAGTCATTTTAGGGTGCTTTAGCACAAATCTATGATTGTGGTGGACATGTTGTGTCACATGTTCCCGCCTCAGCGAGGGGGATAGGGGAAGAGGCAGGGTTGGAGGGTGAGGTGCAGTGTTTAACTTTGATGGCCAGGTGAGGAATAGTATGCCATAGTTCATACCTGAGAGGATTTCGTTACAATGCACTGTGGAGTACAGAAAAAAACTCACAGCAGTGCATAACTGGAAAAGTAGGAGCTGTTATCTCTTCAGATTGTGGGAAGCATGCTTTTTTGCAGCACACACTTTGATGGAGGAGCATGTGGTGCATCGCTTTGCACACAAGGAATAGTGGAGAGGTTGAAGAGTTGCACCATGAATGGCAAACGAGCATGGTGCATCAGAGCATGCACCTGCAATTGCAGCAGAATGGCTTATCACAGTGCACATTATGGATTTTTGGAGCATGGTGTATCACAATGTGTATCCGCACAACAGGTGGCTCATACCTGGAACGGCAGGAGGAACAGTCCGCCGCAAAGCAGTCACTGTAGCCATGGCTACCTCCTCTGGGCTGTACTTTATAGAACAGGCATGGCCAGCAGTCACCATGTTGGGCTTCAATAGGGTGCCTTCCAGGTAGATGTGATGGTCACTCAGAGCTTTGTATACAGCCGCTAAGACCTGTAACCAGGAAAAATATGGGTCAGAAGCATGTTGGACTTACAAACTCTTAACAGTAAACAGACCCTTTTACTGCCCTTTCATAAACCTGTTTGGTGTACAAATGAGAGCTGCCTTGACCTTTCTAATGGTCTACTCATCATAGATGTCTATTCTGTCTTGCTCTGTTGTTACTGTGCCTTTTTCCACGCACACTTCAACTTTTGCTGACTTTCTCTTTAGTCCCCGGTCTTGTTTTCTCTTTCCTCTCAGAGATAAGTTTTTGTCTTTTGTAGCACTCACTCTCTTTTTCTTGCTCCTTCTGAGGCTCTTAAATTCAAAGTGACTTAAAAGGTGTGATAGCATATGGACTTATTGCTAAAAAATATGAAGTGACATAGGATCCAGGGCCAAAAGAGCGACCACTACGCTATTATTTATGTTTCTCACACTGGCAAAATCATACTTCCGGCTTAAATCTTCTAGGAAGACAATTTTGATATGTTTCCCACCCACTCTACAACGCTGGATCAAAAAACTTGCCTACTCCTATTCAAGGATCATATTATTTAAGTGACAAGCGGAAAGGAGTGGAAGGGGTGATAGGTGGAGGGTTGGCTCCAGCAGTGAGGAAGGAAAGGACAGTTGTGTGATAAGTCTGCTTTGTGCTCACTGTGTTACTGGCAGCAGTGATGCCAGACACTTGGGGTGATTTTGCTGGATATGTGAACCTGAAAATACAGTATAGGGAAGGAGGGGTCTTCACATGTGAAACAGAAGAGATCTCCTCTTTTTCACCCCTTGGACTTCATCTACATTGTATTTCCTCTTTCATTATCAAAGACAAACATACAATAGTTGTTGAAACATTGCTCAATCAGCACTAGGACTATACAACTGCCATCCATGTGGGCTCACCAACCTACTAGATGCCTGCTAGACTTATGTGTAACCAAAAGTGCAATCACACCGACTGATCATTAACATAACAGTATGCCAGTTTATTACATTTGTTTGTTTGTTTTGTAAAGCAATGGCTTCTGATGGGTGGCCCCTTCTTGCTCTTGGACAATGTGTGGAAGGCCATCAAAACTCACTCTGTGCTTGGAGAAAAACAGCATCTGATGTTGCAGAGTCTGGTCATAGCGGAAGCCATTTCAGACCCGATCTGCAGCAGACTTCAAACTGCGCACAGAGGAGCCCCAGTCCCTCCATAGAAGGGCAGGTAGTGTGATCCCAGTGGTGTCCTGGATGAGTGAGAACACTTATTTGAAGATTCTAGTTTGCAAGTGTTTTTTTTTTTAAGTTGCAAGATTGAATACATTCTTCAATTTTATGCACAGTGTTGCAAATTTTGGGTCCCATCATGCATATTGACATCCCACCATGATTCCTTCCTTTCAAAGGGGCCTTAACAAGCAGAATAATATTACCAGATGTTGGGCTGCACTTCAGCTTATAATTAAGAGACAGTGACTGGAGATATTGTGGGCTGTGTGCATCCTGACCTTTAGTACCACGGCTGTGGTCAGTTCGATTTGGTGAGCAAGCTATAATACTCAAAATGTCCTGCTCTGCAACATGAAATGCAGATTAATGATTTTGGAAACTGCAGTATTAGCTTGATGAAAAGCAATATTCAAGCATAACCATACTCTGATGTTTTCACTTCATTGGCACGATGCATCACATATTTCTTAAGGGCATCTAAAGGGAAAATGGCCATCAAAAGGACTTCCAACTCAGGATTTCAGTTTTTGACCCCTTGAAGCACAGTTAGCGATCCTTCAACCATTGATGAAGGTGCTTTTGGTAGGTGGTTATGTTTTTTTGTAGTCTACATCACCATTGCCCACTCAGCTATGCAGTTGTCTATCATCTGCATATATGATAAATTGAGTGTGGAGTTGCACAATTCTTTGGGTTTGCAGTTTCACTTACAGGTTGGATAGTGCGGGAGCTAAAGGACAGCCCTGAAGGACTCTGCACGTTGGTTTTCTCATATCATAAAGAACCAACTTTGATTTTCTGGCTCAGTTTGACAAGAAGGAATGACTGCAATCTGCTGCATCCCCTGAGATCATGGCCCATCTCTTCAGTCATCACAGAAGTGTTTAATGGTCCACCATGTGGTAGCCTTCAGACAAGTCAAGGATATTTTGGAGCAACCTGCATCCTGGGAGGATAGTGCTTCTTCTCTGGTGTCTGCAGTTGTAGTTTCTGTCCTTTCTAATTTCAGATTGCTGATCATGAAGAATAACACTGAGTTTAAATGTTTGCACAGCATGGCTCTTCATTATTATAGTGTAATAAAAATTAACAGGTGTTATTCAGCCTCATAGATCTTCACTGGCTCTTCTTCGCGACAAATGTCTAGTTCAGATCCCTTTCCATTATCTACAAAGCCATTCATATCAAGAAACCAGACTACAATGTTAAAAAAAAAACTCTCAGAAAACAACCTCAGCATATATCTGATGAAAGTGGCGATCCAGCGCTAACAAATTAACTTGAACACTACACCTTTATCATCTATTCTACGCCATTGCCTCCTGAAAAAAAAAAAACCTTCAACCTAGACTTGCTCCTAATTTGCTAATCTTCAAATCAGAACTTGTTGGAGAGGAAATGAAATGTGAAGAAATTACGCTGCATCCGACATTGGTAGAAAATCATATAAAATCATATGTGGTGAAAGAGCAGTGTAGGCCTAAAATTCGTGCTAATGCCAGAGAGGTGAAGAGTTCACTTGAGAATAGAATGCATGACCAGCAACACCTTAGTTAAAAGAAAACCTGTGTTTGTAAGCTTGAAGGAATTTATGGTCTTAGCACACAGACACATATTGTGTTGTCCTAGTAAATTAAAAACATGAAAGAAGAATCGGAGCAGGAGATTGAATTAGCCAAATGTACACAGAATCTGATAAGAGGTTTTGGGAGCAGAGCGATAAAAAACACACACAAATACACATGCATTTTAGAGCAGTGAATAGTTAGTTTGTTAATCATTGTTAGAACTGCAATTATGTGTGAGAAATAGGTTAAAGGTTTAGGGACACAGGTGACGTGACGTTTTGCAACAAATGTTTGCCTTGCCGAGAGGAGTCTTTTTTGTTTTACCTTATGTTTCCCCACAACAAACTCAATTGCCATCCCCCCTTTGATCCTCTTACACTCCCTTCCCTTAAATTGCAGACTCTTGCCTTGTATGTGCCACCACTGAATATCTTTGAGCTGGTACACCATCCATGCACCAATAGCCATAACATCTGGGCACACACTCTCCAGACTCTGTAGCGTGCTCTGCTGCCCTCATATTAATACATCCATTAAGTAAACAAATCCCTAGGTTTATGTTTGTGTGGTATCTTTAAATGAGTGCTTAGTAATGCGGTTTGTTTATGCTCAGGTGAATCAACAACACAACTGCTCATTTCTAAATGCTTAACCGTAATGGGAAAATTCCTATTTCTTTTGCAACACCAGTGGTTTGGAGAGTTTACAGTGCCCTTTTGTTGAACCATAGGTGCAACGTATGTTTTCCACAGGTATTTCATACCACTCTTAATACATTAGTAGTTGTTTGGCTCCAGAATTTACTTCCAGGGTATAAAACTGATATATTTATAGTTTCAGTCTGTTTCTGTGTAAGTCTCTTTATTTGAGAGGACATTTTACATTTATCCATTTATTTAGGTTTTATAGTTTGCAGTAGCTAAGTAAGGCATGCCTCCTAAACATTGTCCAGTACACTGTATGATGTGAAAGGCTCACAGTTCTTTTGTGAGCTGAAAGACAGTCTGAAACTCCCAACAGCAGAGGAAGTTTAGTATCGTCCATTCAAGCTTCGTCTGGAAGGCACATTAGAAATCTCGGCAAATCTTTTTTTTTTTTTTTACCCCTCATTTTGGAAGACCTTGAGCTCTGCCTTTCTCCTCTGACCTGCAGCATATAGGATTTGCTGAATACCTCTAATTGGTGGTCTTATTTTTCAGCTCTCCAACTTGGGAACTGAATAACAAATTCTGAATGTAAGAGGCATGCATGTCATACAGCTGCAGTCCTGGGTAGGGCTTGCAGACCACTGATGTTAATGCCACTCCTCATCCCTCAAAGGGCACGGCATGAATTGCATTGTCACTCTGACAGTGCCTTTCTGCAGACCTTTCAACACTGATTTGTCTCAGAAAGGTCTTTCTTTAAACAGGGGTGTCCCTACCATGCCAGAATCATGCTAGAGAGATGTGGGACAAGAGCACATTGGCTGATATTCTCTGGGGATGCACCAATGACCCAGTTCTTAAGCGGAAGGAGTAGGGAACATAAGCAAAATGTTAGAAATATGGGTGATGATAAAGCCTGATCATAAACGTGTGGGCACTTCAAGTAGTCGTTTTTACTGTGTACACTCAACTAAAGCCAAGACAGCAACACATTTACTCCTGACTGAAAAACAGATAATGGTCAAACGGATGTCCCAAAGATTCTGTCACATGGAGAAGGGGTTGGAAAGTGAGGGACAAGTTGAGTCATGCAATTAACAACACATATAATTTTTCATTGCTGGCAATGTGGTGGTCCTTGCTGCTAAACAGGTGAGCGACATTCCAGAAAAGCTAGAGTGTTTTCCACACTTCCTGTGGGATAATTTCTCTGCCTATTGTGAATACATTTTGCAACAACAGGTCTGGGGACAATGACTGGAAGCGGGCGTTAAGGCAGGACTCTACATGTCCTTTCAAAGGAGAAGAAGTGTGTTAGGCCTGCTATAGCTAATGTTTAGGATATCCAGTTATCCATGAAGGACACCATGTTGTTGACCTGTATATGTTCAGCCGGTCCTACAATACAGATATTGGCTGTGGCGACCACTCATCAGAGTCTTCATCACAGCCTTCCAGATAGCATATTCTGTCTTGTAACAATAACATAATTTTTCCTTTGCAGCTCTGACACAAAAGATTGAACTTTCCGGAGCAAGAATTGTATTTTGTTTACAAGTTTCTGTCATGGAAGCCAGTTTAGCATGTCCTGGTGATAGTAACTGGGTTTCCCTTCATTAGTGGCCATCTTAGTCATCATGCTGGTGATATATTACGATTTCTTGTTGCTATAATTGTGGAGATGTGCTGTAGTTGAAATTTGATAACTGTGTCGGGTTCAGAGCAGTTGGTCTCTTGTAGCTGCCAGCACACAATGGAGTAGATTTTGTTAGGCAAGATGTGTACATTAATATTAAAGTCGTAGCAAACCAAGGATGTAGTATAATTCTTGTGTATTTCACCACGCCTTTTAAAAAACCGACATTATATTTTATCATGGCTACTAGATGGAGCTCTTTAGGCCATTTCTGAGTTAACTCAGTCTTTTAAATGTTGCATTTTGCAGTTGCAGTGTCAGTTCTTAACAATGTAATCTTTATTATTATTACATTATTGCTGTCATGCTTGGGGTGATGTAATTGATTAAATACAATAAATATTAGCCTGGGGGCCACTCACTTCTACATAGACATATATCTGGCTTATCTCACTGTTGTGCCTTGTGAGTTAGCAAAGGTGGAACCCTTTTGGTTCCTGATGGACTCCGTAGAACCGTAACATAAGTGTTGGGGTGTGATGAATAGATTTCATGTTTAGACCGCTGAGTTCACAGTAACATGCAGGGGAATGAAGATGTGTCAGACATAGCTCTGTGCGTCATGTGTTCATTTACGAGTACCTGGGATGGGGAGGACACTACATCTGGTGACAAGATAGGGCACAAGAAACCGGAAGATCGACAGTGTTCTCCTGGAGGGTTTACTGTAGTCCAGCACACTGCTTGTGTATGCCACAAGAGCCTCTGTTGAACAGAAGATCGACGTCTGGTGTATGTGGATTTGAAGCACCACTCCAGCCAGTGTAAAGATTTTAAGGATAACAAAAGTTTCAGTAAGGAGTTTATCCATCGATAGCCAGAATCGTACTGACAAGTCAGTGAAAGAGGTACTGCGCCACTATGTAACAGAGAACAATAAATTGTGCAGTATGACAATAAGATGTCAAGTGTTAAAGGCAGTCCAGTGCAAAGAAATGCTGAAAAGCACAAGACAATCAATACAATGCAAAGAGGTGAAGAACTTGTACCTGAAATAAAAACATTATTTACCGTTAAAGAAAACAGCAGTGCTTCACAGCCAGAGAGTGGGCATGAAGACCCTGAAGCCAGCACAGTGCAGAGCCTTAGGGATGGCATGAGTGAAGCAGACAGTGCTGCAAAGAACTTAATTCTCAACATGAGTAAGTTCCACAAATGATAATAATGCTGCTTCCTTCTTAAAACCACCTCCTCTTTTTGATACAGCCAAAAAAGCAAAATGTTGGTGATATATGGGCTGCCTGACTAGAAACTTTTCATGATTTCACTGATGCGCTGGAAGAAACAGATGGCAAAAAGATTTTAAAATACCTAAAAAATCTGGTCGGTGAAGGAGTAAAAGAGGTAATAAAGAAACTGCTGCAAACTCATGAAGTTACATATCAACAAATTAAAGAAGCGTTACATTTCAAGTTCAATCCAGTGTCTAATGTTGTTTATGAAAGATATAGTTTCAGTCAGGAAAGAAAAAAGCCTGGTGAAAGAACTGACAACTTTGTTGAGAGACTTGATTCACTTATCAAACACTGTAAGTTCAGTGAATTCAATGATGAAGAAACTATACATCTCTGAGTTATCGACTGATATTTGTCAGATTCCTTCAGTATTGTAAAGTCCCCTTTTTGGATGGCCAACCGCCACTTTTTACTGCTCGATGCTGTTGCTTTTGACCTGGAAATGTACTAAACCTGCTAACCAGACCTTGGTACCAGTGCGCTTTCACTTTAATTGTACTGAGACGTTTGCAACCCAATTGACAAGCACTTTACCACCCATGTAATGCCCTAGTAAATGGTACCAGTGGTACTCAGGGCAGGGATGGTAAAGGGGGGTCACCAGCCTGGAGCACTGATTGTGCCACCATGTGTGACCTAAGTAAACGCAAAGCAGGCAGAACTCCATGTCAACTTGCACGAGCAGCTTGCCTACTCAAGTTCGACTCTGCCCACACCAAGTGCAGGCAGAGTCCATTCACAGCCATAGCACAGGTCAGTCACCCCTAATGCATGCCTCTTATAGCCCAGGAGGCAGGGTGCACTGTTATAAGTGTGGACATACATGCCCTGTGGCAGCATTTACAACTTAATGCTACCGCAAGTGATCAGCAGTCCATAGGATAACATAGGCTGGCACCCAGCAGTCCCGAGATGTCCAGCTCCATGATGGCCCAGCTGATTCCTCCCGTGTTTGGTATCAAACACTGTGATTTTTACCCCTTAGCATGATTCTCGTGCCCAGGGCTAGCTAGCATGTACCCTGGTGGCGTCCTTAGAGGATGCCCACCAAGATATTAGCTTTTTCCT
The DNA here is from genome assembly GCF_031143425.1 of Pleurodeles waltl. Taxonomy (NCBI): domain Eukaryota; kingdom Metazoa; phylum Chordata; class Amphibia; order Caudata; family Salamandridae; genus Pleurodeles; species Pleurodeles waltl. The sequence continues at coordinate 1,929,492,139 of NC_090440.1, forward strand.
GCCTTGTAGGGTTTCGTGGGCCATTTGATGCCAACACAAGAGTTTGCCCTCCTGCTGGTCATGCTAATACTTTCCCCAAGACAGAGACAAAGTACTGAGGCTGGGCAGGAAGGAGATCACACCTCCTCCCTCCCAGAAAGGCTAGTGTTTACAGTAATTAGGGGGGTGAGCCTCAAAGGCTTCACAGCCCTTGATGTGTAATCTTTTGTCCTGCACTTGAGGACAATGCCCTTCCCACCCTGACCAAGCTGGCAGGCAGGAAAATTGGGTATTCAGGAGGCATACACCCCCCCCCCAAAGACTAGCCACACATTTAGGGTGGGCTAGGAGGTCTGTACAGCCGAAGAAGGGTTCTGCGCTGTTGACAAACCTTAGGAATAGTGGGTTCTGGGTAGAAAAGTGATGTACTCTCACAGGAAGTCGTCACTTCAGGGGTGGCCTAGCTGCAGGAACCAGTAGCCCATTAGCCACTCTCCCCCACACCCTTAACGCCCCCTAGACTAGGATTTAAGGGGCACCCCTGGCACCAGAACCTCAGTTCTGACTTTGAAATCAAGAGGAGACACAAAGAAGAAACTGTCACAGACAACAGGACTTCTAACTCTGCCACAGCACACACAGAGGACACTTAAGTGCCCTGAGGAGATCACATACTGGAACCATGTGGTCGATGTGTGCCTGTGTGAAAACTCGTTGCTCCCAACAAGAGGGACTCCAGTGGATACCAGAGGTTAAAGCAGACTCCCCTGACTGTTGGTACCAGTCACGAGGAAACCTGCAGAAGAATAGTCGTGCTGTCTCCCCAGACGTACAACCTGTCAGGCCACCCTTGACTGAGCTCTAAGAAAGTTGATGATCTGCACCACAGGAGTTATAGTGATGCTCTCACCAAGATTTGAGCCGCTACTTCCTTTTGGATGACCTCCAGCCGATAAAGTAATCGTGGCTTGCTTTTGCCACTGCCAAGACTTGTCTGTTGCCAGCCCGGTAACAGACAGCTTCTCAGACATCACAGACTCCAGAGTAGTTCCCCAGCATAGGGACCAATGTCGGCAACACCCCCACTCCTGAGAATCTGCATCCTGAAGGAGGTGACTTTGAGAGGAGCAGCAAAGCATCTTTGGCACGACCAGTCCCCGTGATTGACAGCTGCAAGGCCACCTCTGCACCGAGAGCTGCCGGATATGGTGGGGAAGTTCCAACTTTGGAATCCAGACCCTTGGACCCCACAGACCTCTACTTTACAAGCGTAGAGTGTGAGTCCATCCCAAAGTGTGCTTTTGTCAAGTGCTGCATTGCGACATGGCCCGCAGATCCTGTCAGCACCAAGGAGAGCCAGAGCACCTCTGCACCTAGACTCCCTGGGAAAGGTAACTAGAAACTGACTGTTGAGGCTTGGTCTAGGGACTCTCCAAATGGGTCCTCCGGAGCTCACCCCACAAGTGACCCGATTGCACACTAAGCTTACCTCCATTGACCGTCGTGGTAAAATGTTCATGACGGTACTGACCGCCTACAAGTATTTATCCATTGCCTAATGTTGAATGTTTCACCCAAGTTTTCACCATTTTCACCACCATGGTAAATATGCAAAAAGTAATTACTGCCACCCAAGTTTCTGCAATTTCAGGACCACAGTAAATATGCAAAAAGTGATTACTACATTTATCTTTGGATGTTTTGAAAATTCACACAATTCCGATTGTGTGTAAGATACAGAGTTTGTGTTGGTGTCTAAATCAAGATAACAATCAGCTTCATGTTTCCAAATTGAATTAGTGTTGGATTTCTTTCGATTAGTGTAATTTACCTATTGTCCATGTGGGTGTTGTGAAATGCTTTACACATGTTCCTCTAAGTAGCCTGAGTGCTCTTTGCCACTCTATCAGGACTGAGCTAAGGTTTACTAGTGTGAACCAAAGGTACACTACTAGGTAATGTGCTAGTATTACATGGTAAGAGTTCCCAGTCATACCACATAATACTGCCACCTTGCTATATTCAGACGACGAATGCTGACAGAAACCCTTAGTTTGGAGCAAATACTCATGGCTGCCAGAGCCGAGGAACATACTGAACGACAAGCTGCTGACATGGAAGCCTGAAGAGAGTCAGTCGTGAGCATGAAAAGTATGCAGAAACACAGGGCTGAAGGACACACAAAGTGATGTCTCCATAGAAAAATAAGTTGTTCCTTCTGATGTGGAGTTTCATTCTACAATGTCAAGGTGCCCCTTTCAAAGTGACTGAAGCCTACATAAATTTCACCATAAATTCTAATTCCCTTGCCTCTATTTCTTTGGAACAAATTATTACTGCTACAAGCAAAGACAGTGACCTGTTGATATTGAAAGACATTATTGCACATCAATCCTGGAAGCAGCACACTCGACCTCTCAAACAGGACAGCGAGTGCCAGAAATGTAAAAATGTCAGAGATGAACTGTCCATGACTCGAGAAGGTATTGTCTTGCAAGGCTGGAGAATTGTTATACCAGAGAGTTTGTCTCAAATAACTGAAATAGCTCTTGAAAGACTTTGTGGAAATGCTGCCTTTAAACAAGCTCTTTGAAATAGAGTTTGGTTTCCTCAGTTTGACAAAAGAGTTGAAAGAGAATTAAAAGCCTGTTCTTTGTGCAATTTCTTGTCTTCTAAAGCCACTACTTAACATACCTTGAATATGTTAGATTTACCTAATCTCTGGGAAATAATCGCTGTTGGTTTCTTTGGCCCACCTGACAATGGATATTACCTTATGGTGATTATTGATGAATACTCCCATTTTCCTTTAGGAGAAGATCTCTCATCAATTACGCAGGAAAAAGCCATCCAGATGTTAGAAGTTATTTTTGCAGTGTGGGGAGTTTCATCAATTTTAGTCTAACAATGGTCCACCCTTCAACAGTAGGGAATTTTGAGATTTGTTTGATCATCTCAACGTGAAGCATCAAAAGAGCACACTCTTTGGCCATAAGCAAACTGCATTGTCAAACGTTTTATGAGCACACTCAAAAAGGCTGTCCAGCATGCTAGGATGGAGAAACTCAGCCTGAAATCAGATTTCCATGCTACTCTTCATGCATACCAACCAACGCTTCATTCAACAACAGGTGAATCTCCTGCCACCTTGAAATTTGGGAGACCCCTGACGACGAAGATAACCAAATGGACCAACCAGCAATCTCTAGCTGATAGTGAACTTCGTCAAAAAGATGTGTGCAGCAAGTTAAAAATGAAGCCGTATGCTGAAAAGTGTTGACGAGCCAGAAATACTGTGTTCAATAAAGAAGTTAGAGTATTAGTACGACAACATTTGAAACTGAAATCGAATACTCCTTTTAATGCAGAAGCATTTGAGGTTGTGACCAAAAAGGGGTATATGGTGACCGCCCACCGTCCAGGAAAGTCTATTATGTGAAATTCTTCACATTTCAAGCATCTGCCTTGTTATTTGCCAGTTCCTGTTATCCAAGAAGAGGCTGGCTCGAATGAAACTATAGAGAGCCCTTTGGCTGTTTCTTTTCCCACATCACCAGTGTCAGTTATGGACGCTACTCTTAGTACCCCACAGCCTCAAAAGACACAATCTGGGCATTTAATTAAAGCCATACAAATCAAACAGGTACACTGTTACCAAAAATAAAAGGAACTCCACTAGGCACACTGCAAATTAGAAGCAAGAAGCAATTCGCAGTGTGCCTAGTGGAGTTCCGTTTATTTTTTAGAACAGTGTTCCTGTTTGATTTGTATAACTTTTGGGAGACTGTACACTGGACTAGTTAATCTCCCTATCCCCCCTCATTTTGGTTAAACACATTTAATTAAAGCTCCACAAAGACTCATAGAGGAGTTATAATTTATATATGTAAAAATATAAATTTGCATCTTTTTATTTCACGGGGGAGATGCCGTGTCTCGTGAGTTAGCAGTGACGATACCCTTTTTGTTCCTGATGGACTCCGAAGAACTGTGACGTAAGTGTTCAGGTGTGGTGGTTAGATTTCATGTTTAGAATGTTGAGTTTACAGTTACAAGCAGGAGAATAAAGACGTGTCAAACATAGCTCCATGTGTGGATTGTTCATTTACGAGTACCTTGGCTGGGGAGGACGCTACACTCAATAGTGTGGACTCCTAGTTACCAGTGTAAAAGGGCACACTTGGGCCTCCCTATTTATCCCACACAATAACAACCCACTCACTACTAGTACACTACGAGTGTGACCTCAAGCGATTAGCTACCCCTTTATTTAAACCCTAGGCTATCCCCGGCCGCCGGGGTGCATGCGACTTGGAGGTGTTCTCCCTACAAGTCAGGTGGGTCTCCACATTCCTCCCCACTTAAGTTTGTCTCTTAGTTAAGTCCTTTTTTCTTCTTTGATCAAGGAAGGTATTCAGCATACAAAGTCCTGCAGGACCCGCCTCCTCACTTTATCTTGTTCCTTTATTAAGTCTTTCTCAATGCCTTAAGGGGGATGGAAAAGGGGTGTGCGTGGGGGGGGGGGGGAGGGGTCATAAAATTGGCATGGCCATGAAGCAACTAGGTCTTCTATGAACGGGTTTGGCCTCTGTAATGATGGGTATGGACTAGTAGTGGGGACTAGAATCTTGTGTTGCACAAATGTATAAACTCAGTTTTATCACAAAAACATAAGCAACAATATATTTATTTAAATTTATGCAGAACATTTTTTCTGTTCCATTAGGAATAGTAAGAGTGAAAAAAATATTTTAGGGAACATATTGGTATTTGTAAACAGCTGCCACATTTCATGGGCTGCCTATTTTCATACTCAGCATTTAAAAGTCTAACGGATATTGTTTGGATTACTTTTATTTGTCAGGGAATGGAGCAGAAATTTCACTTTCGGTTTTAAAACATTATGCAGAGAGATGAAACCTAACAGCTAACCTAAAGACCATGGGCGTAGCTTTGGTTAATAATATAGGTGGGAAAGTGGGTGTGGTTGGGTGAGCTGCAGATTTTCCAAAAATCACTCTGGCATTTAATGCCTGAATACATAGTCATCAAGCAGGGCACATGAGAGAGGCTAAAGGGGCAGTGGAAAGTGTGACAAATGTGGATTGGTAACAGGAGTATATAGTGAAAAAAAACAATATTTAGTAAAATAACATTTTTAAAGACTTTTAAATCAGAGAGGGAGGGACTCTGTGTGTTTGTCTGTGTTTCTGTAAACATTTCTTGTGAAATCTGAAACACCTCACCATACCCGACTGAAAGCACCTATTTTCCCAAAAATACATTAGGGGGGGTGTAACACCCCAAACACCACCTCCCCCTCCGAAGCTACTCCCCTGCTAAAGACCTTATTTGCTTCTGAATGTTTTTGCCAGCCATGCAAACGTAAGAAACCAGCAGTACTTATTGAAGGACCAAAGAAACTCCACGAGGGTCAAGCACCAATGACAATGAACCCCCATGGTGCACAGCAGCCAGAGGGACAAAGGCGGCTGGCTTAGTGATAGCAGAGTGTGAGACCCTAAGAATATTTATTCACTCAATTAAAACAGGACATCAGAGCCAAGTGTTTATCACAGTGCCAGTGCCCTGAACTAGAAATAGATAAAAAAAATCCACTCAACAGAACTTTGCATCAGTCGCGCTGAATGCTCTATCCCAGGAACTGTGGAGAAAGAAGGCTTGTAACTGAATGTTTTAATCTCTGTTCTAGAGCCCTGCTTTACTCTGATGAGCTGAAAGTGTGCCTCTATTCAGCGCATCTTCTCTCTTTCTCTTGCTGGACAGGGATGCTATTTTCGCCCTGGTCATTTTGAAGATGACTGCAATGCTCCTTTAGAAACTTAAATCAAACCATTTGGAAAATATTGACTTTGAATTCCTTGTGGGCTTGAAAAATGTCTGGAAGCTACTTAAAACTTGACAGCAGCAGCTTTATCAGATAATCACTGCATACATGTTACATTTAGAGGTTGCTCTCTTCCCGCCCTCCTGCCCCCCAATTCCAGCAGAGTGTGCTTTCAGATCACTACAACTTACGACCGTGGCTACATATATAACATAGCTGTCTACTAGAAGTACCATTAAAGGCCGGGGGAGGGTCATACTTCTCCGAGGTCATATACTTGTCATGCTGTCGGCAAGGGCTCGCTGCAGACGTGTTCCAGAACCTGGATTTGGGAACTGCCAGTGCTGAAGCACCAACAGAACCCAACCCACTTAAAGGTCGGGTCCTTCTTTCATCTTGGAGCTATACTTCAAACGATAGGTCTGCCACCTTTCCTGGGGAAAAACACTTGCCATTTATTGTTGTTTCAAGAGTCTACAAAGGCCGTGGTGCTTTAACAATTATCAGAGTGAGGGTGCTGTCATCAATGTTATATCAGTGAAGTCACAGGGACTGTGTAAATGCAATGGTCACACAAAAAGCAAAAGTAGCAAATGTGCCACATACATTCATCAGGCGAGTGGTAAGGGTGTCGTATGTAGCCTGTAGTGCATTGTGGAGCACTGGTGCGCACTGTCATTTGCAGACAGCTCATTTTCCACTGGCATAGTCATTAAATTTGCATAGGCATCTAGTTTTACTGGCAAAACTATTTGCACACAAATGGTTTTGTTGGAAATCCTGTTTCAGCGAATATTTACAATTTGCGTATCATGATGTCAAGTGTCTTGATTTTTTTTTTATCCTATTAAAATCTTCGATTCCATCCCACTTTAGAATTACAAAAAGATGTCCTTCATTTGTTCTTTCATAATTGCTAACATATTTTAAAGATATTTACGTTGTTGTGGGTTACAAAAAACTGACAGCCTGTAGCCTTTCCTTTAAATTCCTGTACCGAAGCAAGATTGTCATCTAGGTAACTTCAACTAAATCATCTCACTTTGCATTCAGAAAAATAAAATAAAATAAAAAAACAAGTTTCCAAATAAAAGAGCAACTTGTCAGAAGACAGCCTGACATTTGTCTTTGAATTCCCAGCAAATGTGACAAGATAAATACAAAATGTAAGGGTATTTGTACTACTCATTCACCTTCTGAACTCGGGCATGGTTATTTTGGGGGCTGCTGCAGCAGCAACCCCCCAGCTCTCCTACTTTCAGTGCCTAAGTGCAAAAGGCTCATGCATGATACAAAATAGGACTTTAAACAAAACCAAATTTATTCATTTGTAACATGACTTTGTTTACTTTAATTATTAGTGAGAGATCAGGTCTAGAACACGTTTAAATGTGTTTTCTATTTATATTTGCTGTTTGAAGTAAGTAAGGATAAGGGCTAAAAATACCAGTTTTAGGTGATTTTGCCGGTGGTGCCAGTAAAACACCAGAATGGTGGCAACCCTAACTGCAGACATAGTGCTGCAGGACCTGGCTTGGGGTCAGGTTTGGTCAGAGGTCATATTGTTGACTTTGTGGCACATATGGGCTTGGCTCCAATGGGTCCCTGCCAATTTCCTCTCTTTGTTCCAACACTCCCTACTCTTTCCGACCTCCGGCCAGGCCGTAGAGTCTTCTCTCATCATCACAGGGGTATCTAATGTTCTCAGGATGTCTGTGTCACATTCAGAGTTGCCCCCACATCTTCCACCACCTCTTATCTTCTTTCAGGTGCCAGGATCTTCTCAAACCAAGACATTTCTTGTTACTTTCTCGCCTCCTCTGTCTGCTGTGATCACTGTACATTGTACCCTTTCCATGATCTACAACCTGCTTCCATAATGTTCAGAATTTCCAGCAGGATGTCAGTCTCAAATAAGTACATGGTCTCTCTCCTTCAGTTGAGGACCTCTGGCTTCTCAAGCTATGCTTGCTCAGGCATTGTTTTCTCTGTGCCTTTTCTGTGCCTGTCCCATTTCAAGAATCGTACAATCTCAGGAAACTTAATCACCACTTAAGGTCTTCACCTGGGTCTACACCAATGTGGAGAGCTTTAGTCTAAGTCCTCATAAACCACTTCACCTCTCACTTTACTTATGCCCATTGGGGCATTGCTTTCTTGTCCCTCATTCCCAGGCTGCTGAAGTATTCCTTGAACTCTGTCCCTTGAAACGAGGGTCCGTTGTCTGTTTGGACTTCAACCACCAATCCAAAAGTTGCAAAGGTCTTTTCCACCCGTGGGTGCACTTTGATAAATGCTATGGATGATACCTCCACCACTGGAAACTTCAAGTGACTGTCTATCATGAGCATCGTGATCCGCCCATCTGGACAACTGCTGAAGTCCATACTTATTTTAGTCCAGGGTGTTTCACACAGGTCTTCTGACATGACTGGCACAGGGCAATGTGCCCCTCTAGTCACAAGGAAGGCATTGCAGAGTCTTAAGCCCTTCTCCAATACTACTACGACTGTGTCCATCCCCAAGAACCATACTGTTTCCTTGAGACAGGCTTTAGTCTTGGTGCCTTCTTGGTGCCCTGATGTGCAAGTTCAAAGACATGGGACCACAACTTCTGCTGCACTACGATCCGCCACCAACACAGACGGGGCCATCTACTGCTGAGCTGAGCTAATCACAAACTCTACAGGGCTGGTTCATCATCCTCTGTTCTACTTGCCCCCAGAATTTGTACTCATTCAGGAAGGTTGTCCATTGGTGATGCCTCATGGTTGCATTGGCTCTTTGTAGGCATGACTCCTCCCTGGATGCTGCAGCGATCTCTTTGAAGTCCACTGCCCTGAGCAGGCTCCTTGCATGATTAGTCAGATAAAATCCTCCATGTCGTGACAATGCCCATTTATGATAGCAATTTTCTGTGGAAGGTGTCTGGAAAAATAGTCTGCTGGGTTGGTAGCACCTATTCAATAGGCGACTACTAATTATATATTTGAAGTTGTACTGACCATCTTTCTATTCATGTTGGAGGGTGTTTCAGAGTGTCCGCAAATAGGGGAAGCATCAGCTTATGGACCATCATTGCAAGAAACTCTGGTCTGTAGAGGTGAAAATTCTGACAGCCCTACTTTATAGCCAGAGCCTCACACTCTGTTTAAGCATAACAAGTTTCGGTGTCCATGAGGGCCCTGCTCCCATAGGCGATGGGCATCCACGTGCCAGCTGACTGTTCCTTTGTTAGCAATGCTCCATCGCCACTGGGCTGGTGTCGGTCAGCTTGCTGGGTTGAAGTATGCCATGGTGCCATATTAGACAGTGCATTCTTTATCTCTTGACACACCACCTAGGCCATGGCAGTCCATACTCACTGTGCAATGGCCTTGCTCAGCACCCACATCAGTTTAGAGGTCACTGCCAAAATTGACACAAATCACCCAAAGTTTGTGACTATGCCCAGAAATCCTAGTATTTCAGTAGCATTTTGGGTGTCAGGAGCATTTCTTATTGCTTCCACTTTTCGAAGGTCAACACTAATCCCATCAGTGGAGAAGATGTACCCAAAAAAACTCGATTGGGTTTTGGAAGAATGAATATTTTTATTTGTGCAGCATCAGGCCCTACACAGCTAATCCTGTGAGTGTCACTTTTAGATAGAGGGGATGGTCATCTAGTGTATTTGAGAGGATCAGAGTATCATCACTGATGTAAAGCACTGCATCTAGCCATGAGTGGGTCTCCCGGATGACGTTCCGGAAGATCATGGCTGGGGATGATATCCCAAAATTGAGCCTTTAGTAGCTCTTCATCTCCATTAAGCTCCATTTAGATATGCAACAATGTCATTCATGGTGGGTGTCAGGTGTCTTTCCCAGCGTAAAGCCTTGTTGCAACCCTCATATCTATACAGAGCTGGATGGTCCTAGGCTGCTTTGGTTTTGTAACAATCAGCATCCGAGATATCCACGTGATGGGACCTGATACCTTCTTGATCAGTCCTACGTTTTCAAGTCTTACCGTTTCTTCGTGCACTAGGGGACAGAGATAGAATGGTACCCACCTATGTCTGAGGGCTGTGAGCTGGAGCTGGACTGTGTTATTAACGTTGAGCTCGATGGTCATCCATTTGAGACACTCCATTCCTTTCAATAGTTGTAGGATCCCCTTTAAGTTTTCTTCCGTCTGCTTCTCCTGTACTTTTCTTGTGAAAAAGATTAGCTCTAGGTCCTACTCCATGTTCCAGTGGATGAGCGTTCCTTCCCCTTCCTTGGTGGCATAGATTTGGTTTTGTTTCTCAATGTCTCTGTTGGAAATCATTGTTTCTATCATCCCTGCCAGAGGTAGAGGGTGTTGCCCTCCATCCATGTAGATTTTGTGCAAGTAGAGGTGATTAGTGGCCTTGGCTCTAATGTGCTGTACTGCTTAATATCCATTACATTAACCGATGCCCCAATGTTTTTGAGGTCAGGTACTGGTATGTTTACAACCTTAATTATTCACTTGGGTTGCAGTCACCTGTCCCCTTTCCCCTGGTATTCAACAACCCATAATCAGAGTATCTTTCAGTGATATTCTTGGTTGAAGTAAAATCAGGCGCTACAGCACCGAGGACCTGCTTCCTTGAATTATCCTGGCCCTCACCTCTCTTGTTTGGTCATACTTGGTGCAGGTGCTGGCTAGCTCTTGCAGGCAGGTGTAGAACCCATTGATTGTTTCTTCCTCACCTTGAAGAGCTTGGTGTAGTTTGGACCTCTCATTGTCTGGATCGAGCTTAGGGTCAAAATATGCATTCAGTGCTGTATTTGCCACTTCATAATTGTGGTCAGCTCCTGTTCCTGGGTGGTTTTCAAAACGTTTATAGACCTCCTCCACAACAAAATAGAGAACAGTGACCTTTCAACCCTCCCATCAGTTTTCCTGGTAGCTCTGAAGTAATTGTTCAAACAGCAGACCCATGTCTGGGTGCTGCAGTTGCTGGGTCCCCCAGCTTGATAGATGGCAGCAGAGCAGTCATCGATGCATGTGTTGCAATGCCCCCTTGTGAAGGTTCTTGGGTTTGTGGCGCTGGAGGGTCATCACCCATGTTCCCTTTGTATGAGTGACCACTATTGTGTCACTGTGTGCCCTGATTTGATTCTTTTTTTGTTGTTTCCTTCCCCCTTTTGACCCGTTTCTTTATTTTTCCTGCTAGGACAGTTCACTGCAGCTTCAACTCCCATGCTCACCACTGTTTCCTGTAGCACTCAGTTGATGCAGCCTATGCGGGGGGGGTCAGTGGCTGTTAGGGGGCACGTTCTGCATCTGGCGTTCTCACTCCTTCCCTCCATGGAGCGACATCCCTCTCAGTTGCAGACTCACCCACGGTTAGGGTGGTTTTGCACTAGTGTTGTGCTGTGTGCTTTTTGTGCTCTTCGTTGCAGCTCAGGACTGTCATCAGCCGCACTGAGCTTGGCAGTGTGTGCTAGTGAGTACACAACACAGTGGCTTGCTCTTTTTCACTCACACAGCTGTTTTTGAAGATCCTGGCTGTACACTGTTCTGGGCGTTCACATGGTTGCTGGTGTCTGAGCCTATGGATGGAGTGCCAGGGGCAGAATCATCACAGCACTTGTCACCAATGTTAGAGGGCTCACCTGGGCATCTAAATTGGTCCCACATAATAACAACCCACTCACTACCCACTGCTCGTACACTGTGAGAGTGAGCCAGGTGGCTCTTTGCAATCAGGTTGTCATTCATGAGGCACCATCAATCTGCCAGCGAGGGACTACAGAGAAGTGGACACACAGGATAGGGCTCAGTAGTTATCCAGTTCAAAGGTGACTGTCACAGCTGCTCATGTGGTGGTGTAGAACAGCAGAGGTCGATGCAGTTGCACAGCCGGGCCGGATGGAATGTAATCAACACTGGGCTCATGTTCTATTTTAAGTGCATTTGGCCCAGATGCTGCCCAGGCCAGAGACCTCCCACAGAGCAACAGAGCCTGATCCATGACCATTCAGGTGGAGCAGAGACTGTCTGCTGGTGTGGGATGAGGAGCCCTATCACTCTAACCCAATCACCGTGCCTCTGGGACTAATTGGAAATCCACCAGTGCAGGATCAGAGCCCCAAACAGGCCTCATAATGCAGGCAGTTCACGGTCACCATATTGTGTGTGATAGATGCTAAGTGTTTCCTTGAAACACCCAGTTTTCCTATTAAGTTAGTGAAATTTCAAACACAGAACCACATTGCCCTGTATTTCTACTTTGCAGGGATGTTTGTATTTTCATACATGCTAGTCTTTTTCAGGTGGATTATGTTGGATTACGGCAGCCGGGTGAGACATCAGCAAGTCCACCTCCTACATCCTCAAGCGCAAGCGAGCTCCTCCACACATGCTAGTGAGTGTTATTATGGCTCCTGGATGGTGCAGTGAATGTTTAAGATCACTGCACTGGGTGCCCACAAAGAAGAAAAGAAGCAAAATTAATGGCGACGAACACAGAAAGAATAGCATTCATACATACCTATGAACATGAATATGTAGTGAATATTGGACAGGGAAGAGGGCTTTGAATGGTTCTTTTAGCCACGTTGTAAAATGTCAATATTCAGACAGGGCCACATGTACTACTTTATTTGATAGAAAACTAACGTGCCCAGGAAAGAAATATATTGAAAGCTAAAGATGGGTCTCATTCGTATGGAGGTGTCTTGTAAAATCTTTCACCAGAAAATATATATGCCTAAGGAAATGTCTGTCTCTAACGACAGCGACTCTGCCCACATATGAAGATCTGTTTGACTAGAAAATGTGTGACATCCTATCTGCCTCCCGACCTTGTGATCTATCTCATGCAAGCCTCTGCTCCCTGGGATCTCCAATGGGCTGGTTTGTTTTGGCAACTGTGATAGTGGGGGTCGATAAGACTCACCTTCTCGGTCACATACTGGCATCGCTTCAGATCATGGTCTCCGTCGGGCAGGATTTCTGGCTCCACAATGGGCACAATACCATTCTAGACCAAGAATAAACCAGTCAACAATTGCAACAATACTCTTCTACATCAAGAACAAACAGAACACCAGCTCCTGTCACAGAAAACGCAGCTTAGCATGGAATTGCTCAGAGTGCAAAAATAACATCTAACAGCCCTCGCCTGTCTGACTCCACACACTTGTTTATGGGGTGGTATTCCTCGTTCTCACCTTCTCTCCACACATTTAAACACAGGTTCACAACAATATGCAAAGAAGCAGCTTGCTAGTCACTGGCTCTTGGTGGGGCCTTCTGTACCCTGTGCATCTATGGTTAAATAATGAATCTTTGCTATGCACTCTACAGCCTGCAAGTGAGAATGCAGGGACTCATCCTTTCATTGATGAGAAAGGAGCGGGCGCATGGATGCTCTGGAGGTTCTGGCACTGGGAATTTGGGAGACTTCACCTGTTGGCAGATGCTGGCGTAGCGGGCAAGGACATTGGCATTCTCAATAATGGCGAGATTGGAAGGAGTATTCTCGCTGATCTTCAGAACACAGCGCCACTTAGCAAAGTCAGCCCCATCCTTCTTGTACTGGGCACAACGCTCAGCAAGACCGTCCAAACCTGGGTAAAAAGTCAAAGGCAAAGTGAGCACTTTGTGGAACAGAAGACTTTAAATAGAAAGGAGGAAGAAGGCAGGAAAAGCAAAGGGTGACAGAAAAAGTAATCACTGAGATTATGTTTAATGATAACAAGGGTTTCATGACATGCCTGGAGGTGCTTAAAGAGCAGATGTCCTGCAGGAAGCATTATTCTCATTAGTTTTTTAGTTCACAAAATACTATAGTATCCTTTTTTTTTTTTAAATATATTTTTATTGTTTTATCAGCCAGGTGGTAACTTACAGGTAATATAACAAAGATTACAGTATTTTCGACACGCGTTGTTCATACCAAAAGTTATACGCACATATTGCATGTCTCAGTACAACCACAACCCAATTGGGCATTACAGATTATAACTTCGAATTATACAGTATGTTTAGTATGTGCTAAGTTGGTATCCGAACAGAGAAATGTAGCAAAGGATATTAAGCAGAGAGATAGAGTGGGGATGGTGGGCACAGCCAGAGAGGGAGGGAGAGGAGGCCGATGGGGAGGAGGGGGAGGCCGCAGCAGGGTGGCCCGGAAGTCGGGAGGGGGAGGGGTAGCGCTGCTCGTTTTCCTATTCTCCAGCAAACCTTCCGGAGGTTCCTTCGCGGGTGATTGCGAATTCTGTATTAGTGTATCACTTCCCTGAGCGTGTCGGTCAACCAATGTGGTAATGATACCATTAGCAGCGGAAGTAACGGGAGAATTGGTATTGTGTTATTTCAGGGAGGGCGAACGTCATCTTTGTTCTCTGCAGTTATCACGAATGCATTCCATACCTCTAGGCCTTTTACTAGTATACCTTTATCCGACAAATTTTGTAGGGTCTGCGTTTCTGCTTTGGCCCAGCGTATTACCTCTTCTCGCCAGTGGGCAACCGTAGGGGCTCCCGGGGCCTTCCAGTGCATGGCTATAAGGCGTCTATATAGCACTAAGGCCAGGGCGATGCATTTATATGATCGTTTGTGTTTCTTGGAGTGTGGTGTTATACCCAGTAAGCATACTTCAGGAGTGGGAGATAGTGTGATGTTCGTCCATTCAGTCAATAACGATGTTATGGCTATCCATGTGTTCCTAACAGGGAGACATTCCCAGGTCATGTGATAAAAGGAGGCTTCTTCTGTATTGCATCTGGGGCAAGTCTGGGGTGAAAGGGGGAACATGCGAGTTATACGGTGTGGAGTTAAATAAGTCTGATGTACATAGTTAAACTGTGTATATCGAAAGCGGGGATTGCGCGAGACCTCGCGGGTCATTCTCATCGCCTGATCCCACAAATTAAGTGTTAAAGGCTCTGGTAACACACTATCCCATCTGTTTTTTGCCTGTTCCTGTTTATGTTCGGTTTGGGTGGTGAGGATGCTATATATATTTGAAATGCTTGATGAAACGTTGATGTTCCACAGTAGCTCATGGAGCAATGGGGAAACCTCTGGTTCCGAATTGCCTTTTTTCCATGACTCGCGCATTACCTGTCTGATTGCGCCGTAGACTATGAAGCCCCCCTGACCCAAATCGTGTTTGTCGGCTAATGTTTCATATGGTTGAAGTTGCCCATCTTGGTAAATGTCTCCAAGTGTGTGTATACCTCTGCTGACCCAGGCATTCAAACCCAGCGTGACCGCAATATTCGCCAGCATCGGGTGTGCCAGTAGTGGTATCCTGGGGGAGTACTGCGAGTCTTTACTGCTTCGTTGTGCATAGCGTCCCCAGGCCCAGTGTGCAGTGGTCAGTAGCATATTACTTGTGTGTCTAGGGTTTGTCCGATTCATAAGGTATTGCAGTACTTCCGTACCGTCGAGAACCTCCAGCACCTTCTGTGCTTCCGCGCCGGTAGGATTTCCCGTCCAGGTAGTTATCCATTGTACCTGGGAGGCTGCATAGTACGCTTCAAACTTGGGGGCGCCCAGCCCGCCTAGATTGAGTGGTTGAGTTATTTTTGCTAATGCGACGCGTCTGCGTCCCTTGCCCCATATTAGGTCTGTTAATAGGCTATTCAGTTGTTTAAAAAAGGAGCTCGGCAGTATTAAGGGCAGTGCCCTGAAATAATAAAGGAGGCGTGGGAGTACTATTATCTTTGCAATGGCGGTTCTACCCATAGGAGACAATGGGAGTGAGCACCAGAAGGGCAAGGAACCCCTCGTTGATCTGATCACTTGACCAAGGTTGCCATCTCTTAGATCTTGGTTATCGTGAAATATATTTACACCTAGGTATTTGAATGTGGTATAACACCATTTCAGGCCCCCCAGGCTTGATTCTGTTCTGAGTGTCTCGGGAACCGGGCGCAAGGGGAATATACAGGATTTTGCCCAATTGACTGTTAGCCCGGCCACTGCACTAAATTTTTTAAGTTCCAGCAGGTCCGGGATGGCCATAGCATGGTCGCGTAGAAAAATCAGCGCATCATCTGCATATAGGGAAACTATCTGGTGTGACTGGCCATCTAGGATGCCCCATATAGGGGCCATTACCCGGAGTCTGGCGGCCAGGGGCTCGATGGCTAGTGCAAATAAAAGTGGGGATAGTGGGCATCCTTGTCTGGTGCCTCTGCCGATGTTGAATTTATCGGAAATCGTGTCCCCTGTCCTAACCCTAGCCACTGGGCCTGCGTATAGTGTTTCCACCCAGCCGATGTATATTCGCCCAAAGCCCATTCGCTTGAGTGTTTTTTATTAGAAAATGCCATCCCAATGTATCGAACGCCTTTTCGATATCCAGTGAAACTGCGACTTGCAGCTCCTCGTTTGCTGGGGAGTTTCCCCATCAGGCGTAGCAGATTCCTGATGTTGCTGAAGGTGCTACGCCCGGGTATGAAGCCTGCCTGATCCTGATGGACCAGTTCAGCTATGCGTGGTAGCAGGCGGTTGGCTAAGACCTTGCCTAGTAACTTACAATCAGTGTTTAGCAATGATAATGGCCTATATGAGCGAACATCTAATGGATCGCGGCCCGCCTTCAGCAGTACTGCTATCAGCACCTCCCGACACGTGTCGGGGAGCTGTTTTCGATCTAGAGCCTCCCTTAACATTGCTAGGTATGGGGTCAAAGTCTGGGATTGAAACGTGGTGTAGTATTCGATGGGAATACCGTCACTGCCAGGTGCTTTGCCATGCGTCAACTGTTGTAGAGCGCTCTGAATTTCAGCTATCTCTATTGGGCTGTCTAACTCTGTCGCTAGGGCGGCAGATAATCGAGTCAGGGTAATACCACTGAAGAAGTCTTATAGTTGAGTGTTGTTGGGAGGTGGACGTGGTTGATATAGTGAGCTATAGTACTCCCGGAAAGCCTTATTTATCTCTACCTGCGTATTCACTATCAGCCCCGATTCCAGGCGAATAGCTCCTATGGGGAGATTCCGACGTTCATTATTTATGAGCAATGCTAATAATTTGCCGGATCTGTCGCCTTCAGCGTGAGTACGAGCTAAATAGTGGCGATAGTCGTAATGCCTGAGGCGGCTATCTGTGTCGGTCCATTTAGAGCGCATATCAGTGATTTTCGCTAGAGTTATGGCGCCTTTAGCAAGTTCGCATTCAGAAGTTTGAATTTCTTGTTCCAATGCTCAGAGATCGCGCGTTAAAGTCTGACGTACTCCGACTGTAGTTGAGATACAAACCCCCCTTATGACTGTCTTATGTGCGTCCCATTCAATAGCCCTAGAGCCAGTTGTCCCAGCGTTCGACTTAAAGTATGCTGATATATGAGTGGCTATGTCCTTCCTGAAGGGCGGGTCTTGTAATAATTGCGTTTGCAGTCGCCAGGTTGGGATACATGAGCGGGGCTTGCCCCATCGGATTTGTGCTTTGAGTGGACAGTGATCCGAGAGTACCCTAGCAGAGTACTCTGCATTTGTTATTTTATGTGTTATGTTCTGTGAGGTGAGGATGAGGTCTATCCGGGTAAACAATTGGTGTACTGGGGAATAGTAAGAGTATTCTCTCTTATGTGGATGTAAGTGCCTCCATATATCAGTCAGCCGTCGCTCTTCTATCCATGTGCTTAATGCTAGGGAATTTTTCGTTGGAAGGGTGGCCACTAATGGGGGATGAGATCTGTCTTTATCAACGTGTGGAACGCTGTTCATGTCCCCTCCCCATATGGATGATGTGGTTAAGTCGTTGGTTAGTTGTGATATCGTCGATTGTAAGAATTCGCCTTGCTTGATATTCGGGACATATAGTCCGTTTATCACGAGCTCCTCCCCGTCCAACAACCCCTTTAATTGTATGAACCTGCCTTCCTTGTCTTTTATGCTGTGTTGTACTGTGAAGGGGACCCCCGGGGCCAACCAGATCAGCACCCCTCTGGCGTAGGATGAGTCGCCAGCGCTGTATATTGAGCCCGACCAGCATTTTTCCAACCGGGCTGCCTCAGCAGTTGTAATGTGTGTCTCTTGCAATATTGCTATGTGTGTCTGGTGGCGCTTTAGGTATGCATGTATTCTATGACGTTTGCTAGCGCCGGCCATGCCCTTCACATTCCAGGTTATTATGTTATAAATAGGTTCCTTGTTCATTGCATTGTATGGGAATTGGAGGGGGCCATTCAAACTGTGTTAGCTCGATCCCCCCGTCCCCCGGGGCCCCCCCACCCCGCCCGTGCCCACCCGTCCCAAACAGCCCCGTCCAATGCCCAACCATCTCCCGCGTGTCGGAGAGGAGGAAGAAACCCATAGTGGGTTAAGAGTGAAAGAGAAAAGAGAAAATATTTCAACCAAAAGGATATTACGGACAGTGTCCGATCGTTAAACGAAGTGGCACAACCGATGCCTAAGATGACTTCCAGGGAAGTCAGGTCCATTCGGAAACCGTTCAGGTTTAGGGGGTCGTGGATTGAACGAGGTCGGGCCCTTGGGAGGCCCACCTTCAAGATATGCCTCTGCCTCTGCTGTACCAAGCGCATTTGTTCGGTTTGTCAAGGATTCAGTCATTGCCTCTTAGGTTGGGGGCTGCTGTCCGCTGAGGGTTCCCGGGAGTGAGCCCCGATGAAGAGGGCGGGTTGCACCCAGCTGTCGCCGCCGCCTGGGGAGGACCGCGGACGCCGATCCTTTACATTTAAAGTTCGTCAGCCGATCGTGGGGTAAGGTCTGGGCCCACCAGCAGTGGGGAGGGGGTCGGGCTTGTGTCTCCCCCATGTGAGGTAGTGTCATTGGTGTCCGATTCGCTCCTAGGATCCGTCGTCGCACGGGCAAAAGAGTTAGCGTCTTTTAGTATTTGTGCTTGATCTAACGCCATTTGCGCTTTTGTGGGGCGAGAGGACGTTTTAGGTTTTTTCCTTTTCTTTCAGGGGCGAGCGGTAGTCCATTCTTCGGTTGGTGCGTCTTCTTTGGTTGGGTCTACCAAGCCCTTTGCGTGAATCCATGTCCATGCATCTTCAGGTGTAGGGAACATTAGGGTTGTCTCGCCCATTACTATGCGTAGTCGTGCTGGAAACATGAGGGAGTAGGTAATGCTTTTTTCGCGCAGCACCTGCTTGATCTTGTTATACGCTCCTCTTCTGCGCTGTATCTCCATAGTGTAGTCAGGGTAAGCTGTGACCCTGCTATTTTCCAGCTGGATCTGGTCTGAGGTTCTGAAGCATTGAAGCACTAGGTCTCTTTCCCTGTAGTTTAGGAAGCGTGCTATTAGTGGTCGTGGCGGAGCCCCAGGGCGGGGCGGATTGCTCGGGATTCTGTGCGCCCTTTCGATCACTGGTGTTGTGCCAGGGGACTGTTCTGTGAGTATGTTTTTCAGCCAGGACTCCAAAAACACCTCTGCTTTAGGGGTTTCCATATGCTCCGGGATTCCAAGGAATCTGATGTTATTGCGTCTGGAGCGTCCTTCAGCTTCTTCCGCTCTGCGTTGTAATTGAGCAATGTCCAGTTCCATTTGTTGCATTTTAGTTTTCAATTCCGATACTTCTGGTTGGACGGTTTTCAGAGTCGTTTCAGTGTTGTGGACCCTTTCTGCTAATTTGCAGTGGTCAGCGCGTAGCAGTGAGACTTCCAGTACTGCGGCGTCAATTTTCCCTTCCAAAGAGGATTTAGTGTCCATTATTGCTTGCATTATTTTATCAAATTGGAGGGAATGAGTACGGAGTGTTTCAGCGAGTTGTATGGAGGTGGTCGATTGCATGTCTGGGTGGCCGGTTGGCGGGGGAGGATCGCCATCTCCTATCGGCCCTGTCTTGGGGTGTTTTGGCTTGACCATGTTTCCTTGTTGTTCTGTACTGAGTCGTTCCACAGGGGTTGATGATTGGTGGTTTATTGGGAGGGTCCACTTATACCTTCGATATTCTTTTCAGTCGTTTCCTTATTTAATAAGGAATTCCATGGCTTTTGCTATTATTGGTTTCCATTTTGATGTTCTTAAAATTGTTTCGCCTCCGTGGGCTGGGGGCCTGTTTGTTTAATAAGTGCCCCTAGCGGTGCGGCAGCGGGCCCCTGGACAGTGTGGAAAGCTCGGCTGGATCCGACACCCCGTGCGGTGCCCTGTGCCCGGTGGGGGGGGCTGTTTGTGAACCGAAGCTACGGGGAAGCCTGTAGCTATGATTACCGAGGGCTCCAGCGATGAAGTCTGTGAGCTGTGGGAGGCCGTGCATTAGGTTTTCATCATTTGGGAGGTTAATCTATGCGCGTTGGGTCTAGGGCTCACATGTGGTGCCGTGATAAGGAACGATATTTCTCCCCTCGTGGTCAGCTGGATAGGCCCCGAGAATTCAATGCTGGCGTCTACCACTATCAATTGGACGAGGGGCGTCGGTTCGGGGGGATGTTCAGCGAAGGACGAGAAGGCCAGGCGCTCTCCCTACCCCCTCTTGGTTCGACGCGCTGTGTGCTCGAGCGACGGTCCCACATAGGCAGCAGGGTAGGCCTCGAGCCTCTGGCGCCGGCATCCACCGCTCCCCAACGTTCCTCGGGGATGTGCGGCGCGAGGGGCGCCTCCCGCCTCCTAGTCGCAGCGCTGGGGTCTGGAGATGCCCATCGAGGGGCGAGGGGGCCGGGCGCTCTCCCTACCTCCTCTTTGTTCTGCACGCAGCGCGTTTGGGTGACGGCCGTGATCCCCTTCGATGGCGCCCGCTCCGATCTGGGAACGCCGGGTCCTCCGCGGCGGCCGCGCCCTCCGAGGCGCCGCTCTCCTGGGGCTTTTATTTATGCCCGGCAATGATCGCACTGTGATCCCAGGCGCTTTGGATCACAGCAGGGCGCAGGATTTTGATATAACGGTGGGCCGAGAGCGGAGCTCTACGATTAAGCTGCCGCTCCGGCCGCCATCTTGGCCACGCCCCCAAAATACTATAGTATCCTAATCTCTAAAATAGGCATGTTTTGAGAAATGTGTTAAAACGCAAGGAAAACAGTAAATGTGAAAAGGACGAGGAGTGTAAACTGGGAGTGAAGGGACAGGGGGGAGGAGGTGAGATACTAAGAATAGGAAGAGATGAGAGGAAAAGGAAATTAAGTGTCTGGTCTATCATAAGCGTTTGGCAAACAACTCCAGAGACTCCAAAATACGTATGGAAGTGGGACAGGGAAGGAAGGATGTGAGTTATGGGAGGAGAGGGTAGACATGTTGGGCAGGGAGGAAAGTGTAGATGATGGTTAAAGAAGGAGAGGGTTTGTGATGGTTAGGGAAGGAGAGGTTGATGGCTAGGGGAGGAGAGGGAGGACGATGGTTAGGGGAGGAGAGTGCCGAAAAAGGTACAGAGAAATGGAAATTAAAAATGAGAATAGGTTGCATAGGAGCAGATGCGGGCTGCTCTGATTGGCCTGCGTGTCAGGAGCAGAAGGGGCGCCATTTACCATGTCTTTCGGGAGGTCTGTTTGTACGTAACACCCCAGGGTCTACAGCGTTACCTGTACAACGTATATTAGTATGGCAAATGAACAAAGTTTATGTGCTGTTCGTTTCTCGCCCTTAGGAACGTGTTGTCCTACAATGTTAGCAACACTGCACTGATGTAAATGCCAAAAGCCACTTTATAAAACTGAAAGCAATGCGGTGTAGCAGGTTCTGTTTTTAGACCTGGCACAAATAAAATGTAATTACTTGCAGTATTTAGGAAATGAATAGCTGCCTGGCTTCAAGGCAGAAGCTAAAATGTCCCATTTAAAATGTGCAATGACCCTATCCCTTATAAACACCCAGAAACCCTGTAACGGGAAATAGACTTTGTATTTATTTGTTGACTTTCAATAGCATTTGGCTACTCTGGCACACAGAATTTGCTAAAACACTTCCAAGATGGAAAAAGAAGAAAAGGTTTGTCACATAATTAGCATTGCATACGTACAAATACGACTTAGTGTGGCAATAATTTTTGTGAAAATATCCTTTCATATAGGAGCCAAGAGTCTGTGACCGACCATGTGATCATGGAGGTCAGTTCTTCCAAATGTAAGGGATAGCAGAAATTATGTCACATCATGGACACCGTTCCCACCATCCACTCCATTTACTTGGTTTCACGGTTAAACAAGCACTGGCAAAGGCAATGGTACGGACATTGGCCACCACACATTTGGCTTTGTCAATGATTGTTTGGTCAATGTTTTGCAAAACTTTATTTTTAAGGAGTTGCTGGCCACTCTCCAACATGTAAACTTCAATATGAAAAATAAACACTGGCTTAAAGCAAAAATATTTCTTTGGCCTCAAAAAGCACACTTTGCTATAGTAGTCCCTGGTACTAAAGAGAACTACTTTGTGAGACTAGTCTCTCTTTGAAAGAACACAATGCCATCACTCACAGTTAAGTTAACCCACTGTTAAAATTGTCTGACCCATTGCCCCATTAAATATCATGCAGTGGGATTAGAAGTATTGTTGTAGAGGGTAGTGGTGGTGTCTGTGTTGGTTGTTGTATTGGTGAGTCTGGTGGTGGTGGCAGTAAGACTGGAGTGTGGTATTGTTGGTGGTTGCATTGGTGAAAGTGGAACTGGTGTAGGCGTATTATTGGTGGTTTGTTCAACCAAAAACAATTAGGAAACCATGTTAGGTTCGTCACAAAAGCGCTCATTGATGCCTAAAACTGTAACCAAAGGATTTATTTATTTACACAATGCTTGTTTGAGATAAAAGTATTGAATGTGACAAACGGTATAACGGTTGTATGTACATATTACAGTGCAAGCACTCAGTGGAAAACAGAATAATACACCAAAAATCCAACCACATGAAGTGAGAGACTTTCTTCCCTAGGCTAAGATGAGATTGACGATGCATCAAGCCAACAGTTGAAAGACGTGGATCCAAAAAACTCAGTGGTTGAAGAGAACTCTATGTATATTGTAAGTAATAGATCTTGCAGACAGCTGTGCTTTCAATCCACCCAAAAAGGGCTCAATAGTGCAGCAGTGCCAGGATGCAGATGTAAGGCAGGGCAGTAATAAAACATGTTTTGCAGTGGATCACAAAATGAAGGCCATTCATTTTGCACCATATCTGCTGTTTGTGCAGTGGGGCTGGAACTCAACAGCTTGGTGCCAGACGTTATCTTGGCCTAACAATAAAAGGTTTGTGGCAGGGGCGTGAGAAGCTAACATATTCTGCACTGTTTTATACTGCTTGCAGAATCCAGAATAGACCAAACTGACAGGTTGGACTTCTCAATGTAAAAATCGTTATTCTGTGTGCATCAAAATGGTGTAATGTTGTCTAACAGCTAGGAGCAAACAAGGCCTCGGTGCAGAGCGAGAGATAGAGAGAGAGAGAGAGAGACTTAGCGTGACACAGTTGGCCCTGAGCCGGTCAGCCCATTTCAGAGAACATTACCTACCTTGAGTTGTGGTCTCTCCATCAGTTCCTGCCAGAGGGACGACACCTTTATCCACCTGTGAATATATTAAATAAAATTGAGGTGATAAGAGGAGCATTCATAAGAGGCCCTCCCCAGCAAGCACTAGCCAGCACTGTGCCAGCAAAAGGCAGCCTTATATTAGAAGTCTCCCTGGAATGGGGTAGGCCGCCTTCTGTCCAATACTGTCCAGTACGTTGCCAGCCAGCTTTCACCGACAAGAGATTGTATCGTTCCAGACATGAGACAGCCTCCCACCAAACATGACAGCCCATTAGCAGAAAAGATACAGCCCCTCATGAGGCATAGCACACTCCTTTTACCAAAGCACAACCGCACATGGAAAGACTGCTTCATGTGGGGCAAGAGATATGCCTCATCGATATTACACTGTTGGGATTGCTCACTGACAATGAGATGCCTCTCATCCTCCATGCCTTCAGTCCCATAGCTCCTCCATCACTGAAAAAGTTGCTTGTCAACCCACAACTCAGGCCCGCTGTGTCACTGGTCTGGGATCACTCCGTCGGCTCAATAGTTCTAAATCTTTAGAGCTCTGTCCTAGGATCTTCGTTCTGAGATTATTCACCTGCAATCTCATTACTAAAATAGAGGGATATGGATTACAGGGGCACCAGGAGACTTCTTCACAGGCTAGTGCATCTGATGGGCCCCTGCAGAGCTGAGACAGAGTCAATCAGATCAGTTGCCTTATGCAAACATTTTAAAGCCCTCCACCTACTTGAGTAATATTTTGGTTTCTCTGTAGGCAAGACTTCCTCTGCCCCTCAGTACATCTTGATGTTTTCTGTATCCCTTAGAAGATCTTTGCCTCTTCTTTGTCCCCAAAATCCTCACTGACTAGCCCCAATGAATATCCAGGATTTAATCACAGGAGTCGTCTCTCTCGGCGGCTGGGCTAAACTTACGTTTCCATTGTTGTAGGTCGGTATGACATCACCCACAGAGTATGCCATTTCTGTCCATTTTGAAGCCTTCCATTAGTTCCAACACCCTCCACTTCTCTGTAGCAGCATCCAGCTTTCCTTATCCTACCTTCCCGCCAACTGTGTGGGAACATCTAAAATGCCCAACCCACTAATGGGCCACTAACCTATAGCAGCGTCTATCCTTTACCAAAGCCTATTAACACCTCAGTCCTCCTCTAGCAAACCACTTTGCTCAGTGTGGTCAATCTTCCTTCTGAGCCCCCTAATGTAAACTGCTGAGCCCTCAAAATCTTTGTACCTTGATTCCCACCACAATCCCTTTGTCTTTGATGATCTGCACAAAGTCGGTGCCGCAGTCTGCTGTCTGGTACATAGTTTCATGGAAGAAGATAACTCCACCAATACAGTTCTGCATCCGCTCATCCGCAGTGAAGAGGATCTGGCGATACAGCCGGCGGTTCTCCTCAGTGTTCTCCACCCCAATCTGGTTCAGGCGCTTGGCCATACTCCCTGAAATGAGAGGGGTAAACATAAGGAACCGTAGTGCTGTAATGAGACTGCTGCCATGAGTGCACTAACAGGGACATTGCAGTCCTGGCTGCACAGTGAGCAATGGTGACAGTAAACTGCAAAGAGGGCTCTGCTGCAATTGTGACAACTTGGAGTTTTCTGTACAGCTAGCTGTGAAACAGTGGTGACAATGCCACTGTGGTAGTAAGTGTGTTTTGGAGTGGTGGAATTGCACATAGCTGTATAGTGGGCTGTATTGTAGCTCTGATGTGAGTACAGTAGTAATGGTACTTGTGCCAGGTATGGTGGTGTCAGTAGGGTCCTTATAGCAGATACATAAAGATGTATCAGATCTTGCTGTTGTAGGGGCAATAAGGCATGTCAGCAGAGAACATCGGGCCATGATTTGTCTGAGACATTGTGGTTGTGGAACTGGTTTTACAGTTGAGTATCTCATGGTGGGGGTACTGTAATATCAATGCAGCACACCACTGCCAAGGACAATATAGCATGAGCAATCTAAAGATCTGCACTGAGAAGGGCATATTATTTGAAACAATGAGGAAGGGGCAGCAAATATAACTTGTGTGAAGGAGACAAAGTAATGCACATAGCTGCTCACTGTCACACACTGCACAGTGTCGGGATTAATATGATTTTTTTTTAGTTCTCTAGTTTCACATTCCAGGTATTATATGGTGTGCAGACAGTTGAGACCCAGGAGAAAGTCTTTACAGGGGCAGGCTACATAGATCTCGAGGTAACACAGAGATTCACACTGGTGCGATGGCCTTATGGCATCACTCTACCACAACAGTACGGCAAAGGGAATTAAGCGTGAAACAAGAATGGGTCATGGTAGACTAGCCATCACAGAATCTACTTCCTGTGATTCAACAGGTTACATGGCTTGCTTCCAGGACACATGACCGACTGCGCAAAATATTTCTAGATGTAAATTCCTTCCTACCCACTCCAGCTATGCAAGCCAGGTATCCAATCTCAAATACGATCATCATCCAGAGCCTTGGCAAGAACAAAAACGGGCTTCTCTCTGCCAGGGCTTGTATGTCTGTGTCGCCAAGGAAATATACAAGTGTAAATATTAATCCCTATCATTTACAATTTAAGTATGCAGAACTCACCAACAGACTCATCAGCTGCAAGGATTCCTTTCCCAGGTGCAACAATGCGCTGAGCAATGTCCGCCAGTTCCTTCTTCTGCTCTGCAGAAAGTGCCGGGTACTGGTGAGTCATGATGAGAGCTCTGGTGTCTTCTTGGTGGGGAAAAGAAAAGACAAGGGAACAGTGAGGAGGTGGCTGCACCTTGCTAGAGTCTACCTGGAGTGTGGTAACTGGCCTACCCCCAAGGCTCAACAGCATTGTCACCCAAGGGCTGAATAGTTTCAGAAATTATTACTCAGAGTAGTACCGAGATACCCTATACATGGTCCTTATGAGCCCTGAAATCAAAAGGATGGAAACTCAATTTCCAAGACTGGACTTTCACAAATCACCCAACACATACTGCCGGAATCCCTGATCCCTTCTAAATACTCTGAATATTTAAAGCAATATTGACAAGACAATCTTTGACAAAGGAGAATGGATTTTAGACATACAAGCTTGAAATATTTCAGAACAGTGAAGCATCAATAACAGAAATTGAAATTAAGTAACATCACAAATATTGTTTCATAGAAAAGATTTAATTCAACTAATTGAGAGGAACTTTCAGAAAATACAGGGGACTGTGTGTGCACTTGCCAAACTGATATTTAAAAATAGAACACAATGACTCCTAGGAGTTGGGGTTAAAAGTGCAAAGGCAGATGAATTCTCTGAAAAATATGGTTGGGCTTCTACAGTGTCACACAAACCATAGCGTAGATTTGTAGGATATCCACATAAAATACATTCACATACAATAAAACTAAATTGGTATCATTCACATTCAGTGGTCATTTTATCAAGAAAATGAGGCATGGATCATGCAAACATGGACCTATGCTGGCAGTGATAGTTTAGACAAACATCTGAGTCATTGCCTCTTAGAAATCACAACATATTTCACCCACTTTTGCATACATCCATGTAAACAAATATATTGACACTGACAAGGCAACACAAGGCTGGCTACGTGGTGCCTGTCTCTTAGGGTGACCACTCCTGTCTACTCTTCAATAAACAATTTAGGCGGCACTCCGTTTCGATTTCAGTATTTTGCTCACTTCCACAAGGGGTGTCTCAACAAGCAAAACAATGTGTTTCAACCCAGGGTCTTGCTCACCTAGCAACGTGGCTGAAGTAAAGGAAATTTATATATATATATATACACATATATATATATATATATATATATATATATATATATATATATATATATATATATATATATACACACACACACACACACACACGTTACTGGCCCGATCTAAGTTCAGGGTGCGGAATACAAAGGCTGCATTGTTTTGATTTCACCTCAGGCCTCTTTAATCCACTCTCAGACATTCCTTTATCTGATTTTTTCAGGTTCTTTGTCATCACAGCTTTCTCCCTTTGTCACCGTTTTCTGATTTTCTTTTCTTTCTACTTTCCCTTGTTTGGTGTTTTTCTCTGATATATAGGTGCTGGTCCCCAAAAACAAGTGCCAGTGAGACCAACCTGCATCCTACGGTTCATATTAAACACTGTTTCCAGAGCAACAAAATAAGCATCACTTTTTTAGCTAATTTAAATATTTGTTGTTTGATCACCTAGAGATTAGTTACTTTTATGTAAAAATAGCCTAACTAGTCTTTATTTAAAAAAAAAATTAAAAAAAATGTTAATACAGGTGCATCACGTGGAGGAGAAAATGACAAAAGGAAGAGCAGCCACACTCATCATCCACATAATCTCCAGATCCCTGAGAGTAAGATTCTGCTTGAGGCCTTTCACCTGCCAATAATATCCTGTCCGCCTACGGAGAGCCGAGCGTGACGATTAGACAAGCAGAGATGAGCTTCTCAGAATCCCGGCCCATCTGCTCTGCTGCAAATCTCTGCCCCCGATGTGACCAGGAGTGAAGGGGGCGCCTACAGACACCTGAACATGAGCTCTGACTCATGTTTTACAAATAGTCAGTACCACTGCAATGCTACAATTTTATGACTGTGACTTACTGCTTAGTGGCACTTTCCACTCAATCCACTAAAAACAATGTCTAGTGGGTGACAAGACATCTGGTACTGCCCCAGACAGCCCCAGTTTTCAGTGAACTGTCCCGGTGTCTTGGCACTTTTCTTAATTTTAAATACATGTCCCGGTTTTGGGGACAAAGAGCAGGTCATTCTGCAAAGCAGAATTAAAAGGTATGCTTTCCTTTCACAGGCGCTTCTGAAGACTGAATAAATGTAAGCAACGTATCTATTTCTGACAGGCAGCTCAGGAGGAGGCTGGGCCAACATCGTACGCAAGCACGACATCATCATCACCTCCTACGCCGACGACACCCAACTTATACTCTCCCTCACCAAGGACCCCGCCAGCGCCAAGACCAACCTACAAGAGGGTATGAAGGACGTCGCAGATTGGATGAGGCTCAGCCGCCTAAAGCTGAACTCTGAAAAAACGGAAGTCCTCATCCTCGGCAACACCCCGTCCGCCTGGGACGACTCCTGGTGGCCCACGGCCCTCGGCACCGCACCAACCCCCACAGACCACGCCCGCAACCTCGGCTTCATCTTGGACCCTCTTCTCACCATGACCAAGTAAGTCAACGCCATGTCCTCCGCCGCTTCCTCACCCTCCGCATGCTCCGCAAGATCTTCCGCTGGATCCCCGCCGACACTAGAAAAACCGTGACCCCACGCCCTCGTCACGAGCCGCCTGGACTACGGCAACACCCTCTACGCTGGGACCACAGCCAAACTCCAAAATCGCCTGCAACGCATTCAAAACGCCTCGCCCGTCTCATCCTCGACGTACCCCGCAACAGCCACCTTTCCGCACACCTGAGACACCTGCATTGGCTCCCAGTCAGCAAAAGGATCACCTTTCGACTTCTCACCCACGCACACAAAGCCCTCCACAACAAGGGACCGGAATACCTCAACCGACGCCTCAGCTTCTACGTCCCCACCCGTCTCCTCCGTTCCTCTGGCCTAGCTCTCGCTGCCGTCCCTCGCATCCGCCGCTCCACGGCGGGTGGGAGATCTTTCTCCTTCCTGGCGGCCAAGACCTGGAACTCCCTCCCCACCAGCCTCAGGACCACCCAGGACCACTCCGCTTTCCGGAGACTCCTAAAAACCTGGCTTTTCGAGCAGCAGTAACCCCCTCTTTCCCCATGCGCTTTGAGACCCGCACGGGTGAGTAGCGCGCTTTATAAATGTTAATGATTTGATTTGATTTGGGTGGGGAGGAGGGCAGTGGGGATCCAGGTGGAGCTCCTGCTATAGATAATATTAAGTAAAGGTAGCGTTGTACATGTGTGTCAGTACATACATACATACATACATATGTGCATATAGGCACAGATTTACAAGCATTGTGTGTGTGTAATATATATATATTACACACACACACACACACACTTATTAACAAGGCTATGCATGAAAAGGAACAGTCCAGGTATAGAAGTAAATCTAAAGGCTTTAGTCTTCTTTTATTTCTGGCCTATCCTGGTTTTTACTTCTCAAAATCAAGGGCCAGATGTAGCAAAGGTTTTTACCCATTCTGTGTCTATGGGAAAAAGTGTTCGTACATATGGCCCCTAGTCACCATAGCTCAAAAGGATCAAAAATGTACTTTAAAAAAGCCATGCATGTGTGGCCTCGCAGTACTTACAAAGGTTAACTGTTCATCTTTTAGTTGGTGATTGTGTATTTTGGGATTAAGCTACGACTAATGAATCAAAAGGTTTCCTCAGGCAGGAATAATGTTGATAAAATGAAACAAGCATTGGCAAAGCCAATAGGTTTCGCCTATGCCAAATCTATTTGTCTTTGTCAATGTTTTTTTACATGGTGTACATTGAGTCATTAACTCAACTAGTTACTCGAGTGTTGGTGAATTAGTACCTGACTTAAAGATACTTTCCCACATTTTGGAGCAGGGAGTTTCAGATGCCTGTGGACAAGGAATGGTGCAGTTTAAACATCCATCGGTTAAACATGCAAACAACACAGATTCACTCAACTCACCCGTATTTCACACACGTACCCATCATCCATCCATTTACCACCTACCCAAAACACACTATATAAAGATTTACCAACCATCCATCCACAAAGATTCACCAATTCAGCCATTCAAAACTCCAGAGGCTAATTAGCACAATTTTAATTTACAACAATTTGACGTCTTCTCTTGACACCGATATTGCCACTGGCCTCGGCAATTGTAATATTCTATTGTTTTGTGAACCATGACAAAGTGCAGCACAGCTTGGCAAAAGATGCTTCCAAAGGAAAACGCATCTTTATGGATTACTTCAATTGTATGTGGTGTATGTTAACTAAATCGTAGTTGATGTTTTTTCCTCGAATGGCACTTGGCAGACAAGCTCAAGAATTCCTTATACATGCATCAAATTTTTCTTCGACATTATAGTTTAAAACAGCTTTCCTGGAATGCATGGCAACCTCAGTCCTTTAAGTTTCTGGAGCTTTGTACTAATTTGCAGACACTTCAGCGCCCC
Organism: Pleurodeles waltl; assembly: GCF_031143425.1. Classification (NCBI taxonomy): domain Eukaryota; kingdom Metazoa; phylum Chordata; class Amphibia; order Caudata; family Salamandridae; genus Pleurodeles; species Pleurodeles waltl. The sequence goes on from NC_090440.1 coordinate 1,929,522,495, forward strand.
TCCTACAATTTTTTCCATACTATTGGTATTGGCTGAGCCTGTCGCCTGGTCGGATTCTGTCCAGCCAGCACTTTTGCGCCAAAATTGCCGAGTAGGAGGAAACAAAGTTGCTTTATGAGCGCCTCCTGTCCCTGTATCTGCTAGTACAGTAGACACTTTGTTCCAATTAACGATCCTCCGACACAAAAGAGAGATTGGCTAATCGCAGTATATTGAAATAGACCAGACGTATATTCGGCAGCCATCCCATGATGTTTTTGACTCACCCCAGTGATTAAAAAATTGCTAAAGAGAAATTTTCGATCGCATGTAGTACAACGGTAGAATAATACTATATTCAGTTCTGAAACTATGTTGACGGAAATATAAACAAACCTGTTATTTTCAATTTCGTAGTATTTTTAATGCGATTCGTGTCAGTATTACAAACGTCAAAACTTCTTTGTATCCCAAAATGTTCTTTAATGACCCTTTTTTTAAAACTTCTTCTTTGAGTTTATTTCTTAATTGAGTGTTTCCTCCTAAGCATGGTGTCCTGCCTCCTTCAACAAATAGAATTGAGCGCTGACTCTGCAGTCCTTCTCTCTTATTCGGAGCTTGCTGTTTCTGTTACCATGGATACCAGACCCTCACTTACTACCCCGTTTCCTCCTCTTTTCTGCTCGACACCCATACCTGAAATCCAAGTATCTGTCGTTCCGAGGCTGGTACCGGCTGTACGGGGATCGCTGTACAACTCACAGTTCACTGTTTTCACTCATTCGAAACATTCGTGCGATGCAGTCCCCGAGTTGGCTTCCATCAATTCACTGCTGATTCTTTTTCTCTGCAGCATCGCGAGCGCACAGCGAAAATTACACGGATGTACGTGTGGCTTGGGTGCTTCATGAGAACTGGAAAGATGCTGAAAAAAAAACACCGACCACATCTTGTCTTCTAACCATGATTATTCCATGGCTGCTTCTTTTGAAAGAAAGCCACCGTATGATTATCGACAACCACAAACAAAAGGCACTGTTCATAAGCAAGATTGCCCTCGACGTATGTGACGAAAAACCTAGGGGCATAATTCAGGGAAAAACATCAAAGAGTGCATGCAGTACCTTGGGAAGCATGTGGTCAGCGTAAGGACGCGGACTACTAGCCATTGGCCAGTGACCGGAAGGAGTACTCGGTCCCGAACCCACTGGACGACATGGACGGCAGGACAGCAAAGCAGAGCACAGGAAGGGAAACCAGACGATGTGCTGGCCAATCAGAAGCACATAACTTCGCGCGACATTTGACTAAGCCAATGGTAAGTTCATTTAAGTAAGGGTCGGGCTCTAAGCCACTTTTAAGATTTTTTACATCAACAAAAAAAATTCACAAACACAGCACACAATCGCGTGCATGCAGGCAAAACCTAAAAAGTGCCAAATACTTCCAGAGAATCCAGCGCCTAGGATACAATGACATCACCAATACATAAAGATGCAGCTGAGATGTCATGCCATCCTAGTGCACCTGTGACACAGTCTAAGGCTCTGCTATACACGATATAAGCAGACAAAGGCACAGTGATCACAGCATGGCGCACATCTTCATCCACACAATTTCATTGTTCCAAAAATGTGTTTCCCTCTCGGTGCCGTAGCAGCGTGCCCCAGCACCACCGACAACTGGCAGGGCAATGCACCTTCACCCGGCCACTGTATCCTTCTCAGGCTCAATCTTCCCATCACTGCAGGCGGCTGAAGGAGGAGAGGGATACCACATCCAGTCTCCACCACCATTTCTCAAGTGCAGCACCACTACTCTTTGGTATAGGCTGTATGTGCAAGCATCAATCTTAAGCATTAAAGATCACCTGTGCAAGCTTCCCTCTCAAACAGAACAGGACAGCACAGGCAGCAGCAGTGCCAGCATGCTTCACAATAGCGCCAAATAGGCCACAGCAGTAAACGCGTCCCGCACAAATGAGACATGTACAACTTAAGAATCTGTAGAAGTGTAAGCAGCCTACACAAATAGGACAGGTACGGAAGAAGCTGCAGCAGTACAACCAAGCATCCATTACAAACAGGACGGGTAGCAGCAGTACAAGCTTCTATGAACAAACAGGACTGGTGGCAGCAGCAGTGCAAGCTTCTGTTAAACTGGACAGGTAATGCACAGGCAGCAACCCAGCAAGCTCTTCTTAACAAATGGGACAGGTAAAGAACAGGCAGCAGCAATGCAAGCTTCTCATTACAAACGGGACAAATAAAGCACAGGCAGCAGCAGTGCAAGCTTCTCGTAACAAACAGGACAGGTAATGCACAAGCAGCAGCAGTGCACGCTTCTTATTACAAGGGACAGGTAATGCACACGCAGCAACAGAGCAAGTTGTCATTACAAACGTGGCAGGTAAAGCACAGGCAGCAGGAGCTGCATGCTTCTCTTAACAAATAGGACAAATAAACACAGCCAGCAGCAGTGCAAGCTTCTCTTAACAAATGGGGCAGGTAAGCACAGACAGCAGCAATGCAAGCTTCTCTTTACAAAAGGGACAGGTAAAGCACATGCAGCAGCACTGCAAGCTTCTCGTAACAAACAGGACAGGTAAAGCACAGGCAGCAGCTTTGATCGCCAGGGCCGCAGTGGCAGTCGGACAGCCGCCTGTGTGGAGGTCAGACAGCCACATTACGACCATGGTGGTTGCGCCATGGTCAGACCACCAGCACTGCCAGATTTCCTCCACTGGAGGGGCTGGAGATGTTGGACGGTCCTAATCTGCTAGGGCAGGGCTGCAAGCAGCACTGCCCTGGGGATTACGGGTCCCTTCTCCGCATCGATTACATGGCAGTAGCCTCAAGGCTGGCGGAAACAGTGTGCAAGTGGCGCCATGGGCGCCCCTGCACTGCCCAGGCGCTTTCCGCCCACTAACCCAGCGGGAAACTCATAATAGGGCCTGCGGGAAGGGGACCACACTGGCAGTAACCTGACCGCGGGTCTTCGGCGGACAGCCTTTTCCGTTCACCGAAGTCTTAATAAGGCCCTATGTTTTACTAAAATGTCAGACCCACACATCAGAATTAATTAATACCTCCAGCAACAACATAGCTGTATTAACTACCTTCCAAAAATGCATTGCAATCTTTGACAATGCTCACACCTTGCAATTTAACCCGAACCTCCACCTCTAAGGCAATTTTTCTACTAAAAAGAGACTTTTTTTAATAGATAGCCCTAAGTAACAAAACCTCTCCTTTATCCATAGGAACATTTTTGAATACACTCAATGAAATGTGATGGGCCTCCAGCCATGAATAATTAAACCACTTCCTGGGACTTGAACAGTTATTTGGAAATGGAACTGTCAGCAAGCTTTTGGCTGCCACACAAATGGTCTGAAAAGAAGCAATAATTACACTGTGGTTTGCATATTAATCGACAAGTAACTAGCATACCGCATTCATTTTATGAATCAGCAAATTACTAAAAAAAAATATTAGAAATGATGAAGTGCAGTTTAAGACTAAGACCTTTCTCCTTTATGGCTTCAACTCTAATGTGAGCTAACAGGAGTGGCTCTTTGCAGTTAAAAAATGAAACAAAACAGCAAATGGGTTATAATAGCTAAAGTAATTAACCACATTAATACAATTTGAAAGTGGGTGTGCTAAATCACCTGAATTATACACAAAATCGATGATATTGGAAGAACAACTTCCTGTAAAAGTTGGTATCTGGGGAAAATCATGACTGAAAGCCTCTTGCACGTAGACAAGGTTAATATTGCAGTTCAGAATGTTAAAAGCTTCCCCCTGCAGGTTGTGTGAAAATGCCCAAGGATTAAAACACTGCTGTGAGTTGAAATCAACCTCTAGAATAACTGAAGATGCAGAATGAGCAGAACTTTTAAAATCCTATAGGCAAGACAGCCTATAAGTTTTACAGAGGTTATTTCTGTTGAAATGATAATATAAAGTCACTAGGAAGATCATGTTATTTAAAGATATAACTTGCAATTTAGGTGAATCAGTGTTGACAAAAACAAGTTTACAATCAAGTGTAATAGAAACTAAGATCAGAGCTCCCCTTTAGCTTTTCCAGAGCAAGAAGAGGAAGCTGGGGCTGCGAATGAAGTGAATCCATCTACATGATAATTAGATATAACCCATGTGTCTTGCAGACAAATGACCTCACATTGCTTGATAAAGGGGATCCATTAAAGATTGTCAGTCCCAGAATGCAGACCAGCAATGTTTCACAATAAAAGGTTAAAGCTACCCTGAAGTGAAATAATATCTAAATTGTCTGAAGAAACATTTGTGGATAGATCGTTGTGAGAAATTAGGTTGTTGGCTGGAGGCAGGGTGAAACCCTACTCAAACAACAACCACAATCTTTGTAAAGGTGAATCATAAAAAGCCACTAAATGAACCTGTGCTTAACCCTCTGGTTGCTTGTAACAAAAGAAGTCATGCTTAACTTAGAGGCAAATCTGTAAAGTATTTATGAACCACTTAAACGGTAAGAAAATGAAAACACAACACAAGAAAAATTCCACACTAATTTAGAAAAATATTGTAATTTCTAATAAATTATTTGACACAAAAATGACACAAATCTAATTAGTAGAACCAGAGTTACACATTATTTTTTTTTAAATTAAAATCTAGCACCTAAAAGATCAAAGCGCCAACCGTGGGCATCTAATTGCGCGAGACTGGGGCAAGGTCACAAGTTATGGTTGACCATGATTAAGCGCGGTTCAGATACCCAAAGATACACAAACATTGGGCACGGTTTCTGCTTATGTTCAGACTAAGAAAAATTGGAAGAAAAATGTCTGGGAAGGTAAAGATCAGTTGGGCAAGGCAGCTGCTGGTCGTCTGAGGGAGAGGCGTCATCGTCAGGGAGCCGCTGGACGAAGTTGTGGTGAAGATATCAATGTTTTGACTTAATCTCTTTAATGGTCGCTGAAAATCTCCAGTGGGGTGATGCAGAAGGCTCTATCAAAAGACTTCAGCAGGACGGATACCCTTAAGGGCCTTGAAAAATGTACTCACCCACTCACTATAGTGAGTGAGATTTTATCAAGTCAAGCTATTTTGGCGAGTGAACTGTAGCCAGAAAATGAACTTGAGCTGGAAAAGAACAGGTGTTCTCTTCATTCAGAGAAAGAATTAGCAATAAAGATGCCTTTGAATCTTGTTTTATCTTGACACATTTGCTGTCTGTTCAAGGACAGAGGTCAAATGCCAGTTTGTAATTTTACTAAGTGCTGCTTATCTTATCCTGAAAACAGCTGTTTACGATTGTATCGTCCTACAGTTAGAGGATTTTGTAAAGTGAGCTGTCTGGCAATCATTGTGAAAAAAAGGCTGTAGGATGTCATTTTTTTTTTTTTTTTTTTAATCGAACACACAACCTTTAAATAGCTTGTAAATAAATCGCACAACAATTTCAAAACATATTAAATTACAAATACACTTTTTTTGTAATTCAGAAGTGTGATGCAAAGATTTATATAGGAGCAAAACAAATCAGAACACTTTACTTGATGATGTCCAAATAATAAATATTTGCAGAAACTCGATTTCCAAACATTACTCTGTACATAGTATAGTTTTATCAGTAAAACCACATTTAACTTGGACATTTTGTGGCTATTTCAGTCTAAAATGTGCTGACTGGAAATGGCAGTATGCTACCACTTCAGGCTTTAGTTTCATATTTATTAAAAGTGATAGTTTTGAACCATGATTGGAGAAACATTCCTGCCCCGCCCCAATGACAATGCTGTTAATAAACTAAGAGCAGGACCACTGGTATTATGCAGCAGAAGAAGACCAAATTCTGAAGCACAGTGAAGTAAATCATGTCGCAATAAAATAAACTATGTGGCATAATGCAGCACATTTATTACTTTATTATTTTGTAATTTTTTAAACTTGGCAACACTCTCTGGGCATTGGGTGCACCTCACCAGTATCAATTTAAGACCCAAGTATACCAATAAGCAACAGAAGGGTGACCAGTCCAGCTTTGCAAAGGGCCGTACTATGTGTTGTTTCATATTTAGTAACTTTCGAACTGTTTGAACTAGTAATAGTGTTTTTTGTTAGAATCTGCATATTATGCAAAAGATGATAGATTATGTGGCAAATACAGCAAATCTGTAACTATGCGAAAATTGCTGTGGCCTCAAAACCACATAATTCCAGTGCCCCTGACTAAGAGGTAAGTCAAGGGTCATGTGTATCCTATATGCGGCTTGATTTGTATTGTATATGGAGCAAACATTTAAGGCCTCATTATGAGTATGGCGGTCGGACGAGCCAACCGCCAAACTCGCAGGGAGGACGCCACTGCCATGGCGGTGGCGTCCCCCCTAAGCGTATTACAATGTTTCCACTGGGCTGACTGGCGGGAAAATTGTATTGCGCCGTTCCCGCCGGGCCGACCAGCGGGAACAGTGCTACGGTAATGGCCTTGGCTACCTTAAGGCCCCTGGCACTGGCTTTTTGCCAGCCATTCCATGGCAGGGTGACCGCCATGGAAAAGCTGGCGAAAAGTTGAGTTGTAATCAGCACTGCAGCGCTGAGTTCAGTGCCACAGTGGCTGAGTACAACTCAGACTGCCGTCGGCCCATCGGGAACGATGTTCTTGGTGGTGATGGTGGTCTCCTGGCAGGTCCGCCCTCTAGGGTTGTAATGTGGCGGTACGCCTGAAGTGTGGTGGTCCGACCATCACCGCGAGTGTGGCGGTCCTCTGACTGCCACACTCATAATGAGGCCCTTAGTTCATTAAACAAGAGTTTGTTGTACAGCAGACATGCTGCACTAACATATTTAAAGGTGCTATCATAAGTGATAATGAAGAAAATAGCCGCTCAGTAAATGTTAATATTTGCCTAGAATTACATAATTCGAAACCAGTTTATGGGTCAACAGCATAACAGTTAGGTCGAGTAGATTATTTAAATCACTAGACCAGCAGGTCTGGTAACATTTGTATGATTTTTCGAGGCCTGCCTTCCAGAGAGGTGCTGCTGAACAGGATTTGCTGCTGTAGAGAAGAACATAGTGGGAGCTATTGCAAAGTCAGGCCAACCGGTGAGCACGTATGTCCAGGTCTTCTTCCAGTACTTAGAACATTTTTTGGCAGAGCATTTTCTAAGTCCCAAGTTTTTAATTGGATTTGGCCTAGCTGGGCACCTTTAGCACCACTTCGAAGGGTCCAGGACTTAAGAGGCACCACTCGGAGGGCCAGCACTCTCTCAGGCTTGGTCTACATGTGGATTCAAGATGATTAGAGACTTTTATGTTCCTGAGGCTCTGATCAGGAGGGCAGCCAACTAGCACTTGGAGTCACTCTGGTAGCCCTGGGGTAATACGGTAAAGCGGGTCTCAAACAACAGGGCAGCTCTCTGAGGGCATAAGGCAGGCTTCTGGCAGCAGGCCAGTCCTCTTGGTGCAACAGGACAGTCCTCCGAAGTACACATCAGTCCACAGGCAACAGGTCAGTGCTCTGAGAGTCCTCCACAGGTCCAAAAGTGAACTGAGTGGGTCAGAGTTCTGCTTTTATACCTAGTGCCAGTTTTGAATGGGAGAAACTTCTGGAGCAAACTTTTAAGTGGAAGAAACTTATTTAAGTTACTTCCCCAGGCAGAAGTGTTTGGAATTTCCTGCCTGCCTGCCTGCCTGGTCCCAGGATGACTGTGGTCACATTAGGCTAGTGTGAAGTTGGCTGTGTGTGAGCTGAGGCAGTGTTCTTGTAGTGCAAGTGGGGCTATGCACAGCTCTATTGTTTGGCTATCTGGGAGGAATACATGTAAGCCAACTGCAACTAGTCTTATGACCCAGAAACAGGTGCCAGATGACAAATAGTTAGGACATGAACATTTTCATAACTGTGACTTAAATTCCGACTTTATCATTAAAGAGGGCTTTAACTTACAATTCCTTGGACACCAAACGTAATATTTCGACCTGTTCCCAAACAAACGTTATCACCCATTAAATGCAATGAGGTATCCCAATGTTATCCTATAAGAGAGGTAGTCCCAACAGTAGTGAAAAATGAATTTCTAGGTTTTTCACCACCAGGACATGTAAAACTTAAAAGGTACTTATCCAACCTCTTAAATCCAATGCACCCTGCACTGTGGGCTGCTTAGGGCCTAACCTAGGGGTGACATATGTATTAAAAAGGGAGTTTTAGGCTTGGAAAATGGTTTATTTTGTCAAGTGGAATTGTCAGTTTAAAACTGTACACAGGCCAATGAAATGTGTTAAAAGGCTACCTAGGTGGGTGACAAAACAAGTGCTGCAGGCCCACTAGCAGCATTTAATTTACAGGCACTGGGTATATGTACCACTTTACTAGGGACTTATTCGTAAATGAAAGGTGCCAATTGGGTGTAAGACAATTTTACCATGTTGAAGGAGGGGGCACACACACTTTAGCACTGATTAGTAGTGGTAAAGCCTACATGGTCCTATGGCCAGTAAAAACTGGTTCAGAAAGCAGGAGGGCTGAAGGCAAAGAGGGTCATTTCCAATAATCCTGAACACTAAAAAATAGCAAAATGGCAGAGTGGCAGAAAGTTAAATTGACAGACAGCATCCAGTAAAAAATAAGATGGGTTATGTGGTTTCCCCTTAAATAAAAAAGAAACATTGGTTAAAGAGGCAGACGTATAAAAATAACCAACCTGGAGCATATTTATCCTAAAGTTGTGTATAAATACCATTGAAAATAAGCTTCCTGCTACTGCAGCATGTCTAAAAAATTACCATAATGCAATCCCTGTTACACAACTTGGGGCCAGCCACAACCCATGGCACATGTCTTATCACATTAATTTTATAAAAATACTGACAGTTACCACCTCTTTTTGAGCCGAGTCAGTGCTCCACTTTGTTTTTCACCTGCACATGGTCATCAGCTGAGTTTGGGCTTCATTCAAAGTTATAACAAAGGGGATAGCTTTGGGTGGAAGTTGCAAGGTGGGATAAGGCTTGGTGGCAAGGTTGCAGCCAGCATGTCCCCTCAAAGTAAAAAAAAAAAAAAAAAAGAAACCTCCTTCGACTTATCAGGATGAAGGATGTGAATGGGTGTATCTGAAACAGCCTAGGGTACAATTTTAGTGGAATCGAGTTACCAGGGTAGTGTGTAGTATCGGTCGAGGTGCCTTGACTAATATATTGTCTTGGTAACTTAAATTGTTTGTATGGCTTAATTGCGGAGCTTTCAATTGTGACTCAGATTGGAATTTCGGGGGGTGGACATTTGAGCTCTGCCCTCCTTGGGATAATCGGGTGGGTGGAGCAGTCCAGGGACTGTAAGGAGCAGTCATTCATGGACCATGGTGGGGCAGAGTTACAGGTTTCAAAAGAGGGGGAAATTAGAACTGACCTCTTTGTTTTCCAGTGGTTCACTGTGCCAGTCAGCAGGCACAATAGCAATTTTCGGCAACAGGGACAATTCCAATTTTCATTACATTTCGTAAAGATGGCAGTCGATCAGAACAAAAAGTTGATCGGGGTTCTTCTGGCTTTAGAAGAAGTAGGAAAAGCCAACTTAATGAAGTGTGGGTTCCTCGATCATGCATGGGTTCCCAGGCAGGGACAGCCTCTGAGGTGGTCAGTGGTAGACTAGCAGCTGTTCTGGCCTGCTCGCCACCAGGACCTAAGAAGAAGGGGGTAGGGCAAGCTGTGGGAAAGGCAAGAGTAGCGAACGATGCGCCCCTGGCAGGTCGGCCCTCCAATAAAAAAGAAGGACGTGGCTGGTGAAGAGGGAGCGGTGCAGGGTAAGGCACAGGAGAATGGTGTGAATAAACAGTGCTGGCCAAGTACACTGGCAGCCAGGGATCTACCTCATCTGAGCCATGAGCATTATGGCGGAGATTCCCTGGTGAGAGCAGTACTGCTAAGGCAGCAGGAGGTGGAGCCAGAAGCAGGAAGGTGGGTAGGCTCTGGGATGTGGGCCTGCCTCTAGATTTATCTAGCCATGAAGGCAGGCCCAAAAACGCACGGTAGGCAGCACTCTCGAGAACGGAAGCATGGAAATAGAAAGAGGACTGCAAAAGCCCATTACTACAGTTCCTGTTAAAGCCATGGAAGTGGTGTCACCAGGAGAAGGCAGGTTTCTGGGGGATGGAGAATGGGGGACAGGGGAGATATAAGGCAAGTATCCCTAAGCCTGGGCAGGGCTTGAATTGGGGCCAGAGGCAGTGCAGCAGGGTTGTCCAGATGGGTGTGAAGGGAACTTGGAAGGAAACCGTGATGAGCAGGTGGGGAGGAGAAGAAGGTCCGACTGTTTTCCAGGTAATTACCCACCCACCTCCACTGAACAAGGGCGGGCAGGTAGGCAGCAAGAAGAAAGGCCAGTCACAGGAGATTTATATGGGTGGCAGATAAGGGTGGGAAGACGTAGGCAAAGGGAGAGTTTATAGATAACCAGCCAGAACAGGTAGGGGGCTACAGTGTTAGCTGAAGTGTTGGCGCTGTGCGGTTGGGAGAGCTTAGTGGGGGTCAAAAACTTCTCACCAAAGTCAGTACGGCCAGTTCTGGGACATTAATGGCCCATGGAAGGTGAAAAGAGGAAGGTGCTATGGGGCCTACTCCAGACAGCAGGAGTGCTACCAGAAGCTACATGAAGCTCAGATGGTGGCATGGGTGATGATGTAGTGGTTTGTACCAGTGATGGAGTAAGTTGTGAGGTGGTGTGCATGACGGATGAGATGTTCTTGATTACGAGGAGGAGAAAGTAGAGAAAGGAGAAATATTTGAAGTGGCGGGTCAAGAGCAATAGTGGTGGAGTGCGTCTGATTTTTGTAGTCAGGAAGGCACAGTTGAGGCTTGGTGGTTTGACATTGGTAAAGTATGACGAGGAGTTTAGGGCAAGATTAACAGAAGATGCTGACAGGGTCTGTTAACAGCTGGACAATTAATTGTTTGTTCCAGACATTGACGCCAGCGTGACCAGCTTCAAAGACGTACACTGCCAGCAGATAACCTCTGATTTACAAGTCCTTTCAGGGCTGCCTCACCCAGGGAGGGGTGGTGCCTTTGGCAGGACTCAGGTAGCTTGGAGGCAGAGCTTCAGAGAGGGCGGAGAACGGTGAAAAGAGGATGTAATCAAATTCATTTTGTGTTAATTGAGAGAGGTTTGTCACCAGTGACTATCACTGGTAAGATGGGGGGTTTGGCATTCTTCAGTTAGATACATTGGAGATCTGAGCCTTTTGCTGGGGAGATACGGTAAGAGATAATGGATGGCTGAGCATGGGAAAGTGGAGGCAGAGAAAAATGTGGTGACCAGTGACATTTAATATTTTTAGGGGAATGATTGGGATGCTTTTTCAGGTGTAGAGCTAGGCAGAAAAGTTTTGTTCTTGTGGTCATGTTGTGGCTGAGGGTGTGGAGTCAAATAGGAAAGAGGGTATTAGGAGTGAGAAGGTTCAGGTTTTAGATAATTTGGTTCAGGTATAGTTGCCCAGGTCAAAGACAGATCAATGAGGACCACGAAAATCATAACTTTGTGGTGATATTCTAATAAGGGGATTTTCTCTTGTGCATTAGTGGTAGAAGTTTTCAAATGGGTTTATCGGAGAGGAGGAAGTGTTTGGCATGCAGATGGTGGTAAATTTTCAGTGCCCCAAGTTTTAGGAGCGAGGAGGAAAGTGTTATTTGCAATGGGTTTACCCTCATTGGATTTTGGTACTCACTCAATTTGTATTGGGATGGCAACTAAAGCGGAATTGTATGAATAGTCCAGCATAGACATACAGCGTTTGGGAAGGTGGAGGTGCAACTGGGACAAGAAGTACGTAAGACTGGGATGGACGTTACAGTAAGGTTAACTAAAGTAATCTTTCGGTTTGTTGCAGGATGTACTGTGGGTCTCAGGCACAAGCACACAGAGGCCAGGACTTGGGGGCACTCCTCCATAAAATGGGCAGCACGTCTAGACATAAGATGGAAATTTGGCAAACTTCGTTTTGATAATATGACAGTGTATACAAAATGGTTTGCAATAGGTGGAATGCGCTGTTACGAGCTCTCGTCAAATGTGGAGTTGATAACAAGAGCATCCCCTTGCCAAGATATAATAATTATTTATTTAGAGGAGAATGATCTTGGCTCTTTTGAAATACAAAATGGAGAATCTCCTGGAAATAAAAAGGATGTGAGCATTGAAAATGATCTTTTGTTCAGAGTTCTTTCTTTGTAGGGAGTTGGGAGGTGCAAAGAAGCCTGCAGCTATTGACAGGATGTGGCGGAACTGCAATAGAGAAATGAGGGGTTTTGTAAAGATGAAGGGATTTTGTTTTGTAGCAGAACATCGGGATATAAAGTATGAGGTTGTTCACTTGTTTAGAGATGATGGGGTGCATCTGTTGATTTTTGGAATGGAGCTGTATCTGCTCCAACTGTAGGTTGTTTTAGCAGAGTTACTGCGGGTAACCTGCTACAGTTTATTTTGTGGGGCAGTAAAATGTGGGCCGTTTTACTGGGGGCAGTTGTTTGAACACATTTTCCAAGTTCTTGCAAGAAAAATTGGTCAAGTTGGGACCCATTTGATTGATGAGGGGAAGGAGAGTTGGAAGGCAAGAGGAAGGCATGGACGTAGTGATGGATGGATGGGTGAAGTTGCGAGTGAAGAGATGTGCTCAGTTTGGACACGTGAAGGGTTCTTTAGGGGAGGGAGTAGTTGGCTGGTTAGGTTGTTTTAATGTCTAGTGAGGTCAGGGTTCAATGCTAGTCTCTACAGCTTATTACCAAGAGTTGTTTAATTGAAGTTTGCACCTGTTCATTAAAGTGGTCTTTTTCATACTTAATATTGAGCCATGTGGTCTCTGGCTGTGCCGTCTCCCCCAACTAGAGTTTGGAGGGCTGGGCATTTAAGCCCTGCTCTGCCCCCCAGGCTTCTCGAATGGGTGGTGCATTCTGGGGACTTCAGGAGGCAGCAATTGGTGGGGACTGTAGGAAACTGTCCTGGTGTGTGGTGGGTACCCAAGTTACTTACACCTTATACCAGGTCCAGGTATCCCCTTTTAGTATAGTGTAAGCAGTGTCTAGAAGCCAGGCTCTCTAGAGGTAGCTGTAGATGAGCAGCCAAGGCTTATCTAGGAGACATGCAAAGCTCATGCAATACCACTGTAGTCACACAGCACTTACACACATGAAAGAAAACACTCAGTGTTACAAAAATAAAGGTACTTTAGTTTAGTGACACAATTACCAAAAAGTACTAGAGAAGCAACCCTCTAATAGGAGGTAACACACTAGATATATACACTAGTAATCAGCAATAGGCATAGAAAGTGATAGAAAACAGTGCAAATGCAGATAGTCAATAGTGACCCTAGGAGGAGCCCAAATCATATACTAAAGAAATGGAATGCGAACATAGGACGCCCACCTACGTAAGTGGAATGTGTAGAGGGGAACTGGGGATACTAGGAAACCCCAAAGGTAAGTACCACTGTGCCCCCTAGCAAACAGGAGGAAAGGAGTAAATTACTAGATTTTCCCCAAACCACCCAACAGGAAGAAAATGCAACACCCAGACAAGACTGCAAGAGACCAGCTGTGGATTCCTGAAGCAGGAGACCTGTGGAAGAAGGGGACCAAGTCCAGAAGTCACAGAAGAGTCTAGGAGGAGCAGGAGCTACTCCCCACCCAGCTGTGGATGTAGGAGTTGGTCAACAGTAGGACGAAGATGGTCAGGAATGCAGCCGTGGAGCAGGTGAAGATGCAGTCGACGTTCCATGCCGGATGGATGATTACAGTCGGTCAGTGGCATGGAAAAGCCACCAACAAGCCTTGGAAAAAGGCACAAGTTGGGCTGAAGCAAAAGTGGAGCTGCCAGGGACCAGCAAGTTCCAGGAGAACTCAACCTATGGGGGTAATTCTAGGGGAACCCTCAGCAAGGCAGAGAGTCCAAAGAAGAGGAGGCAGCCCCCACAGGAGACCCACTGGACGAGTCACAGAGGAGCCCACGCAGAACTACTGGAGAAGGGTCCGACGCCCGAGGAGAAGCACACAGAGGGCTGTACATTGCAGGAAGGAGTGTTGTGGGCTGGGGCTATACGGAGTCTGAAAATCCCTCGAAGGAGATGCAAACAAGCCTTGGCAGCGGCAAGAGAAGTAGTGGACAGGGGTACTGGCAAGGGCTTACTTTCAAAGTTGGAGAGCTGGCAGAAAGGACCAACAGGACTACTGCGGACTACCACCCGTGATTCAGGATGAGAGGAGATCCATCCAGCCGGTCGTCATTGCTGTTGATGCCTGCGGATGCAGGGGAGTGACTCCTTCACTCCAAGGGAGATTCCGTCTTCCTTTTCATGTAGACTGAAGACTTGCTACCCTTAGAGGATGCACAGCCGGGGAAATGTTGCAGAAGCTGAAAGAAGCCGGGGACACAAGGTTGCAAGCAAAGTCTTTGTCATGGATGCAGATTGTCGGTTCCTGGAGGATCTTGTTGCGGTTCCAGTGGCTAGAAGTCGAAGTAGAGGTTGCAGAGGAGTCCTGCTGGAATCTTGCAAGCCAAACCTGAGTACCTACCCAAGAGAGAGACCCTAAATAGCCCTGAAAGGTGTATTGGTCACCTAGCCAGGTGACCACCTATCAGGAGGGGGATCTGACGTCACCTACCTGACCTGGCCACTCTCATGCTCCCAGAGGCCCCTGACAACCTTGGATTCAAGATGGCAGAACCCTGGGATGGTGATGGACAGGGTAGTGGTCACTCTCCTTTCCATTGTCCAGTTTCACACAAGAGCAGCGACTGGAGGTCCCTGAACTAGTGTAGACTGGGTTACGCTCAGGGGGCAGCAAATGTGCCCTTCAAAACATACCAGTGGCTTGGAGAGGCTACCCCTCCCAAGCCATTTAACAGCTATTTCCAAAAGGAGAGGGTTTTAAACCCCTCTCTCAAAGGAAATCCTTTGTTCTGCCTTCCTGGGCTTGAGCTGTTCAAGCAGCAGGAGGGCCAAAGCCTGTCTGAGGGGTGGCAGCAACTTGGGTTTCCCGGAAACCACCAGAAGGTTGGTAGAAGCAATGCTGGAGGGCCCTCAACAGAGCCCCTAGAGTGTATGGAATCATACTTCCAATACTGGGAACAGTACTGGGGTATGAGTTCGACATGTTTGATAACAAACATGCATAGGTTCGGAGTTACCATTATGTAGCTGGACATAGGTAGTGACCATTGTACAGTACACTCATAAAATGGTATCCCCGCACTCGCGAAGTCCATGAAAATGGATCTGGAGGTCATGGGGGCACCTCTGCTAGTGCAGGGGTGCCCTCACACACAGGTACTTGCACCCTACCCTCTGGGCTAGGAGGTCCAGGTTTAGGGGTGACTTACAGTGACCTGGTGCCGTGACCTGTAGTGAAAAAGGATGCATGCACCCTTACATGCAGGATGAAATGGCAGGCCTGCAGAACACTTTGCATGGGCTCACCATAGATGGCATAATACATGCTGCAGCCTATGGGGATCCCCTGGTACCCCAGTGCCCTGAGTACCATATACTAGGAACTTACATGGGGGCACCAGTATGCGAAATGTACTAAGTTAACTAAGTAAGTAAGTTATCATGCTAGAAGGGAGAGAGCATAATCACTGGGGTTCGGGTTAGCAGGATTCCAGTAAACACACTGACAACAGCCAGAAAATGGGGGTAACCATATAAAAAAAGAGGGTACATTCCTACAGGGACCGGGGGGGGGAAAGGTGGGGGGGGGTGCACTTTATTTTCCAGTGGTTCAACACGACGTTCAGCAGGGCCAGTTCCAATTTTCCAAACCCTTGTGGTTGGGGTTTTGTTGGGGTGTTTTGGTAAGGGGGCATGGTTTCACAAAATAATGGGCCTTTTTGTGAGAGAGGGTGCAGACATTTGTAATGTGAAGAGTTTATTGTCGATGATGATCAGGTGCAGGATGGTGGCTGAACAAGTTTTTGAAGTTCTTTTAAGTTTGACTATATGAAGTGACGGTTGGATGGTGCAGTTGCAAGTGGAGAGGTTGCGCTCAGTTTGGGCACGTGAAGGGTTATTTAATGGAGGGGGAGATAGCTGGTTATGTTGGTTTAATGTCTAGTGACTCCAGGGTTTAATGCTAGTTTGAAGGGCTTATTGCCAGGGGCTGTTTTATTGACATTTGCACCTGTTTCATTAATGTGGCCTTTTTCAATTTTAATATTGACTCATGTGGTCTCTGACTGCGCCGTCTCTCCCGAAACACTTTCTCTAACAAACCTTTAACCAACAATTCAAAATATGCAAAAAGACCATCTTGAGTGAACAGCCCCCGCTTTTTACTTTTCGCTTGATAATCCACATTATCCGTTCAGGTGATATAAACTGGAATTCAGTGGATTCCTTTTTCTTGGCAGGGTTGGAATCACTGTACACACCAGCTGCCCTGGGTTTGGACCTACTCCTCAAGAGTGAGTTGGCCAGTTAAAATGCAATGATTGGGTGGGGTCCTAACAGGACGAGGAACTCCCTCAAAGTGACAGTACATTTTGAGAAATCACCAAAATCAATGGGAGCATCCTGTCTAGCACCCAAATGTTGCTAAACAGAAACAGTTTCTTAATTTAGAGCGCCAATAGCACTAAGTAGGAAAATCACAAATAAAGCAGTAGAGAGATAGCCCTTACAGAGGGCTGTGTTGCTGAAGAATTCCTTTTGCCCATCATTGAGAGGCATAATAAGAGCCCAGGGTGGGGAATGAAGAGAAAAAGGCCCAGTCTGGCCTATTATGGCTGCTGATAGGCACAGGTGGACCTGGCCTTGGCCCGGGCACATCCTGTGCAGTAGAAAAGCCCATACAGCAATGTTTGCGGTTCCACCTCCCTCTGCTGTCTCCACCTCCTTCTGCTGTCTCCACTTTTACAAACCACCCTGGGAGGTGTAGTCTCCTAAATCATTGGCAGAATGAGCTACAAAGTCTTTGGTCTCATGCAGAGGGATGAGTCTTCATGCTAGATAGTGCTGTGTATGGGTCTGCATCTATCCTTCACTTTCAACGAAGCAACCTGGGATGTGCTGTCCCCTCCGCTCCAGGCAGAATGAATGAAGGAAGAACTGTCCTATTAGAACTAGGATTGGATATTGATGTACCCAATGATAGTGGCTTCACTGTGAAATCATAGTTTTGATGGACACAGGACAATACCCTGCTAAAGCACACATACAACTGTACAACTTAGATTGCTAGGAGACTATTGATATTTGGGTGTACAAGCCCACCATTACATCATTTCATGACCACTTATGAGACTGAACGGAGAAAGGGATCCCGGAATTTGATGATTAGGGCTTACTCAAAATGACCAACTCAATCGACAGTGACTTGTTTCTACCTTCTTCATGAGGTCGGTAAAGATACAAAGATGATCAGGTAAGCCTACTGACTCACCTAATGGTGGTCTTTTGAAAACACTGTTTATTTGAATCATACTATTTTTGGGTCGAGCGCGCTAGCACTCTGGCCTGTTGTAATCTAGTTGTGGGTTTTTAATCACGCTCACTGCACACCCATAACTATCACTCGTTCAAGGCTTGCCTTTCAAAAATCCTTTGTTATTATTGGTACATGCTTTACTTTTGTCCCTCCTTGGGGCGGTTTTGTTACCGCCTTGGCCATCGACCCTGTTACGTTTGCTGATACGTGTGACTGTGAGCGAACTTATTTTTCCTTTTGAGTCTCTCCTTTGCGCTCATGGTCATGACTGTGGCGCTTTGAATCGGCTCGCTTATGTCAACTGTTTTACTTTTCTTTTTCAATTTATGTGGCAAGAAAAGTCCAGTTAGGAATTTACAACGTTAATAGCTCTACGTCGAACAAACGTGAGACTCATTGCATTGCAAATGCTTCTTTCCATTTGTACTTTCCCTGCCCTCATATTGTACGGATGTTACAGACTTTTGACCAAGAATAATACTACATATTGTCAGGGTTTGAGGATGTCTGACCATGGGCATATCAAACTCCACAGACATAAGAAAAGGGAATGGAAATTGTGGAAACCAATAACATGATTTTAGAAATGTCTGCAATGTTAGCATCCTTTTTATTTCATCAGGTTATCTGTAACGAAGAGTATGAATACCTCCCAATTCAAGATGGCAGAGAATAGTACTTTCAGCTCAAATAGGAAAGAGGCTGTGTTTAGCCCAGCACAACTAAAACACCTGACTTTCCCTCCTTATGTACCTTTATCGTTTTGGTCGCTCTCTTCAATTTCTACATAATTATATCTGCATGTCATCATTTCAGTTCTCTATTGCTACAAGCCAGCTATTGGGGTCCTGCTGCTACCATTTCCTCCCCTCCTCTGAGTTCCCTGCTGAAGTGATGACTCAAGGATGACACCTTACCCTTCATGTATAGTGCTGAGTAATACCCACTAACTAAGCATGTAACAATAATATTGCATCTCTAATTGTTGCCCACATATAACAAACTGTGTCTTGCAATAGGTGGTTGACAACTACAGAGCAAGAGTAGCAGACCAGAGAAGTCTGTGGGGCTATTCTCTTCCCTTATCCTTGTTCCCTATTTCCCCCAGAGACTTTTACGAAGTGCTTGTTCAATTGAGTCTTTGCCGTCAGATTTGCAGGGAGGCACAGGGTTGGCATCGGCATCCATACTACAGAATCCCGACACATAGTGTTATCATGATTTCCGTGCATGTTGATTTGTTGTACACCAGCATCCTGCATGGCAAGGGAGCAGAAGCATGTGAATATTTTCTGAAAGGGAGGTCAATAGGCAACAACACAAAATGAGATACTGTTACAAATGATGAACTTTGTTTTACATCAAAACATTTTCATGTTTGAGGGAATCTCTTTTAGAAAACTTACTGAAGCTGCCATGGGCCCTGCTTCGCCCCAGCTATGCAAATCTGGTTATTGGCTGCTGGGGGGAGCAGATGGTTGTGAATGAGGAGAACAAACCCTTCACCCAACACATTCCCTGTTGGATCAGATATGTAGATGATTGTTTTATGCTTATTTGGAATGGGGGGTTGAGATATGCTAAAGCATTTATTAAGAGGTTGAATTTGTCTTTCATCTACAGAATGAATGCAGTAGAAGTTAAATACCAGATAGCAATCAAGGTGAATTAATTGGTCACCAACATGTTTAAAAAAGAAACCGATGGTAAAAGCACCTCGAACGCAAACAGTTATAACCCTGTCACCTTCAAAAACATCATACCATCTAGGAACTTGTTAAAGGTAAATTGTGATTGCAGCACTTTAAATTAATAACATGAGAAGAAAAATAGCATAATTCATAGATTTGGGGGCCAAAAGTATCATTTATCCAAATAGCGATTACCTATTTGCGGTTATCTGCGAATCACAATTACATAATCGCTATTTGAATGTATGAAACTCCAGGAGTTTCATTTAGTGATTCCCAATGGCTCGCAAATCGACCTAACTCATTAATATTCATGAGGTAGGTCACAATTTGTGATCCATTGTGAATGGCTATAGTCACAGGGGTGGTGGCCTGCTGGGCTCAGCAGACCACCATGTCTGATTACTTTTAAATAAATAAATCTTTTTTTTTTTTTTAAATGCAGCCTGTTTTCCTCAAGGGGAAATGGAATGTGTTTTAAAAAGAAAAATTATAAGTTTTCTTTTCATTAAAAAAAAAAAAAGTTTTTGCATGCCTTCACAAAGGGGAAGGGGTCCTTTGGAGACCCCTTACCATTTGCGCATGGGTTACCACCTACTTGAAGTAGGTGGTAAAATGCTAATGATTTGCAACCGCATTTTATTCACAAAACAATCCTACATACTGCTGCAAATCGATATTAGGAAGGGACGTACTTGACATGCCCCTTCTTAATACCGAAACGGTATGTAGTCACGATTCCAATTTGCGATTTGGTAACAAGTTATCGAATCGCAATTGGAATTCATAAATACCAAAATGCATGTTTGCGATTGGAAACGGCCCAATTGGGCTGTTTGCTGTCGCAAAAATGCATGATAAATCTGGTCCTTAGATACAAAGGGTATTCCACAAACGCTTTGGATGCTGCAGTATGAAAGGCGAATAATAAGGATAGGGATCAACTATTATGGCATTCTACTTCTCGCCAGACCTCTAAAAACAGAGCAAACTAAAATATTTAGCACGAACTATAACAAAAATGCCAAACATGTTAGATCCATTTTAATGAGGCACTGGAAAATATTGAAATGTGACAATATTATTGGTAGCTTCCTACAGCATAAAAGCCTCATTCATACATAGAAAGGGTGTTTCCTCTTAATATATACTGGTGCATAGCTATTTCGTTAAGAAAAGTCTTTCTGGTTATCAATGAAATTACGCTTTCTATGATGTGCAACTGCAAGGCATGTATCTGTGCATCATATTAATGTATATAGGTTTTGGATTGTATGTGTATACTTAGATATGTAGGAAGTTCTACTTTCCCAGTACGTAAATGGATTTTGGAACACCAGGGCCCATATTACCAAAAAAGTGTACTTTCCCTGTTTCTACTATGGCGCACCTTAAAACAAATGCACTGGACACAAACGGGAAAAATGTACCCTAATATAGTGAATGCACTGCCCTCAGGGCAGCTACAAAGTTGTGCTGCCCTTGGGGCATCGGCTGCTTCAAAGCAGCTCTGTGTTACACAGTGCAGGTGGTAGTCCGTCTGCACTTTCAAGAGGGGAGAGGGATCCCATTGCATGCCGGTGCAGTGAGTAACTGCACCCGCCTCCAGGAGGATGTATGGGGGGTCCGTGGGACCCACTTTCTCACAACCAGAAGGCTACCTTCAGGAGGCACACTCAAAGTGTGCCGCCTTTATGTGGTGCACTTTCAGCCTGCCTCCTAAAGCCATTTTGGCCTCTGCACCTGTGTGCAAAATATTATGTGGATGCAGAAGCAACGCCCCTATGCAAATGAGGCATGACCTCTAATTACAGCACTGGTGCTATTTGTGCACCAGCACTATGAGTATTACAGAAGGGGTCGCATAAGCACCTGTGGCCCCTTATGTAATTCTAAAGTGCCCAGGGGTGTGCACAGCGGGTGCACATGCTCATTGTGCCCCTGGGGCATTTTCTGAAGTACAGTTCCTGAGGGCTATACATAATGTTGATTTGAGTCACTAAGTTGCAAGACATTTTAGAAACCAACATAAAATTTCAGATGCTGGCTTTTTTTTGGAATTGACTAGATAATGAAAACAGACAGAGGAGGTGACTAGGAAAATACTCTACACAAGATATAATCAAGGTATACCCTGGGGTTAAAGTGCAGAAGTCTGTTAGCACTGAATATGGATGAGGAACTATCTGTATACGTTGGTTATACTAAGGGTGTGAATCATGAAATCATGTATCTGATAGTTGCTTTTATTCTTACAGTACTTGTTTATCCCGAACAGACAGCAAAAGTATCCTTAAATTGATACTATAAAACTTCAAATACCTGTGCCATCCTGAGTTTACCCTTTGAGCGACATAAATACATCATTTGATGAGTGTATGATGTAATGTAATTAATCTCATGTGGCCGTTGTGTATTCAATGCTTTGTAATGCTACAAAACCCAATAAAGATGTTTTTAAAAATATATATTATAATGGACATGTAGTTTGGGAGCATGAATATGGCAGTTAGGAGTACACAGACAGCATATAGTACGGATCTGGGGGGATCTAGGAGTCATAATCTTTGGGGATTATATACCAAAAACCCAGTGGGATACATGAAGCTACCCCAACGTTTCTATGTGTGATGCCAATCCCATGATTTATGATAAAAATGTTAGTCTGTCTTTCTGTGTAGCACAAATACTGTTTGGTGCCTTCCTTATAAGCTGGACGGATTCAGGACAGATACAGGCAGCCTAGAATACTTGGGGGCTGGAAATTTACAAGAATAGGAACACAAAATTGCGAACTATATGGTCACTCATTCACTCCGTTTGTGCGGTTAATATACTGTGGAGGTTAATGGGACAAGAGGCCTATGTAAGAGCATTTGAGCTCAGGGCCTTTGCCTGCCAATGCCCCAGTAGTTGCATTGGCTATACGTATACACACCAGCCAGTTCACAGTCGTATTTGCCCCTCGTGTTTGATGTTTTCTTCCCTTTCACTTCTCTTGAGTTCCCAGTTAGTCTCTCCTTTTGTGTTGTGTATTGTTGGTGTGTTTGCCTCTAAGTTGTTCTGTCTGCGATGTTTTCAGCAGCATCCTGAGACTCTTGGTTGAATTCCAGCTCGGCCCAAAGGTCATCACAGCACAACCAGCAGTAAGTTCGTTAAAGTATTTATGTGTTGCATTGCCAACGCCGCTGGCCAAATATAGTCGCCTGTCACCCTCTTTCTTCCAGCCGGTGTATTTTGACCAATCTCCGTAACAGCAATGTAGTGTTCTTCTCTTCCTCAGCTGAGGGGATCCTGCACTAGAGTGAGCTCCAGTGCGGTGTTGCCCTCTCACCCACTTTTCCTGTTTCCCCCCAGATTCAGCCTTCATTGCCAGGAAGTACTAACATCTCCCAGCAGCAAATGACCTTCTAACTTTTCATTTCCTGCTCGCCGCATTTTCCAAGCCTGGACATGTTTACCCCACAGATGAGTCTTCCTGTGAGATCTTCCAGTGAGCGACCAGTAAGTGTCCACTGAATAGTGACTGTTCAGAATCCCGAGTATCAAACTGAGTTCCTACCGTTGCTCCACTACTAGCTAACACTCCCCCTAACAAAAATCATACGTCATAGCTTTGCCACTGCACGCTTAAAAAGAAGGAAACCTATTAGTTTACCAGTGCTTGTTTAACTATATGAAATAATGCCCATCAGTAAAGCACGAAGATTGGGGGAGGGAGTAAGGCCGTTACCCTGTATGCACGACAGGACTAAGATGCAAAGTCGCGAGCCCAGTCACAGCTAAGATCAAACAAAAAATAATGGCATTTCAACACTAAACAAGGAGTATGTAGGACTCGAGAAAGGCTGAAGGATGGAGGAGAAAACGATTCACCAATTGTTCTATATGAGGTTTCTTTCGTTTTCAATAAATACAAATTTGTCTCAAGTCGGGAGTTAATATCTGGAAAAAATGACAGCAGGGTCGTAAAATGGTTCGGTTAGAAGTGAATGAAAAGTGCTCCCGCCCCCTGCCGGTGTCACACCGTATCTGCACTCCTCGCTGCCTAAGAAGAGGTTTGTTTGTCTTCCAGTGAAAAAGATGTTTAATAATGAACGAAGGCCAGGGACTGGCTAGTTTGCCGTCTCTTAATTAGATGCCATGTTTACCCTGCAGGCAGTGCTCGTTTGATCCAGCAGGAGTTCCGGATTTGCAGGGATTCACGTTTTTGCATAAACTGTACCGGCAGATTTCGGGAAAAATTAGCTGATGTCCCGGTTTTTAGCCAGGGTCGCCTGCAACGGTGGGAGGGGAATTTTATTGTTTTACAAAGTAGAGAAAGTTACCAGGTGTTATGAGAAAGCAATTTAATCAACACGCATTACACTGGCTTTAAAAAACGCATTTTATTTATTATGTTCCTAGCGCCTCTACTTTAATTCTGTGCTGATGAGCGCTGTGCTGTCGGTTGAAGTGAAATTGGAGTCCTTCTGTTTTAGTGAAATATCCCGGTTTTTGGTTTTAAAATTCTGGTCACCATAGAGCCGCGTCTACACTCAAAGAGCTCAATTCGAGAGACCTGTAACTGAAATTATCAACGACACTGAACTCAGTTGTTTTTCACTCCATATTGCCGGCGACTGTTCGTTTTTTTTTTAGCGCCACCGTTAGAAAGCAGAAGAGACCCACAGTCTCAACAAGTGGTGAAGATTAAATGTATGTGTAGTTAGGCTGTCACTAGTGATTATTTTCCTTTTGAAAAAAATAATAGGCCCACCCGTATAAAGCAGCACACAAAGCTTTTTTTTCTTCATTCACACAAAACAGTTACTGCGCAGCAACCCCACTAATTAGGAAAATAGCAACTCAGATTACTTAAAGCGCTTAGAAAATTGTAAAGTGTACAACCCTGGGGAAAGAGAGAAAATCAGAGTGGAGAAGGGCCTGGAAGTGGGTCAAATGTGTTTATTCCTGGGAAGATATATCAGCAAAGGCCGACCTGGCCTGAAACATATCTCCCATTCCGCCCCACTCCGCAATGGCGGGGTCCAGTAGCGCCCTCACCCGTCTCTCCTTCAAGTGACCTCCACAGCCAGCGCTCTTCACTTTCCGGAATATTCTCCGGACTCTGTTGCACACGTAAAGCAACGCGAAGATGTCCACCCAATGCAGACGAGGAAGACCGCAGGGCGTCAGATCCTGGCGGAGGCAGTGCTGCCACAAGACCCGGTGGCACCAAGCGCAAAACACGTAGGCGGAGCTCCACAACCAAAGAATGGTCCTGACTTTGGAAGGACGCAGAGCCGAGCGACCCTGCCAGGATCCAAATCTATGGCATTGATATCCACAGCAGGACCCAATACATTATCCTAGGCTACTTCTGCACAGAAAACATAGGCCCATAATTATACTGGTTTGCACTGAATTAGCGTAATTTTTTTACGCTAATTCAGCACAAACCTAACTCCATATTTATACTTGGCGCTAGACACGTCTAATGTCAAAGTAATGGAGTTCACGTCGTTTTCTGGACGTGAAAACCGACCTTGCGTCAATGAGATGTAGGGTAGGCGTTACCGTCCAGAAAAGGACGAAATGGCAATAGTCCCATATTTATCCCCCATGCTAAAATCCAGCACTGGGGGATGGAGGCCTTAAATAATGGCACTAAGCATGCTTAGCGCCATTAGTTAACGCCTGGGTATGGGAAAGTGTTAGGGGACCATTGGGCATATTTCCATGGTCAGAGACCATGGAAATTGCCCACAGGTGCCCTTCCCTGGCCCTAAGAACACCCCCACCCACACCAGAGGGACACCACAGGATGGGGGACCCATCCTAGGTAAGTCCCGGTAAATACATTTTTGTTTTTCTTTTTTCACACACGGGGGCCCTGACTTGAGCCCCCTGCACGGCACTGGCTCCAAATGACCATGCCCAGGGGACATTCCTCCCCTGGGCATGGCCATTGGAGTGGTGGGCATGGCCCCTGTCTTTACTAAGACAGGAGCCATGTCCATGGGGGTTGTGCGCCAGAAAATGGCACTACACTGCTTAGAGCATTTTTTTGCATCTAAACTGTGTAGCGCCATAATTCAGCACACAAGCTCCGGTTTCCCCTACGCCTCTCTCACCCGGTTTGCGTCCTTTACAAGGACGCTAACGGGGCATTAGCACCATTCCATAAATATGGCACCTGGCCAGCTTCTTGGAATGGCGCTATACTTTTTCATGCAAAACTGCGCTAACGCAGTTTTGCGTGAAAAAGTATAAATCTGGGCCATAGTGCGTAATTAGAAAGAAGATGAACACTGCCGTGCACTACTACATATATATTTTATTCTGCAGCACATTAAAAGTTGACTGTCGGAAATTACCCACCCAACGCCCTCCCCCCACCAACACCAAATATCTCCTTCTGCCTTTGTGTGTGTGTGTGTGTGCTCGTGAGAACACTGGAATATTTTGCTGCACAGAAAGATTGCCTGCATCAATGTGTGGGGAAATTGAGAAGGAAAACCTGCACTGCAGAGTCGGCCATAGCACAGTACAGGCATACTTGCAGTACTGCTTTTCCGGCTACTTCTAAGCGCTTTGTGTGGGTGCTAAAGAGAAGAACACAAAAACGATGGCAGTTGTGACTGAGTAGCCTGTCCGGTCTTTCGGGGATGGGTGAGGTTCTCCTTATGTGACCAGTTTCATAATACGACTGTACCATGTCCGAATAGCCTGCCCAGTTATGGTTTTCAATTTGAACCCTGGGACATGTAGTTCTCTTTGACACATTTCATAAAAAGCAGGACATAAATTACTAAAGTAAGAAGATAAAATTAGAACTACATTAAGTATGAGAACTTGAAAAGCCTGGGCCAGTAAGCGGCTAAAACAAGCCATCCGTATGGTTCACTTTCCACGGTGATGATTGAACAGGGGGCTCAGTCTGTGTCAGGTGGGTGGGTGCCCTTTCCGCTCCATTCCGCGGGTGTTGCAGAGACTGACGCCCACGGGCTGGTGAAGGTCCCCGGGGTGCGTTACCAGGGGAGATATTCCAACGTCATCATTACGGCGGCTTCTCTGTCTGGTCCATGGGGAATGAGCGAGTAGGATGGGTAATGGGGGCGGGTTACATTTTGAGTTATGCCAATGGGATTCAAGATTTCACGTAGCCCGCTTTAAAACAAATCATTTTACTTTGCAGTCAGAATAAGGAAAGCTCCCGTCTCCTTGTTAAAAGAATAAGCAGCAATTTGTGAGACGTAGCCTGCCATTTGACCCGTCTTTAAAACAGCAAAAGTTAGAAGAAAAAACACAATTTAAAGGCCGTATTTTTGTTATTGTTAATTTACCTTCTGAACTTCAGTATGCCTATCGTGCGGGGTGCTGCAGCACCCCATCTTCCAGCGCCCATGCTCTTGCTGCGGTACCGACGACGGGGAAGTCGAGGGTGGATCCCGCAGGAGGTAACTGATATAACAGGAACCATTTTTATGGCGAGGCTCCTCCGGGCGCGTAACGCGGGCCCCCGCAGCTCCTGCGGAGCGGGGACCTCACCGCGGGAGTGAGATCCGCAAGAGTGACCCTTTCAACCGAAGCCCAAGGGATGTCTATGAGCTATGGAACAGCGGCAGCATAGTAGTACCCCGGCATGAGAGCACCTGAGTGAGTCCGGAGGTGGGGGAGGGGGCTCCACGTACTTTGCATGGGGGACCTTCAAGTTTAATTACGCCATTGCCCTCTTCACATTCTGCATTTGGGGAGGGGGTGCTTATTTTGCGTTTCGCCATGGGGCTTCTCAGTGGGATTTCGTCAAAATGTCCTATTTCGTAAACACATCCTGAACGCGTTTTTTGACGTAACCACAATTAATCTTTTGTAATGTTTCACCCACCCCCTTGCTCCAAAATTATTTACTTCTATTACCATACTACACAGCGCAAAATTCCACTGACCAAGTAATACATGGAAGGTGGATAACTGAGGCAGCAAACTATGACCGACTAGAAATGCGGATTGAATAGGGTCAAGGTGATGACGCTACGTGGACCGGCAATGGAGCAGCCGAGGAGGCGCTTTGATGTTGTTTAATCAATGGCTGGTGACAGTCAGGGAGCACCAGGGGCGTGACGCAAGCTCCCGCACCCCCTATGGCGGGTGGGGCAACCATCTGAAGGGCCTCAGTCCTTCAAGAGGGCGCCATTCAGCCCAAGGATAGTCAATAGCTGCGAGACTCGGGGGACCTTCATCACGTTCCCCAATATTTTGAGTTACGCCACTGAGGGGCACGTGATGCCTGGTTACAGGGACGCATAATGGTGGATAACGATTGGATAACAGGGCAGGTGATAGCAAATGGCGACTTGAATAGAAGGGCATCAGCAGGTAGATTTGGACTGGGGACAGTTAGAGGTGTCTCCCCGAACCGCCACGATAAGCACCGTTCCCTCACAGACTTCCATTAATCCATCCTCTTTGTAAACATGCCTCACCCTCCAAAAATGTTTTTTCTCTCATTTTAGTTTAATGAGCTCACCCTTTTTAACATCTGGTCTCACGCTCGTTCGTTAACTCTAGAACAAGGTATTTGGGCACAGTGGTATTTGGGTAACACATGGTACAATAATGTGGTGTGTTACGTAGGATGCTATATAAGGGAGAAGGTGCCAAGGTATGGGGGCACAGAAGGCATACAGTACATGCACAGGAGGGTGATGTACATGGATTTCAGACGGCACATGGGCCGGGTGGTAATGGGAGTAGTAGATGTGTTACAGGTTTTGAGTACTATCAAACTCATTAAAACTAACGTCTGTCGTTTACAGCGCTTTGAAGCAGCAGAAGTGAGGTGTCGAGCGTTAGATCAAAAATATATTAACTATAGCTGGTGTATTGCTTACGTGTTTTGGAGAGCATGGGTTGAGGGTGGGTGTAGTGGAAATATTAATTGGGTCATTTGGGTGGTATATTTCCCGTTCAGTTCCATGCCCTACGGGCATATTGTTGCCAGCAACAGGCTTTCATTTATCACATCAATGCATTCTGGGACCTGTAGTCTCGGTTTATTTCAAAAGGACGCCAGCGGGCCGCAATACACACAAATCGGTAATCTATGAAGGGAGTGGGAACGTCCTGCCTTTGCATCACCACCCAGGTGACTACTCGCGCTACATAGGTCTGCAGGCTGGGCACAGTGGCGGTGCTGAATGTCGTGTGTTATGGGGCGCAAGTGATTTTGAAAGAGGTAGTGTGCGCTGTATATAAAGCGGCCATTCAGGCGGGTAGTGAAGCGAATATATTGGGGGCGGAGGTGCTCCGGCGGCAGTGTACGAGGGCTGCAGGTGATACATAGGGAGGTGGTACATGGCAATACAAGTGATAATGCGATGTGGACATATGGAGAGGAGGTACCCAAGGATGCAAGAAATGTGGTACTCGGAGATATTTTGGGGATGCAGAAGATCAGATGTGGTACTCAGGGTGGGGGGGGGGATGCAGGAGATATATAGAAATGGGTACCCAAGGATGCAAGTGATATCAGATGTGGTACTCGGAGATGTTGGGGATGCAGGAGATAGATGAAAAAACAGAACGTACCCAATGAAGCAAGTGATGTGGAACTAGGGCAGCGCATAGGCGGTAATCGGAGAGGTGTTTTTTAAGGATGCAAGTGATATGAGATGTGGTACTCGGGCGGTATGTCGGGATTCAGGAGTTATATGGAGAGGTGGTACACGCAAGGGGGGGTCAGAAGATGTACAGAGAGGCGGTACATGATGGTGCAAGTGATATGAGATGGGGTAGTGGGCTTTTTGTATGTGGATGGAGCAGGTATATGGGAAGGGAATAGAAGTCGATACAAGTAACATGAGAGATGCCGGGGTGCTGCGCAGGTAGCAGTGGTTGGGGGGGGGGGGGGGGGGGGGTACTACGATCGGCCATGGAAGATGCTGGTAATATACAGGTAGACGGTAATGGGGTGGCAAAATGGAGTGCCGCTTGTTATGCGCGAGACGGGGCGTATCTCACCTGTCCAGTCTCGATGTGCTGCCCTCTCTGTATCTTCTACTCCAGGCTCGGATGGAGAGAAGATGCTTAACCAGAGCGAGCTCCTCTCAAGCTGAATCTGCCGCAGAGCTACGTGCGCTCAAGAGTCCAGTGCAGGGGGCGGGGCCTAGCTAACAGAGGCCCCCCCCACCATGGTGGCATAGACAGAGGACTGCACGTTCCACCTTAGCGAAGTAACTGGAGGAAATTGTCATTCTGGTGTTATCAAATGAGGGACCGGAGCATTCTAACTAGACAACAGTATTTAGGCATTGATTCGGGCAATGTTGTGCCCGTAGTGACTAAGACAACGTGTCCCCACATAGCGTGATAGCACCCACGTCACCTCAATAAATATGGCGCCCTTGGTTTGGGAAGATTAACCTAGATCTAATTGTTAACTGCCCATAATAAAGATTTTTAATTTGGCGTTAAGCTATGCTGCCAGGCTTCCTACCGTCACCTTATGTGTTATGTTTTTAAAAACTAGTTTAAGGCTCTTGCTTCTGAATGTTAAAGCGTCTGATTTTTTTTTTTAGGCCTGCCATTACCCTAGACCAGTGGTCTGCAACCCTTTCTTTAATAAAAGCTACTTCTGTTCAAGAAAATCAGCCCGAGCTACTATTATTAATGCTGTAATAGTGACAATGTCAGATAAAATTCCCTTGGTGACCACGATGTGCACAGTTACCAGCAGTGATCACCTCAGTGCATAGGGTACAGTTTCCAGCAGTAATTTAAAAAATGCTTAGTCAATGTAGCAATGTTTACACGTTTGTAATATATTACAGACTTTGTTAATTTAGCATTTTTTCTCCAAACATCAGCTTATCAGTTTTGAAAATACACACATTTTCGTCTCGAATACACCTTTCTAGGTCCCAGACTACGAGATTTGCTAAAGACATTTTGGGGGCTTTCAGAAAGTTGAGTTAGGAATGCATTCCACTCGATGATTACCATTGGCTTTGTGGTTTGTAACTCACACTTTCTGGCTACTGCTGTGCAAACAGCAAGGTCAAATGTCAGGCACTGTCTTCCAAGGGTACTTGTTTACTTTTCTTTCTCTGACTTCAAAGTGAGAGGATATATGTGACAATCTTGCTGGAAACTGGGGGTAGGAAAGAGTTTATATCTAGCACACAACAAACTTTAAATGAACTGTGTAAGTGTTTCAGAATATGTCAGAATTAGGAACACAAATTAATCACATTTTTTTGTTATTTCTGAAGTTTGTCGGAAATAAATACTTTAATATGATCAAAACTAATCATTAAACTAGGTGATGCAATTTCAACATATTTTAATCTGTGCATTGTATAGTTTTATTTTTTATAGTTTTAGTAACGCTCTATGTCTGTGAAAATGTAATGACCATTTCAATTGAAACTGTTTTGTCTGTAATTGCAGTGTGCTACCACAGCGCAAATACCCCACTCTACTCTGCACCACTCCACACCACTGCCCTCTACTCTGCACCACTCCACTTTATACCACTCCATGCCACTGCTCTCTGCATCACTTCACACCACTGTACTCTATGCCACTACACGCTATGCTACTCTACTGTACTCTATACCACTCTATGCAATGCACTCTTCGCCACTCTACTCCACACCACTGTACTCTCCATCACTGCACTCTACACCACTCCAGACTGGGCCTCACCAATCTCCCTACACTACTTCACTCTACGCTACTGCACTGTATGCCACTGCACCATAACCTAATACACTCTATGCCAGTGCACTGTACTCTGTAGCACTTAACTCTATACCAATCCACTGTACGCCACTCTAATGTACTCTGTGCCACTGCACTCTACACCACTTTACTCTAGGCCTTTACACTCTATGCCAATCTAGAAAACAGGCACTCCTTCCTGCATCACTCCACTCTAGGCCACTTCACTCTACTCTGAAACAACCTACTCTATGCCACTGCACTCTATGCCACTCTACTCCACCCTACGCCACTGCATTTTATGCCAGTGCACTTTACACAACTACACTCTCTGGCATTGCACTCCATGCCACTGTACCATATGCCATTGCTCTCTATGCCACTCTAATCCACTCTACAACACTGCACTCTGACACTCTACTCTGCGTCACGTTAGGTTATATCAGTGCACCGAAAGAGCTTTTTTGGAATTAGTAAACCAGACCCTTTCTGCCGTGGACATTTTGTCAATGACTGAAGGGTAAGCCTGTTTTCTTGTGACTCCTATAAAAGCCATTACTGTTACAGATGGAGTTATGATTTCTTAAATTAGATAGAACACAGTTTTGTGTTCAGTGCACACCCTTAACTGAATCATTTGAAGGTGATTTAAAATATGATGATCATCATGGTCAGGGAGGCACAGTGAAGAAAAATAATTGTGTAGCATCACGCAGTTTCATCAGGTTGGCAAGCAGGGATTGAATATGCGATCACAAAAAAAAAATCTAAGAAAGGGCATTTAAACATTGAGGTGAATCAGTAGCCACACAAGCGAGGACGCCTTGAGTGAGCCAAAAGACAATTCAGTTTGAAGCAGCTTTGTGGTCTATTGAACCACATATCACTGAGACTTTTCTTTGTATTAATCTGTCCGGGAATTGAAAGACTTCTGCTTCAAATTTCATCATTAAGGAAAATGAGGCAAATAGGGGTAAAAGTGATCTAACCAGAAATATAATTTGGGCAAGTTGATAAAGGAAAAGCTTGACTAATTCATGACCGACTTTGCCAAGGTCTAGCCTTGTCAGTCTGCTATAGCCACCAGCCTGCCCTGAGCCCAAATTTCTGATTTAGTTACAACCCGGTCCACTTTGGAGTATTGGAGACTCTAACCACACACAGAACCACCGACTGTTCAAGTTCTGCATATATCAGGCAGTTTATACTAATGTGTTATCCATATTTTGTTGATCATTAAAAAAATACCCATGTTCACAGGAAATCCATTTTGCTTTCTTTTACACTTTACTCTTTCATGCTTTAAAATGTCAATTTTATTTTGAGGCATTAAAACATTGACTTTTTTTCCTTTATTAAATGGTAATGCAGTAAATATGTTCACACCTCCCACCCAGCTCTGATTCATCACAGATGCCCCGGGCAAACTGAAATGATGTACTTATTATACATTATGAAACCCTTGTTAGTTAAGTCAATCACTGCTGATGTCTGTTGTGCAAAAAGAGAACAACAGAATTGCATCCTGATTGGTGTAGCAGGGAACAGTGACTTTGGTATTTTAGCGAGGTTCCAGTCTGTGATAGAAAGCACTGTGAAAATAATTATTTAGAATTTGCATTACACATAGTACAATATAGGCTGATATAAAATAGGTTTAAGATAAGAACATTTCTTCCAGATGTATATTTTAGTAATGCGTAGACTATGCCTGGTTCAAACATTTTTTAGAACTGTCTAGTAGAGGTGATCATTACAGATGAGCTGTTAACAATCTTTTAAAAAGAAGAATTGTGGTCTTCAGAAGCTTCAAGGGATTCCATCAGTTAATGTCAATGCCAACATCCAAGCAGCCTTTACATTTGCAGGTTAATTAATTGCAAACATTTACATTTTTTCAGACAGTAGACACCATGACAAGAAGGTCTGTTTCAAGTTTAGTTCTCTGCTCCTCCCTGAGGGTCACAACACAAGAGGCCCTCTCCCTCTCCCTCTCCACTTTAGCTGGGGCATCTGAAAGGTAGAGTTAATCCTTGTCTTTTAGCACAAAGGCTAAAAGTACGGACAAATGCCCCCCATTGAACATGGATGACGGACAATGGGCTTAGGGCTAATTTAGAGACAGTCCGTGTAAATTACAGACGGGTGGTCACGCTAGTGAGGCATCCAACTCCTTCCTATAATTTAATTAATTTCTTGAATAATACCACCAATAGTTCTATTTAAGTGGTGAAAAGGCACCACAAAACCACACTTAAAATGTAGCTAATAGAGCACGGTTCTGATGTCAGTATAGCAAATATGTGGAACACTTACAGTATGTTCACAGATTGTCAGGCTCATGTTAGAAAAACATCGGCCACCCCACGAAAACAAACTACAGGGCAGAGCATGCAGAGGGCCCTGACCCCAAAATGGTGAGGTACTTGACCAATGGGAGACATGCACTAGGCCCAGCAGACTGAAGACCTGCTCAGAGGATGACTCACGGAACAAAGAGCTTCCTGTAGTCCTGGAAAACAGAGACCGTCCTCAAGCATTTTGTGGATCTGTGCGCTGCAGAAATGGCTTAGTCAGATCGCCTCAGGGTTTCGTGGCCTGGGTAAAAAAAATTGTGACAAAAAAAACAAAAATTGGGGTCTAAAATCCCAAATGTTCAGGACACAAAAAATGTGTCTGTCATACAGATACAACTAGTGCAGTGGTCTGTCACGGCCTGTGACCTTGCACAGTGTCCAGCTGCACTGCGTCTTGGAAGAGCAGAATGTCAGGGAAGAGAGCAAGCAGATTTCGGTTTGAAAGCTCTGCTCTCTCTGGCAACAGATAACCTGCCTTCCAGTGGTGCCCAGGGCAGCGGGGGCACAGTGAGAGGGGGACGAGGAGACAATGGGGAGAATAGAGGGCCAGAAGAGTCTGGGGGAGGGCAGATGAATCGCAGAAGTAGGCTGCACCCAGGGGACACCGTGGAGCAAAGGAGTATCGAGGCAGCAAGGGGGGTAGAGCAGACATAGGAAGGAGAGTCCAGCAGCGGCTTGTACCCTTTCAAAGTGGTGGGCGGATGAAGTGCCCCACCACTTCGCAAAAAAATAAAAATAAACCACCATTCCCTCCAAAACTCCAAAGTAAACCGCCCCCCTCCAAAAGCCCAAACAACACCATAACACTAACTATAAAATAAACAACCACTACACTTACATGCATTATGCACACACATGGATTACACACACAAGCATTACACACTTAAAATAAAAAACTGCACTTAACCACGGCTGCACATCCTCCTCCGTGTTCTTCTTCTCTCCGAAAGAAAAAGAGCTCCCCTAGCCAATCCAGGCACTGCTCTCATGCTGTTAACCAGCATGGGAGCAGCACCTAAATTGGATGGAGCGGCCTGACTGGAGTCTCCTTCAGGCCCTAGAGGCCTGTGCTTGGTCTACACCCAGCTGTCTTAAGAAAGTTTATTTTTGCCTGCGCGGCTTGCAGCAGGCGGAGAGGCAACGCTCCCCCGCCCTCGAGAAGAAACAGTCACTTAGAAAGTCACAGGAGACAAAAGGAAGCAGGTGAGGGGCCAAAAGAGACAAGGAGATATAGAGAGAGGGGGAGTCTTTGGGAGTCTGAGGTGACAATGCAGGGAGGTGCTGTGGGAGAGATCCAAGGGCTAGCAGGGCAAACCAGTGGCGCCGTCCCAGCCCGAAGCAGTGGCTAGCCCCGCATTTGCCTTACTTTATATGGGTATGGTGCCCTGAGAGCACAGTTCAAATCATAGTTGGCCTCCCTTTGGCCGGCCATACGTGCCACTTTGCTTGCCTCGCCTCACTGGTGTGAAGGTGAGTGGTGAAGAGCAAGGACGCCAAAGCCCTTGCTCTTCACCACTCACCTTCACACCAGAGAGGCGTCAGGGATGCCACCTCCACCCCACCATTGTCCCTTGACCCTTGTAACTGGGCCTTGGCGCCGGTTAATGCACCAGGCCCCTAAGCCCCCTTCGGGTGAGGGCCTGTGCCATTCTCTCTTAACCCCTTGTACGCCACGGACGTAATGGTTATGTCAGTGGTGGCGCCTCTCAGGCGCCACGGATGTAACCATTACGTCTGTGTACAGGCCCTTGGGGGAAGCGCTAGCGCTCCCCCCGAGGGCCGCCTCCCACACCCCTCAAGGTCCGGGCTGGAAGGGGAATCGCTTCCCTTCTACCCCCGACCCCCCTGCCCCCGTGATATGTGATGACATCAGCACGCGATCGCGTGCTGACCTCATCGAAGGTCACCTCCGCGATGTGGAAGAGAAATGCAAAAGCATTTCTCTTCCGCTCGGGAGGAGGGGGCCAGCAGAGGCATGAAAGGAAAGGAAAGGCCTTTCCTTTCATGTCTGTGCAAACATTTCTGCTGCCCAAGCGCGAAATGCCCACTAGACACCAGGGATTTTTTGTTTGTTGTTGAAATTGACATGAGTGGAGCGGCCCCTTGGGAAAGGGCCGCTCCCCATGGAGGACAGAAAATCCCTACACACCAGGGATAATTCTTTTTTTGTTTTCTTTTCTGTGTGGGTAGCGACCCCTTAGGCAAGGGTCACTCCCTGGTGGGCCAAATTGTTTTTAGGCCATTTCTGCCCCCGCTGGGGGCAGATCAGCCTAATATAATTAGGCCGATATGCCCCCTGGGGGGCAGAAACCACTAGACACCAGGGAGTTTTTTTATTTATTATACTGACACATAAGGGGAGCGGCCGCTTGGGCAAGGGCCACACCCCAGGGGGCCAAAGTATTTTTAGGCCATTTCTGCCCCCCATGGGGGCAGAAAACCCCTAGACACCAGGGATATGTTTTTTCTCTTTTTTCTAATATGTGGGTAGCGACCCCATAGGCAAGGGTCGCTCCACGAGGGGCCAAATTATTTTTAGGCCATTTCTGCCCCCGGGGGGGGCAGAAACCACTAAACACCAGGGAATTTTGTTTTCTTTTTATACTTACGCATAAGGGGAGCAGCCTCTTGGGCAAGGGGCGCTCCCTGGGGGGCAAAATATTTTTTAGCCCATTTCTGCCCCCCTGGGGTCAGAAACCTCTAGACACCAGAGATATATATATATATATATATATATTTATTTACTTTATGTTTTTATGTATGGGGAGCGACCCCTTAGGCAGGGGTCGCTCCCCTGGGGGGCTCATTGTATTTAGGCCATTATCGGCCTATTTTTGTTAGGCAGCAGTAGACATCAGGGATTGTTGTGTGTGCATTTTGTTTGGGGGGGGCAGCCCCTTGGGCAAGGGTCGCTTCCCATGGGGGCACATAACTGTTGGCCATATCTGCCCCCCTTGGGGCAGATTGATCTATTTTTGGATGGAAGCCCACCAGAGACCATGGAATTTTTTTTGTCAAAATAAGAGGGTGGGAGTATGGCCATACCCCTATCCCAAATAAATGGGACCAAGGTTGTTCTGCCAACAAGTGGGCAGATGGGGCAATTACCCCCGATCCACACCCCGGGGGGGGGGGGCAGAAAGTCTACTAGATGCCATGGAATAAAAAAAAAAAAAAACATTGTGGGGTGGTGGCTACCAACCAGCATGGGCCTGGTTATGCCCCCACCCCAACTGAAGAGGGTAACAGTCTTTCAGCTCTCCCCCCACACACTTAAACATCTTATCCCACGACAAGCAAGAGGACATTTGATTATTTGGGGTTTTGGTTTTACATTTGGGCCATGAGAGCTTGGTAACTCTCAAAATCGTCCCACTTGGAATGGGGAGGGCTGCACTTTTTTGACTTTGGGACACTGCCATGTAGAAAAATCCACAAGACCTAGACACATCTGAAAACTAAACATGTGGTTGATTCCATGGTGGTGTGCTTCACATGCACCCCGCAGCATTTTCTTACCCACAATGCCCTGCAAACCTCCAACTTTACTGGAAATCACACATTTTCCCCACATTTTTTATGATGGAACCTCCTGGAATCTGCAGGAATCCACAAAATTCCCACCTCCCAACATTGTCTCATCTATACTGATAAAAACTCTGCTGCACTTTTCAGCCTAAAAATGTTTTTTTTCAAACTGCCCTTTTTGACTTGCTTTGGTCGCCCTCAATTTTGACATGTTTTTGGCTCTTCCCTGTCACAGGCACTTGGCCCACCTACACAAGTGAGGTATCATTTTTACCGGGAGACTGAGGGGAACATTGGGTGGTAGGAAATTTGTCCCGGTGCGGTGATCCCACACAGAAATGTGGGGAAAAAGTTATTTTTTTAGCTAAATTTGAGGTTTGCTGAGGATTCTGGGTAAGAAAACATTGGGGGATCCACACAAGACACATCTCCCTGGACTCCCTTGT
Organism: Pleurodeles waltl; assembly: GCF_031143425.1. Classification (NCBI taxonomy): domain Eukaryota; kingdom Metazoa; phylum Chordata; class Amphibia; order Caudata; family Salamandridae; genus Pleurodeles; species Pleurodeles waltl. The sequence goes on from NC_090440.1 coordinate 1,929,559,682, forward strand.
GTGTCTAGTTTTCAGAAATGTTTGGGTTTGGTAGGTTTCCCTAGATGGCTGCTGAGCCCAGGACAAAAACAAGGGTGCCCCCGCAAAAACAGGTGGTTTTGTATTTGATAATTTTGATGTGTCCAGATAGTGTTTTGGGACATTTCCTTTCGCGAGCACTAGGCCTACCCACACAAGTGAGGCACCATTATTATCGGGAGACTTGGGGGAATGCTGGAGGAAGGAAATTTGTGGCTCCTCTCAGATTCCAGAACTTTCTGTCACCGAAATGAGAGGAAAAAGTGTTTTTTGGCCAAATGTTGAGGTTTGCAAAGGAGAACCTGGACAGAGCCCCTCAAGTCACCCCAAACGTTTTCTTGATACCTATTTTTCACTGTTTATATTTCAGCAAATGAATTGCTGTATACCCGGTATAGAATGAAAACCCATTGCAAGGTGCAGCTCATTTATTGGCTATCTATCCCCGCAACCAGAAGAGTCCAGCAGACGTAACGGTATATTGCTTTAAAAAATCTGACATCACAGGAAAACGTTACAGAGTAAAATGCGGAGAAAAATTGCTGTTTTTTTACCTCAATTTCAATTCTTTTTTTATTTCAGCTGTTATTTTCTGTAGTAAACACTTGTAGGATCTACACAAATTACCCCTTGCTGAATTCAAAATGTTGTCTACTTTTCAGAAATGTTTAGCTTTCTGGGCTCCAGCATTGGTTTCACACCCATTTCTGTCACTAACTGGAAGAAGGCTGAAAGCACACAAATTTGTAAAAATGGGGTATGTCCCAGTAAAATGCCAAAATTGGGTTGAAAAATTGGGTTTTCTGATTCAAGTCTGCCTGTTCCTGAAAGCTAGGTAGATTGTGATTTTAGCGCAGCAAAGCCTTTGTTGATGCCACTTTCAGGGAAAAAAACACAAGCCTTCTTCTGCAGCCCTTTTTTCCCATTTTTTTTTAAAAAACGAAATTTTCTTTGTATTTTGGCTAATTTCTTGGTCTCCTTCAGGGGAACCCACAAAGTCTGGGTACCTCTAAAATCCCTAGGATGTTGGAAAAAAAGGACGCAAATTTGGCATGGGTAGCTTAGCTTATGTGGACAAAAAGTTAAGGGCCTAAGCACGAACTGCCCCAAATAGCCAAACAAAGGCTTGGCACCTGAGGGGGGAGAAGGCCTGGCAGCGAAGGGGTTAAAAGGTGACGAGGTCCATAGGCGTTTTGTACGTTAGGGGTTATCAGGTAGGCGAGAGAGTAACTTAACTCGTCCCCTACAATGTTTCCTGCACGTTTGTAAAAATTGCTGCTGGTCTCTTTCTTGCACTGGTAATGGTGAGATGGGGCCATCCATCATCTGCCTTGAGGTGCTAATACCTACCAGTTACAAAGGAGTTGATTTTTGGAACTGTTTAAAACATCTGTATAAGCCTTTGATTTCTGGAGATATTGTGGTTTAAAGATTTGGTTGATTCCTCACCTAAAAGTCAAGGTCGTAGTTGGAACCGGGAAAGCCTTGGGGTCCCAGTCCTGTAGACGTTCCCTGAAGCCTGAAAATCGTGTTTGAGATATGGACCTCCAAAGGTTGGTACCCTCAAGGATGTCAGTGAGTGCTCACATTATTCTATATCTGACCCTACTGAATGTTTCAGAGACCTTTATTGGTTTTTTATGTTAAACTATGTCCCGAATTGACACATTACAGCATCCCAGTAGCCATTGGAACTTGACACCACGACTCAAGACACCCTAACAACTTCACCACTGACTTTACTGAGGGTGAGGCCCTTGTGTTTTGTGGGGAGTGGGTTTGTTGGGAGAAGTGGCGTACCTATGTTAGAGTGGAAACTTAGCAGCTGGAGGTGCAGTCCACTTATGTTTCCGGTGCTGAATCCAGACATTGAGGCAATCATCCAGGTTTGTGACAGAAAGGCTACTATATCGTATTCCTTTTGTGTGGCACTGACTGGGGCGTATTTCACTTTTTGTATTTTACCATTCTGACATGACAATTGGCCATGTTGGAGCAATGAAATAAAAACGCCAATATGATCACAGCTGTCACATGCATGTGTGTGCAAGTGTTGAGTTGCATACACATGTATGTGTTATGCAGGTGAACGCATATGTGGACACAGTGACCATCTTGTAATGGTAAGAAAAAACATTACAAGATGGCCACCGTGTGTGCTCATGCATGCACACGCATCGTAACATATGGACACGTATTGAAACTCATATATAAATACATGACCCACTACCACCTCTTAGAGTATGCCCAGACTGTCCAACCTGCTATTCCTTGTGAGTCAAGAGGCCAAAGAGAGTAAATTGGTTAACCAATTGCAGTGCAATTATTTTTGGTTGCTATGGGACACCAGTGGTAATCAACTGTACCCACGCAGGATACTGCACACCTTCGTGACCCTCCCGGTATCTCCTGAAAAGGCATCACTGATACATCTTCCATTATGTAAGGAGCTGGATGAGTAAGAGATGATGTGTTAATTACATAATAGGAATGTCTTTGCTCAGAGCCCACGTTCCTCATTCCCAGATCTATCTAACAGTGTTCGCTTAGAGGTCTGGGTATGTATCGCTGGCGGTGGTGAGTGAGGAGCTACCTTCATTGCACTGCCAGATGACGGGAGCAGTTCTCTGCAGTCTCCCAGCGGAGAAGCAAACGGGTGCCTGAATTGTGAAGTGGATCACCGGCTTGACGTAATGAGATTGCCGCTAAGTAATCAGCACATTATAAAACCTTAGTTGGGGCCTCACGGGGGAAACACTTCTGTTCTGCAATCAACATTCCCCAGGGTTCCTGTTTGTTATCTTGTATGGCTTTAACTAACACGTTTTACAGTATCTCCAAACAGTAAATACAGGCTTTTTAAAAGTCTGGCTTGAAAGTGAAGCTATCAAGAGCCACCAATTCTATAAAATATACATAGAGCGGGCTGTGGTTCCACCCAGAGAAGCAAATTTTAACATACGTTTTCTGCAAACATATGCACAACAAATTTATGCCGCAGCATTTTTACTATTTATTACTCTTTCTCTTTTGATGGTTATTGCCTAAATAAATACATAAATAAAACTACGTAGGCTTAACAAAGGTTCACTTATAGGCTTTGATAGTTCATGTTTATTTTACTTTGTTCTCAGAAGCAGCCTTTTTAGGTCAGGCTTAGGGACTACGTTAACTGTCTCGAGAGCCTTATGTTTCATATAAACATGTATAGATATATTGAGGATCTTTTGGCATACGGGATGAGGCAATGGATCAGAAGTCATTGGCTCTTTTCACTGTGAGTAATGGTATTTTTCCTGTTCACATCCACTGGAAATGTAGTCCATTTAAATCTCAGGGCTGGTAGGCCAAACTCTGTTTTTATTTCTGCTTTCATTTCAGGTCATTAATGTTTATTTCTAGAATGGCTCATTATTTACGTTTTTGCATACATATGCATGCCACCTTCATACTTATACATTTCTTTTTAATATTACACATGTTTAAAGGCTATTGCACATGACTTCAAAAATATTGCATACTCGCCAATGCCAGACGGATTGGTTTTTCCAAGGCTTCTATAATGTTTAGTCAGGTCTCAAAATTCTATCCAGAAAATGCTAGCCAGGTCTATTGGCTTTGGCTTTTTGTTTTTATGTCTGGCCTGTACACAGCTCATGTAATTAAAAACATAGATACATAAATACATAGATAGAGGGTTTTCCAGTTACTCTAATACAAAACCAATACTTGTAGTTCTTTGAGTCAATAATAATTATATTTTTGTGATGTGCATTAAACCTAAAAAGGGTTTCAATTCCTCTTCTTGGTACACCTGCCTGTCAGCACGGTACTGTTCTATGAAAATTCTATGCGATTGTTAAGTTTTTTTAATTTACATTTTTATTGTAAGAGTATGACTGCTGCATGCTGGCAACTACATGTTCTATTGTTCTCTTATTTTTATTCTGTGGCATATGCTTCCACTAAATATAATACATGTTGATGGCACGAATTAGCCAAGGCCAGATATATTGGCAGGTAAATGAATTGCTAGAAGGAGAAAGGTGAGCAGAATATGAGCCAAGCTTTTTTCCACTCTCAGGAGGATTATCTGTCATGGAAATAGGGACAGCCTAGTCGCAATGTACCATATGATACTCCACAGGAAAGCGCAGTCAGGGGTTTGGGGTGACGTCGACGTACAGCGGACTGTTCTAAGATATCCGTTCATCAGGTATTGAATTGCTAGTGTCCAGGTCATATGACACTGTGCAGGTCAATAGAATCATAGAGGGATGCAACGGTAGCCTAATAGGAAATACTCGCTTTACCCTCCAGAAAAATGTTTTCAACTTAGGCAAGCAGATGAGGTGATGGTCCGAGGGGGCCATCAAGGAAGTTGTTTCTCTCATTCGGCCGTTGCTTGGATCCCCCGGGCCTGCGCTGCCAATGGAACACTCCATGGAAACTGGTGATGGCACCAACAGGACACGTCACGCTCTGCGAGGCTCCCATGCCGCTATTTATAGACTCTAGCAGATTAAAGCCCAGGAGTGCTAGAGAATCAGGGCTTCGCGTGGAGGACAAAGAAAGGATACCCGGTACTTAAAAACAAGCATTGGTATAGCCAATAGGTCTCGCCTTTTGGATGTGAATGCAGGTTCACTATTTTTGCCTTTTTTGTGCTATTGTTTAGCTTCTTAAATAAGGTAATAACAAAATGTATATTTTACTGGTTTACTCTTCACAGTAACACCAGACTGCAACATAAACTTGAACTAAAATTCCAGAGTGGTACTAAAAGTGAAAATAACACAGTTTACAGAAGCATTCTATAAGTCCACAATAAATTAAGAAATTATGCTTCTTCCATCGAGTTCTGATGGATAAAAGGCGGAGTCGGAAACATCTGGATTTTGAGTGCTCTGAAATTTACTCGATATGCTGTGGCCACTGAGCTCACAGACAGGTGGGTTTCTCCACAAGGGCAAGGGGCCGTTGACCCCTTGCCTGCCAGCAATAATACTGCATGCATTATGCTGGCAGATAGGAGATGTAATGCTGGAGGCATGGTTAATATTCTGTGGCCAGCTGGAGCTGTTTATCTGAACTGCGCATGTCAGGTTGGCCTGTATTTTGCTTGCATCCAGCCTGAGATGTGTAGTTCAGGCTTTCCCAGCCATCGGCGTTTGGGAGATAGGGAACCAGACACACAGACCCATTGGTCTCCGATGGAGCGCTGTGTTCCTCCATCCCAGCCAATCCTTACAGTGCTCTTATGCTGTTAACTAATATAAACAGCATGAGAGCACTGCTTCCATTGGCTGAGGTGGTGTGGCGCTAGTTTCCCCACGCACATCAGGACAGCAGCGGACAGACAGTGCGGTGGATTAAAAAGATGGCCTACAGTTTGGAAAGAAGTTAAGGTAAGTTTATTTTTTATTGTTTGATGTCTGCGTATTGTGAATGTAACTAATGCTCATGTTAAGTGCTCCCATAATGTGAGAGATTGAGTTTGCGCTATGCAAATACAGAGGGATAAACAATATTACATAGCGCAAACTCGATCTCTCACAGTATGGGAGCACTTAACATAAGCACCATTTACATTTACAGGTGTAAATGTAAGTAGTGCTCATGTTAAGCGCTCCCATACTGTGAAAGGCACTACATAACAACCGGGGGGAAAACACTAGAAATGTGTAGCACTCTCATGCTTCTAATGGCCTTGTGACATTAAAAATGTGATATTTTTGATGTCACAAGGCCTTTAGAAGCATCATGCAGCTGCTACATGGCTATTGTTTTTCCCCTCCAGTTTTTACATAGCGTGAACTCCATCTCTTACCGTATGAGAGCGCTTAACATGATCACATGTAAATGTAAAGAGTGCACATGTTAAGCGCTCCCATAATGTGAGAGATGGGGATCATGCTATGTAAATACAAGGGGAAAAATTATCCTATGTGTTAGACCTGACAGCCTTAGAGTGGTCACCCCTAACTTTTTGCCTGCCTCCCTCCACTTTTTGGACACTGTTTTTGCTGGTTTTTAGACTCTGCGCACTTTACCACTGCTAACCAGTGCTAAAGTGCATATGCTCTCTCCCTTTAAACATGGTAACCTTGGATCACACCAAATTGGACTATTTGAATTACTTATAAGTCCCTAGTAGAGTGCACTATATGTGCCCAGGGCCTGTAGATTAAATGCTACTAGTGGGCCTGCAACACTAGTGGTGGCACCCACTTTAGTAGCCCCTTTACCTTGTCTCAGGCCTGCCATTGCAAGGCCTGTGTGTGCAGTTTCACTGTCACTTCGACTTGGCATTTAAAAGTACTTTCCAAGCCTAAAACTCCCCTTTTTCTGCATATAAGTCACCCCTACTGTGTGCCCTAGGTAACCCCTAGAGCAGGGTGCTGTGTGGGTAAAAGGCAGGACATGTACCTGTGTAGTTTACACATCCTGGTTGTGTAAAACTCCTAAATTCGTTTTACACTACTGTGAGTCCTGCTTCCTTCATAGGCTAGCATTGGGGCTGCCCTCATATATTGTTGAAGTGGTAGCTGCTGACCTGAAAGGAGTAGGAAGGTCATATTTAGTATGGCCAGAATGGTAATACAAAGTTCTGCTGACTGGTGAAGTTGGATTTAATATTACTATTTTAGAAATGCCACTTTTAGAAAGTGAGCATTTCTCTGCACTTAAATCTTTCTGTGCCTTACAATCCACGTCTGGCTGGGTTTAGTTGACAGCTCCTTGTGCATTCACTCAGACACACCCCAAACACAGGGTACTCAGCCTCACTTGCATACATCTGCATTTTGAATGCGTCTTCTTGGGCTGGGAGGGTGGAGGGCCTGCTCTCACACAAAGGACTGCTACACCCCCTACTGGGACCCTGGCAGACAGGATTGAACTGAAAGCGGACCTGGTGCACTTCTAAGCCACTCTTTGAAGTCTCCCCCACTTCAAAGGCACATTTGGGTATAAAAATAGGGCCTCTGCCCTACCACCTCAGACACTACCTGGAAAAGAAACCTGAACCAGAACCTGCACCCTGACAAGAAGAACTGCATGGCTGCCTAAAGGACTCACCTGACTGCTTTCTACAGAGGACTGCTGCCTTGCTGTTGCCCTGCTATCTTGCTGCTCTCTTGCTTTGCTGCAGAAGTGCTCTCCAAGTGCTTGGATAGAGCTTGCCTCCTGTTCCCTGAAGTCTCAGGACCAAAAAGACTTCTCTCTTGCAACTGGACTCCTTGTGCGACGAAAAATTTGATGCACAGCTTGTGCCGCGGTGAAAAATTCACCACTCACCGAACCGTAACGATGCCGCTCGACTTCGCGAGGAAAAGATCGACGCCGCAACTGCGGTGTGACCGGAACTTCGACGCACGGCCCACCTGGGACAACGCCGCCCGACTTTCAGAGGGGAAATCGACGCAGCGCCTGCTGTGAGGGAGAAATTTCCCCGCATCGCCCACCGGAACAACGCAGAGCTGGTCAACAAGCCCAGGATTCCATGCACAGACCCTGGGGCGTCTGAAAACCCAGTGACCCGAAGAGGAGAGCCGTCCGCGCGCCGGAAATCGACGCAACGTCTTCCCCGCGTGGAAAATAATGACGCAAGTCCATGTGTGAAAGAGCGAAACCGACGCACACACCATTTTCCACGCATCTCCTCCTCTGCGGCCCTTTGCGGAGATTTTTCACTCAAACCAGGTACTTTGTGCTTGAAAGAGACTTAATTTGCTTTTAAAAGACCTAAGACACTTTATATCACTTTCCAGTGATATCTTTACATTTTCTTATTGCAACTTTTATCGTTTTGACCTGCAAATATCCAGATAAATATTATAAATTTTTCCAAACACTGTGGTGTATTTTTGTGGTGCTATATTGTGTTATTGTATGATTTATTGCACACATACTTTACACATTGTCTTCTAAGTTAAGACTGACTGCTCAGTGTCAAGCTACCAGAGGGTGGGCACAGGATAATTTGGATTGTGTGTGACTTACCCTGACTAGAGTGAGGGTCCTTGCTTGGACAGAGGGTAACCTGACTGCCAACCAAAGACCCAATTTCTAACATTGGTGATCAGCGGTGAGGATAGGACTTGTATTTGTGAAGTGACATACAGTAGCTAAGTATTTCACTACCTACCCACAGTTGAAGGTCAACTTGATTTTTATCTCTTTTTGCAAATTCGTTTTTCCTGACAATTTTCTAAACCTAAATCCTCACTCAACATGCCTCAGGCTGGGTCTCAAGCAGGAGATTTTGACCTAGCCCTGTTGGAGACATATACTGTCAAACAGCTAAAAGGGTTCTGCAGGGAGATGAGTGTACCCACCCAAGGGGCCTCCAGAAAGGAGGACTTTCAAGTGGCGCTGAGGGCCTGGGCATAAGCCCATTTAGAGGAGGATGCTGAGGAGGAGGAGCCAGAAGATGCCCCCCCAGAGGATTTTTTGCCATCAGTGGGTGATGTTACCACTGCAATTGTGCCCCCTTCCAGACCAGGGAGCAGTGTCTCTGATCAAGGCCTGACCGCAGAGGAAAGGAGAGAGGAAAGGGAGTTCCAATTGCAAATGGCAAGACTGAAAATGGAGGCTCAACAGGAGGAAAGAAGGGCAGAGAGAGAAGCACAAGCAGCTGAGAGAGCCTTGGCTGAAAAAACTTTTGTTGGCTCGTGAACTGAGTCTCAAGGAGCTGGATCTTAAGGCAAAACAGTCTGAATCCAGAAGTAATGGTGGCAGCATACAGACAGGACCTGCTGGAGAAAAGAAGGTTTGTATACCCAAAAATGTGGTGCCCAGTTTTGTGGTGGGAGATGACATAGTGCAACTTCATAAGCAGCTAGCCATTTATCTAAGGGCTCATGAGGTTCCTGAAGGGCAATGGGGTACAGCTATGTGGAGTTATGTGCCACCATTGGGGAGGGACACACTTCTCACAATGGACAAAAAGGATCAAAACACATACCCACTTCAGAAAGCCATTTTACTTGCCAAGTTTGGGCTGACCCCTGAGAAATACCATCAGAGGTTCAGGGACAGCACCAAACTGTCCACACAAACATGGGTAGATTTCTTTGACTTTTCCAGTAAGGCACTGAATGGATGGGTGTGGGCTGCAAAGTAGATGATTACACAGGATTGTATAATTTGATTCTGAGAGAGCATATGCTCAGTATTTGTTTTACAGAGTTGCGCCAGCACCTAGTAGACAATAAGCTGACTGATCGCAGGAAGCTTGCTGAGGAGGCGGACCTCTGGACTAGTACCAGAGTGTCCAGAAAGGTATCTGGGGGGGGATACCCACAAAGGTGGTCAGGGTTCCCATCAGAAGAAAGAGGGGGGAGAAAAACTTAAAAACAAGGAGTTCTCAAAAGCCCCCCAAAATAGTTCCCAGGGGAGTAGTGGTAACCAGTCCCGGTCTGATTCTCAAAGGAGAGGTTTTACTGACCATAAGACAGGTAGATTTGTACCCCAATGTGCAGAGTGCAATAAGTATGGGCACTCTGAGGGCGACTCCAAGTGTCCCAAGAGGGCACAGCCCCACAAAGGAGGGCAGACACCTCAGTTGGCTAGCGTAGCGCTCGGGGAGGAGATGGTCCCAGTCAGTTTTGGGGAGCAGACAGAGGTAACCCTAGTGTCCCTGGGGGATGCAGAGATGGTGCCAAAAACCCACATGCCTGCCAATACTTCCAAGTATAGGCAGTGGGTCACCATCAATGGGCAAAGGGTGGAGGCTCTGTGTGACACAGGAGCCAGCATGACTACTGTCAAGGGTCAGCTGGTGTCAGCAGAGCAGGTCATCCCAAATACATTTCACCAAGTCATAGTCGCCGACAATCGTGAGAGCCACCTACCAGTAGCTCTGGTTCCCTTTGAGTGGTGGGGGGTCTCTGGTACTCTAAAAGTAGCTGTGAGTCCTGCCATGCCTGTAGATTGTCTGTTAGGCAATGACCTTGAGCACACTACCTGGAAGGAGGTAGAGCTACGGTCTCACTTGGAGATGTTAGAATTGCCTGAGAGGGTCTGCATGACCACACGGTCCATGGCTGCCCAGAGGGAAGTCAAGGGCGTCTGGAGCCTGGAACAATGGCCCAGACAACTGCCAAGAGGAGGGGCAAGGGGCGTGGGAAACCAGTCCCAGAAGTTCCCGCAGTGGTTGACGGGGTTCCTGAGGAGGAGGCCCCCGAGCCAACTGGGGAGGACATTGCCGCCCTAGGTGACCTACCTGAGCTTGCTGGCTGGCAGTTGAGGGTGGGCCCACCAGGGAGGAATTCTGCAAGGCGCAGAAAGAATGTCCCACACTAGAGGGCATGAGGAAGCATGCCTCAGCCCAGGCAGCAGGTAAAGCCTCTGGCGATCACCACCTATATTGGTAGAATGATCTCCTCTACAGTGAGCCTAAGGATCCGGCTTTGGGGCAGAGCGTGCGCTGGTGGTCCCCCAGTGTTACCGGACCTTCCTACTGGGACTGGCTCACGACATTCCTCTGGCAGGACATTTAGGGCAAGACAAGACCTTTGCCAGGCTTGTCACCCACTTCTATTGGCCCAGAATAAGGACAAACTCAGATACGTTCTGTAGGTCCTGTCCTACCTGCCAAGCCAGTGGTAAAACAGGAAAAAGGGTTAAGGCCCCCCTGATTCCACTTCCTGTCATTGGCACTCCCTTTGAAAGGGTGGGCATCGACATTGTTGGTCCATTGGACTCCAAAACTGCCCTAGGCAACAGGTTCATCCTGGTTTTGGTGGACCATGCCACCCGTTACCCAGAGGCAATCCCTCGGAGGACAGTAACTGCACCGGTGGTGACCAGAACTCTGATGGGGATATTTACCCGTGTGGGATTCCCAAAGGAGATAGTGTCTGATAAAGGCACTAACTTCATGTCTGCATACATGAAGTCTATGTGGGATGCGTGTGGTGTAACCTACAAGTTCACCACACCCTATCACCCCCAATCTAATGGTCTTGTGGAGAGATTCAACAAAACCTTGAAAGGCATGATCACAGGCCTCCCTGAGGCCCTGAGGCGTAAGTGGGACGTCCTCTTACCATGCCTTCTCTTTGCTTACAGAGAGGTACCCCAGAAGGGGGGTAGGGTTCAGTCCCTTTGAGCTCCTCTATGGGTACCCTGTCAGGGGACCCTTAAGCATTGTCAAGGAGGGGTTGGAGAAAGCTCCAAATGCACCTCCTCAGGATGTGGCCAGCTACATGCTGGCCCTCCGCAACCAGATGCACCGCTTCTGGAAAGTGGCCAAAAGTAACCTTGAGGCCAGTCAAGAGGTAATGAAACGCTGGTATGACCAGAAGGCTACCCTGGTAGAGTTTCAACCTGGAGACAAAGTGTGGGTTATGGAGTCAGTAGAGCCTAGAGCTCTCCAGGACCACTGGTCTGGCCCATTTGAAGTGAAGGAGCGGAAAGGGGAGGCCACTTACCTAGTGGACCTCCAATCCCCTAAGGGTGCTCCATGTCAACCAACTGAAGCCTCATTTTGAGAGGTCTGAAGTCAACATGCTTCTGGTGACAGATGAGGGGGCGGAGGAGGAGCGTGAACCTCTCCCCGACCTCCTCGCTGCCAAGGAAGGTGATGGGTCAGTGGAGGGTGTCATTCTCCCTGACTCCCTGACCCTAGACCAGAGAGGGGGCTGCTACCAGTTACTAGAACAGTACTCCTCCCTTTTTTCTCTCACCCCTGGACGCACACACTTGTGTGTCCATGATATTGACACAGGAGATAGTCCCCCTGTAAAGAACAACATTTACAGGTTGTCAGACAAGGTGAAGGCCAGTATCAAAGAGGAAGTGTCCAAGATGTTGGCTCTAGGGGTTATTGAGAAGTCTAGCAGTCCCTGGGCCAGCCCTGTGGTGCTGGTACCCAAGGCTGCTGCCACCGGTGCCAAGCCAGAACTTAGGTTCTTCGTGGACTACCGGGGTCTCAATTCAGTCACATGGACTGACGCTCACCCCATCCCCCGAGCTGATGTGCTCATAGACAGGCTAGGCGCTGCCAAATTCCTCAGTACTTTTGATCTCACATCAGGGTACTGGCAGATCGCCTTGACTGAGGGGGCCAAAGAGAGATCAGCATTTCCCACACCTAAGGGCCATTACCAATTCCGGGTGATGCCCTTTGGGTTGAAAAATGCCCTGCTACCTTCCAACGGTTGGTTAACGGTTTCCTAGATGGCAAGGATGCCTTCTGCGCAGCAGCCCTGGACGACATTGCCGTCTACAGTGACAGCTGGGAGGGACACCTGCTCCACCTCAAGGAGGTGCTTCAGGCCCTGCAACAGGCAGGCCTGACCATCAAGGCCAGTAAGTGCCAGATTGGGCAGTGTTCCGTGGTGTACTTGGGACACCTAGTAGGTGATGGCAAGGTGCAGCCACTCCAGGCCAAGATTGAAACTATCAAGTCCTGGCAACCACCTAGAACCCAAACAGAGGTGAGAGCCTTCTTAGGCCTCAACGGGTATTACCGCAGATTTGTCACGGGCTATGGAACCATGGTGACACCCTTGACAGAACTCACATCCAAAAAGCAACCTAGGTTGGTGACTTGGACAGAGGCTTGTCAGAAAGCCTTTGACTCCCTGAAGGAAGCCATGTGCACGGCCCCTGACTACTCCAAGGAATTTATCGTGCAGACAGACAATTCAGACCATGGCATAGGGGCGGTCCTAGCACAGCTAAACGAGGAGGGCCTAGACCAACCAGTAGTCTTTATTAGCAGAAGACTATTACCACGGGAACAGAGGTGGAGTGCTATTGAAAGAGAAGCCTTTGCTGTGGCCTGGGCACTGAAGAAACTGAGACCGTACCTGTTTGGGACTCACTTCCGGGTTCAGACAGACCACAGGCCCCTCAGATGGCTCATGCAGATGAGGGGTGAAAACCCAAAACTCTTGAGGTGGTCCATTTCCCTACAGGGGATGGCCTTTACGGTGGAGCATCGCCCAGGGGTTGACCATGCCAATGCTGATGGTCTCTCCAGATTCTTCCGCCTTAGCGATGAGAGCTCCCAGGAGGTTGGGTAGCTCTCCCCACTTTCAGCTGGGGGGGCACATGTTAGACCTGCCAGCCTTAGAGTAGTCACCCCTAACTTTTTGCCTGCCTCTCTACACTTTTTGGACACAGTTTTTGCTGGTTTTTAGACTCTGCGCACTTTACCACTGCTAACCAGTGCTAAAGTGCATATGCTCTCTCCCTTTAAACATGGTAACCTTGGATCACACCAAATTGGACTATTTGATGTACTTATAAGTCCCTAGTAGAGTGCACTATATGTGCCCAGGGCCTGTAGATTAAATGCTACTAGTGGGCCTGCAGCACTGGTGATGTAGTAGCCCCTTTACCTTGTCTCAGGCCTGCCATTGCAAGGCCTGTGTGTGCAGTTTCACTGTCACTTTGACTTGGCATTTAAAAGTACTTGCCAAGCCTAAAACTCCCCTTTTTCTACATATAAGTCACCCCTACTGTGTGCCCTAGGTAACCCCTAGAGCAGGGTGCTGTGTGGGCAAAAGGCAGGACATGTACCTGTGTAGTTTACATGTCCTGGTAGTGTAAAACTCCTAAATTTCTTTTTACACTACTGTGAGGCCTGCTCCCTTCATAGGCTAGCATTGGGGCTGCCCTCATACATTGTTGAAGTGGTAGCTGCTGATCTGAAAGGAGTAGGAAGGTCATATTTAGTATGGCCAGATTGGTAATACAAAGTCCTGCTGACTGGTGAAGTTGGATTTAATATTACTATTTTAGAAATGCCACTTTTAGAAAGTGAGCATTTCTCTGCACTTAAATCTTTCTGTGCCTTACAATCCACGTCTGGCTGGGTTTAGTTGACAGCTCCTTGTGCATTCACTCAGACACACGCCAAACACAGGGTACTCAGCCTCACTTGCATACATCTGCATTTTGAATGGGTATTCCTGGGCTGGGAGGGTGGAGGGCCTGCTCTCACACAAAGGGCTGCCACACCCCCTACTGGGACCCTGGCAGACAGGATTGAACTGAAAGGGGACCTGGTGCACTTCTAAGCCACTCTTTGAAGTCTTCCCCCACTTCAAAGGCACATTTGGGTACAAAAATAGGGCCTCTGCCCTACCACCTCAGACACTACCTGGAAAAGAAACCTGAACCAGAACCTGCACCCTGACAAGAAGAACTGCCTGGCTGCATAAAGGACTCACCTGACTGCTTTCTACAGAGGACTGCTGCCTTGCTGTTGCCTTGCTATCTTGCTGCTCTCTTGCTTTGCTGCAGAAGTGCTATCCAAGGGCTTGGATAGAGCTTGCCTCCTGTTCTCTGAAGTGTCAGGACCAAAAAGACTTCTCTCTTGCAACTGGACTCCTTGTGCGGCGAAAAATTCGATGCACAGCTTGTGCCGCGGTGAAAAATTCACCGCTCGCCGAACCGGAACGATGCCGCTCGACTTCGCGAAGAAAAGATCGTCGCGGCGCCTGCGGTGCGACCGGAACTTCGACGCACAGCCCACCTGGGACAACGCCGCCCGACTTCCAGAGGGGAAATCGACGCAGAGCCTGCTGTGAGGGATAAATTTCCCCGCATCGCCCACCGGAACGACGCAGAGCTGGTCAACAAGCCCAGGTTTCCACACACAGACCCTGGGGCGTCTGAAAACTCTGCGACCCGAAGAGGAGACCCGTCCGCGCGCCGGAAATCGACGCAACGCCTTCCCAGCGTGGAAAATAACGACGCAAGTCCGTGTGTGAAAGGGCGAAACCGACGCACACACCATTTTCCACGCATCTGCTCCTCTGCGGCTCTTTGCAGAGATTTTTCACTCAAACCAGGTATTTCTGTGCTTGAAAGAGACTTTGTTTGCTTTTAAAAGACCTAAGACACTTTATATCACTTTCCAGTGATATCTTTACATTTTCTTATTGCAACTTTTATCGTTTTGACCTGCAAATATCCAGATAAATATTATATATTTTTTTAAACACTGTGTGGTGTATTTTTGTGGTGATATATTGTGTTATTGTATGATTTATTGCACACATACTTTACACATTGCCTTCTAAATTAAGCCTAACTGCTCAGTGCCAAGCTACCAGAGGGTGGACACAGGATAATTTGGATTGTGTGTGACTTACCCTGACTAGAGTGAGGGTCCTTGGTTGGACAGAGGCTAACCTGACTGCCAACCAAAGACCCCATTTCTAACACTATGTATGCCCCACCATTTTCAACAGACACCAGCCGCCTCTGTTTATGAGTGCAGGGTGAGTGGTGAGACTGTGTGAGTGCAGGGTGAGTGATGAACCTGTGTGACTGCTGAATGAGTTGTGTTACTGTATGAGTGCAGGGTCAGAGGTGTCCATGTATGAGTGCAGGGTGAGTGATGAGCCTGTTTGAGTGCACAGTGAGTTGTGTGACTATAAGTGCTGGGTGAGTGGTAAGTAAGACTGCATGGGTGAAGGGTGTGTCTGTGTAAGTGTTGTGAATGATGTGCACTCTTGTTGAGCGGCATGCCTCATGAGTGCGGAGTGAGTGATGTGAATGCCCTGGATGAGTGGTGTGCCCTTGTCAGTGCAGGGTGGGTGGTGTGCTTGTGTAAGTGTAAAGTGAATGAAGCAGTGTACGTCTGTGAGTGTATGGTAAGCCGGCAGTGTGTGTGAGTGCAGGGTAAGTAAGTGATACATCTGTTTGATTGAAGGGAGAGTGCGGAGTCTTTATAAGTAAATGTTCACTCTTCTATAAAAAAATGTATAGCCAGCTTTTCTCAAATATTCTTGCACCCCTACCCCTTGATTGATTCAAGTTTGATTGAACTTTATATTTAACTTTCTGCCCCACCACTTTTTAAAAGCACCAGCAGCCACTGTTTTTTTGTCTAGGCTTAAAAAATGTATGTTGCTTATATCCCTCTTAGTGCAAAACTCTGTGAACCTCAGCAGTCTGCCTTCCCTGTACATGAGCTCAAGTGTTGTCTGGTTGGCTCCTATGTGTGGTCTAAGCATGAATGTATCACTGAGAGTTCCTGTATATACATGTCTCTGTGACCCTCTTGCTTATTGGCTTATGTCCATAAGCCTGGATCAGTCAGTTAATCTTGCCCTAACCTTGTGTATTAATGACTGCGTGACTGATGTATTGGCTATTTCATGACTTACATCAACTGCTGTGAAATACTGGGTGTGTTCCCCTTCTGTTAACCATGGTCCAACACAAAGCAATTGTGTCGAGCGGTAATTGCTTCTAAAATCTACATGCCTCCCTTCCCCTATGACATTCTCAAGGTTATCAAAGCCTCACACACTATTCTATAATAACAGCTGAAGGAAGGAGTATATTTGCATGAGGCAGGCGCTGACATATTTTGCCGTACATTGCTAGGATTAGTACTAAGATAATTAACCTCACAACTATAGGACCCCTCAGCAACTTAGGGAACTTCAACCACTTTTTGATCAACTTCTCAATGGTTTTGAATAACTCCCATACGTCAGCTTTGTATACTTCTTTGGTGTCACGTCCTATTCATATTCCTAGGTCTATGAAAGATGTTCTCTGGATCATCAAGGTAGCATTTCCAGCCATGTTGCTTTATTCCCTGGGAATGGGTACAATATTGACTTTTTTAGATTTAATATACATCTGGAAATGTATCCAATCTTGGGTCCCTTCTGGCGCCTGCTCTGAAATGTCACTACCTGGTTGCGTACGTACAATGGCACACTATCTGCATATACCACTATTGCATGAGTTGCTCCATAAACCTTCATGTCCTCTGTGGCATATCTGTATCTCACTATCTTCCCCATGAACTCTGTGACAAGAGCAAAGATCAGCAGCTTGCCCTGTTTCACTGCCTGTGTCTCAGATCTCCGTATATATTCTTCTACCCTCACGTTCGGCTACAGTAGTGACACCCATTTGATCAATGTTTCGCCTAGCCCGAAGCACTGTGATAGTCTGTATACATTGCTAGTTAACTCTGTCTAAGGTGTTGCGAGCATCCAGGCTCCTCAGACAATATGGTATTAGTGAAATCTGGATTTGTTCCACTAGCACAGGGTTCTGCAAAGTCGGTCCTGGAGAGCCGGGTCCATGCCAGATTTTTAGCATATCCACATTTAGAAAAATGTAGATGTCTGAAACATCTTGTTCCTTAATGTGGATATGCAAAAAATCTGACATGGACCCGGGTCTCCAGGACCAACTTTGCAGAACACTGCACTAGCAGGTATGTTCTCCTGATACTTGGTGTATTGTTTCGTCCCGCCATGAATCCTGATTTACTCTTGGTTCTCATGCTCCTGGATAAGTCTACTCCACCATGTGTTATTCGTTCTGTCCTACTCAGCCGGGGCTTTTCTTGTGTGGATTTTGTTCATGACAGGAGACGGGTCATATGGGGTCTCTGGGCTTCTGATAGCCCTCCCCTTGCTATGGTATTCATATCTCGTACACGGTTGGGACTCACAAAACTGAACCCCTAGTTTACTTAGCCCAGCTTGATTTATAAGGCAGCCCCATCTTCGAACCTGTGACCTCCAGCTCTATTGTGACCATGTTAGTTTCCACCCACCACGCCCCACTTTCTTAGCCCCCGCCATAGTGTTCAACAGTGTGTATTGCAAAAAAATAGTATGTGTAAGGTTCCCTGGGCGCTGTAGATGTTGGGCATTATGAAACAATATTCGTAATGTTAAGAAGTTACAGGGAGCTCAATGCTCAGCTAAGATCACTGCTGAGCCAGGAAGCACTGATACAGGGACAAGGTTGCTCAGTTGTTTGCCTTCTGCCAACTACACCACACTTGCAACATAATCAAGGGCGGAAGAAAAGGGCTGGTTAATGACAATAGATAGGGCTATGGTCATGGCCAGCTTTAGGGCGGTGCGACCAGTGCGGCCGCACCGGGTTCTCACCTAGATGGGGGAGCACTGACCTCAGGTGGGGCACTGTGTATAGCAATAACTTAGGAAACTTGCTATTTAAAAGCACCTGCTGAAAAGTTCTTTGTGCATCCAGCCTTCAGGAAACAATTCAAATGCCAAGATAACTCTTGTGATTATTGTTCCTGCTAGAGAGAGAGAGATTAGAGTTTTGTCTGCTGGCAGTTTGGACTCGATATACAGTAGTGCAGAGGGTTAATTCGCCTACTGCAAAGAACAGAACTATGTTTTATGTGGATAGCTGAGTGGATTAGTAAAGCCAGCCTTTACAAGCGCTTTAAAACAAACGAAATTTAAGTGAGAGAGGGGCTACAAAGAGATGAGGTGCACTTTTACCAGGTAATAGTGAGGGAATCTGAGGAGGAGGTCATTGTGGGCAGGGGCGGCTGGTGTTCAAGGGCTAAGGGGCTGCGCCCCTAGCCTTTTCTGGTCTCTCTAGTGAAGCATATATTTAATTACATGATGAAAGTAAAACATTTTCTGCACAACATTTTCAGAGTGAAAGTTGTGCACTTTGAAAAGCCCCACTGCGCCTGCGTCAGTATGTGGCTGAAAGCTGCACAGTAGGGCTGACAGGGCTTGCCCACGCAAAGCCCTTACGTTTTCTCAGAACGCAGTGACGTCCCTGGCTTATCTCCTCCTCCACCAGAAGCCCTGATAGTAAACAGCCTGGAGCATTTTTTGTTCAGCCCAGGTTTCTGAAAACTTCATGTCACTCCGATATTATTATCCACCCTTTCCTATTTACTCAAATGTTGGGGTGTGATCAGAAGGGTCTAGGTACCAGAGGTCACATTATATTAAAAGAATGTGGCATTGCGCAAAGAAAATCCCCTTTTCCTGCATTACAAGCAGTCTGTGGCAGAGAAATGGAATAAATACAATAAATAACTCCACCCAGGGCTCTCTGGGAGACAGGAGTGTGACCTGAAGACCTCAAGTCATAAATATGCCAAAGACAACCCTGCACACAAGTAAGTTGGGAGTTCTATCTTTTTTACAGACAAAAATCTGTTCTCTCAGCTCTACTCTCCTTTACCTGCCTCTGTAGGTGATTTCGTCTCTCAAAGGCAGTAATGGTTCCAGTAATTTATCATGGCTAGTTATGCTTGTTTTATTTCTTCTGCAGACTAATGACATGATATGTCATATTAAACATGTAATCCGCAGCTCAAATAAACATCTACCTTTTATCACTGAAACTTCTTCATCCCAGCCGTCAAACATTCACTGACATAGAGCCCACTCTTTCCCCCATTCCTCACGCAGTAGAAGTGGATGCAAGCATGAGTAACTTGGTGTCTTGTCTTGGGTAAGAGTAAGTGTTATAATGCTAATCTTATGTTATCTTTATGGTACTGAGACCCCTTGCCACACTAACCTCCCCCACTGTGATGCCCCAGGCCCTGGCTGCAAATCGCTGGCTCCTTTAGAAGTGGAGGTGCTGTATTTGTTCCCTCATGAAATTGATCCAAAAGACGAGCATGGTTCTTGTTCCCTTGCAAAATTGATCCAAATATTGGATTCAAGCACAAAGGGAGAAATATGTGCTTACAGTAAAGGCTGCTGTATGGCCTTAAAACTGTCCCTATCATCATGCCCTTAGCATTAATGCCAAAAACATGAATTGATATGCAAACAAATAATATTAAAAAGTGATTTAGTTACTCTTATTTCACATGTTTTAATTAATGTTGCTTTCACCAAGAGAGTTAGCTGTTTCATCATGACCTGTTTCTGTCTTGCCTAGTGCACACTTTGATTCATGCCAGGTGTTTATGAGGGGCTTTCATTGAGAGTGCTGGTGCTGAGGCTGAAGGTAAAGCAAAGTGCCTGTCAGTGTGTTGGCGTCTTCACAAAGCACACAGAACAATGGTCACGTTTTCCAGTTACATTTGACATATCTATCATGAAGGCCTTTTGCGATTCGGAAATAGCGATTTTTAAGAAATCGCTATTTCCGACTCGCAAAATGGCATGTATCACATTTGCGAATCGATAATAGCGATTTCTTAAAAATCACAAATGCTATTACCGAATCGCAAATTGCGATACCGGCCCCATTCGCACCTATGGGCCTGTTGGCCCATATCTGCAAATTGTTTGCATTTCCAAAATTGCGATTTCTTAACCAGAAATCGCAATTTTGGAAATGCAAAACCCCAGGGCGCTGGGGGCCTTAGGCCCCCTCTGCTGCACCCCAAAATTATTTTTTGGGACATGTAAGGTGCACACATGCCAAAAGGGCATGTATGCTTTACATGTACATTTAAAAAATGCATTTAAAATGCATTTTTAAATTTTGCACATGGTTACCATCAGGTTAAACCTGGTGGTAAATAGCGATTCCTAAATGCCCAAATCACATTTAGGAATGGCTTCATACATGTGCTAAGAAATTGCAAATAAGGAATCCTTATTTGCGATTTCTTATTTAGAGAGTCGCAATTTGTGACTCCGCAAACAGGGTTGCAATTTTAAGGAATCGCTATTTTAGTGATTCCTTAAAATTGCGTTCAGAATGTCTTTCTTACATTCTGAACTGGCTTTTTGCATTTGCAAACGGGCATTCGCACCGTTTGCGATTGCAAAAAACCTTGATACATCTGGCCCTTAGTGTAAATGTGTGTGAAGAGGATGCACAGAGGTCATAATATTTAGAAGGCAAATGCAAAAGAAAATAAAGTGCTTATATGTGAATGAGTGCAATGTATGTTTGGGGTGGTAAAATGAGGGAGATGCAGGGACTGCATTCAGGGGAGAGTGAAAAGAGGGTGCTGAAGAGGAGAGAGGAGGTTGAAAATGTGCAGATGGATGAGATGTGAAGAGAAATAGGGCAAACATATCTAACATTAAAGAACAAATAACTGAAGGCCCTACTCCTTCCGCAGGCCTCAACAATATTTAATTCATAGTCTCACAATTTCAGAATTGAAACATTTTCAATGTTAATTATTTATAACTAATCATTGTTGTTACTCATTTATCTTCCACAGCTAACAACCATTGACAAAGCCAACTGTACTGACAGGCTTTACATGATGTCAATTGTTGTATTATATTTCTGGATGCAATAACATCTCATTTTGCATTTTCCCTTTTAGAGAGCCCCCACTTTTTACATCCCACTTAAAGACCTGTCTGCACATGTTTCTGTATGACTGGTTGCAGCCAGCAGTTGTGTGTGCTTCCTGATGCCTGGTTAGAACATATTCTTCCAAAGTTGATGCCGCGTGGAGTGCAAGACAGTGGGTAAACACACACTTTAAAGGGCCTGAAGTTGTTGCAGTGTACAATTCGCTCATCAAAGTAAATGGTGAATGTATTAATGCAGTAAGATATGTGTTTAATATTTCAAGACTATACATTCCGACTGCTTTATAAACCTTGCTTTCTCACTAAGTTTATTTCCTTTCAAATGGACCACTTGTCAATCTTTTTTCAATTTTTTCTTGGGTGGAGGACCCACCCTGGACCCCACATTTGTCCACTGAGCTTGTTCGCTACATAAAAGTCATACCCAGACTATTACGCCCACCACTTTCAAATGTCACCAGCTGCCGTTGTTGGGGGCACCAAAAGACTGTGGCACCTGGCGCCACCAATGCTAAAGCCGGGCCTGGCTAAGGCACTGCTTTTTGGGTAGTAGTGGACACCTTCAATGTCAGTACTTTAAATAACTGTATCAGGGTTTCAAAGGAGATGGAAAAAAGCATGGATGCAGAGCTGCTTCAGCTTGATAGGAAAATGTGGCAAAGTGCAGGTAAACACAAGTGCAGGTACGCACTGGAACTGCTTTAATGGTATTCCCACTCGCCGCCATTTCCTAGTTGGTCGACCTGTGCGTGATTTCTGTCTAGTAACCAGATCAGGAGCTGTTCGTTCTTTAGCCTTGCTCGAGTGCAACAAGTACTCAATCTGAGGGTTGCGCAACGTTCAGGTGCCCGTCTGTCTCCCTAACTTGTGCTGGAGTTATAACCCCAGACACAGCAAAACCAGACATTCAGAAAACCATTAGGACTAGAAATGGAAGGCTGGCTAGATAGCCCGATTCTGGCAAACCTTATACGATCAGCAAGACATGAGTTTATCGAAGCAATACTGAGAGAGGGGCTGAGGCTACACTCACGCTGAACTGCCTCTTTGCAAGTGTTTTTGGGCCAGAAGGCATATGCTTCTACTGAAAAAGAGGGCTTGTGTCGAACTTTTTTGCCTTGTAGAAATGCTTATGCACAATGCAAAAGGACTAAGGCCCATATTTATACTTTTTTAGCGCCGCATTTGCGCCGCTTTTTGACGCAAAAATTGCGTAAACTTACAAAATACAATTGTATTGTGCAAGTTTGCAAGGCTTTTGCGTCAAAAAATGACACAAATACGGCGCTAAAAAAGTATAAATATGGGCCTAAATTGCTAATGGTGACAACCAAAGATCAGAGCTATCAACCTGATTATTCTTTGTGAATAGTTATGAGTGAGGTTGTAGGTCTGATGTGCTTATTCTGAAAAGTTAAAATAAAGGCAGTAGGTCTGACTTATTTATTGTGAAAACATATGTCAACACCAAAAGGCCTTTAATGCTGGGTACATGTACTTTCATAGATTATCATATTAGGCATGGGTTTGGTGTTCATTATCTAGTCTAACAAACCTTGGAGGTACAGCATTTGCACAGTTGTAATCCTTGTTAACCCTTCTTAAGCAGCTGTGTATATTGTTTTTCAAACTGTAATTTTGCACATATTTGTACTTTTATGACTGTAGGCCTGATAGTTGATAACCTGATGCTGTCTGTTATGAAAGCATTTGCCCATTACAGTAGGGCCAAGCTGGTTATTTTAGCAAGACAATGATAAAGGTCTGATTGGTTCATTGAGAACATTTATGCCAGATGTCATTGGTTTGGTTTGTTATGACAAATTACAGTAAATCAGTAGGCCTGACTTATTTATAGTAAAAAGTATGTGTTAATAAGACTTTAAGGGTGCAATATTGGTACACTGTGTGAAAGCATCTAGACCAGTGTTTCTCAAATTTTGGGTAGTGGTCCACTGGTGGGTTGTGGGTTGCAATTTCAAACAACTAGTAAAGATGCCTTTAAAATCGGTGTTTATGTTGTCACATTATCTGTGGTTCAAAGACAGAGGCCAAATGTCAGATTATTTCTTTTGACACACTGCTGCTTATTTGTTTGATATGGAGATTGATGTTTACAAACTTCTCTCACTTTGCAGTCAGAGAATGAAAAGTAAAACAATTTATGCAACAGCCTTGCTAGGGTACAGGGAGAGTGAAAGGAAAGGCTGTAAGATGTCATTCTGTAATGTAAATCACTGCAAATGGGCTGTACACATTTAACATTTAGGAAAGTAAAAATTAGGCACATTTTGCCCACAATGCTTTAGTTACATTAAAAAATCACCTACCTCATGTCCATTAAACAAGGTGGGATGCAAATGTTTATCGTTCTACAAATTGGATCATGGTTCTAAAACGTTTGGTAAGAACTGCTCTATTACTCTATTGTTACTTAGAATATCAGAGAATACTGTAATAAGCAAGTACACTGGTGTTGGTTATCCACTTTGACATTGTGCGCTGATGTCACAGTTTTCCCCACCAGAGCTGAGAAAGGGGCAGGTAAGCCTGCTTTCCAGTCCGGTGGGGGTAAAAAGACCCAAAAAGGCCTCCCCAAGTTTCAGGGAGGCCGTGTTGAGAGGGGAGAGTCTCCCCTTTCAGACAAGGCCTTCCTGAAACAGTTTCCTGGCTGTGGATCACAGCAACAACATACAACCTTGGGATCTGTTCAGAGTCTTGATCTATGTTGTTGTATAAATACTGTCTGAGCACTGTGTCGCCTGCACTAAATTGGATAAATAAGGAAATGCATATTTTCCTTATTCTAAGGATGTGAAAACAACGATCATACAAGATATTGGGGGTCATTCTGACGGGCCACCTACCACGGGAGCACCGCCAACAGGCTGGCGGTGCTCCCACGAGCATTCTGACCGCGGCGGTTCAGCCGCGGTCAGAAGTGGAAAGTCGGCGGTCTCCCGCCGACTTCCCGCTGCTCGGGGGAATCCTCCATGGCGGCGGAGCGCGCTCCGCCGCCATGGGGATTCTGACACCCCCTACCGCCATCCTGTTCCTGGCGGGTCTCCGCCTGTGTATTTCAGTGTCTGCAATGCAGACACTGAAATACGCGACGGGTGCAAACTGCACCCGTCGCACCCCTGCAACTACGCCGGCTCAATTCTGAGCCGGCGTCCTCGTTGCAGGGGCATTTCCTCTGGGCCGGCGGGCGCTCTTTTGGAGAGCGCCCGCCGGCCCAGAGGAAATGTCTGAATGGCCGCCGCGGTCTTTTGACCGCGGTGCGGTCATTTGGCAGCGGTACCTTGGCGGACGGCCTCCGCCGTCCGCCAAGGTCATAATCACCCCCATTGTGTCTTGTTCCATTTTTTTAAATAACATTGGGTATGATACATGTTAGTAATTTAGTTTTCACACTTTCAAAGCAAAAGTAGAAGTGTCCCACAGGACATATGTTTGGCTTATTACTTTAGGGAGCTTAGGCAGTAATCGCCAGCATGTTTGCCTTAGTTTCAATGGTAGATATACTAGCTCAGTTTGAGGAATTTGACCTTGGAAGCCATGCTTGGACATACCCAACTTGCATCCAGAAACTAAAAGGAGTAGGATTTACCACAATTAGTGCGCTTAAGGTGCATGAAAGACATGTTTTATTGAGCTTCAAGTAGCTTCGGACAGAAGGCATTAGTATAGGTTCACTTGGATACAGGATTAGTCAGGATTCTGATGTGGACGGACAGAAAAGCTTAGGGTACATGTGTTTTCACAGGAATATTGCATAGTTAGAAGGCAGATAGTAAAGGTAGTACAGATACAAATGCCATCATTTCATCTTCACCTATGGATTAAAAACACATTGGCACCACACTCGCCCCAATCCGAATTACCCCCTCACTCAAATAAGCAGATGACTCCAAACAATACAGAATACAGCAGGCAGCCTCCTCCCTCAACATTCCAACACAGACATACCCAACACCTGAAATTGCTTTGCCTACTCCAAATCCACAGCTCTTTTCAAACTCCTGAAACGCACCCTCAAAGTCTTACACAGCACTGGTCCAGCATACCCCAATTCTGCCTTGGATTTCAGAAACCTTCCAGTCACCTTTGTTCAGCATAGGCAGCACCAGAGCAAGGAGAATAGACTTCTACTAATGGGCTTCAAAAGGGGAAATGGCCTGCCTCAACACATATGTGCTGTCTCTAAAATGAATACATTCCACACAAAGCTGAACACTTGGCTCTTTGACTAGGTTACTCCATAGATCACCCTTGACTGCTCTTGCATTGGCGATAGGATACCCTATCGGGTGATAGTGAGTTTTACGAAAAAGTCATACCATTACAAAGAACTCTGCACCCAACGCTACACGCATGGGTAAAATGTTTGACCTGCTCGCCATGTTCATCCTCCCTCTGAACTTAGTAGATATTCAGTTTCCTGTGTGATAAGTGCATTATAGTCACAGCAATGCACATAATGGTGGATGGGACATATGCTACATTCTCACAGACTACACTGTGTGTCAAAACTATTGTTCTTCATAGTTTATGACATTCTCTTTAGGGAACTTCAGCAGTATTCCCCAGCATGTTTGCCTTAGTTTCAAAGGCATATATCCTCACAAAGTTTAAGGAAAGACTGCATGGAGGCACACCCGGACACTCCCAGCTTGCATCCACAAACTGGAAGGAATTGGATTTACCACAGTGAGTGCCCTAAAGATGCATGTAAGGCATCTCTTCCTGAGCCTCATGTGGCTGTTATGGGAGCCATTAGTAAAGGTTCAGTAGGCATGTGTTTGGTAATGCAAAGAAAGAAGGAGGCGGTTACCTGACAGGTGGTAAAATGTAGTCAAATTGATTCTTTTCTGTGGCGTATGAATGTGAGGTACCATTGCACAGTGGTGGTATGTTGATGTGAGTGCACTGATCTGTTAAATTTGTTCCATGGCTAGCAGTATGAAAGTCTGGTGTGTGTTGTATGAATGTCGTGTGAATGGACCATAAAGCAGTTGCTGCCTTGACATGACTTTATGGCTCACCTTCAGAAGTCTTGGTTTCAATATTCAGATACTTTGATACGTATTTGTGCTTTGAAGCCAGCATTTCTGGAGGTTCTAAAACCAACCAGTGTAAGCTGTGGATTAACTTAAAAAAATGAGTACAAGATTTATATCTATGGCAGTAAGATGGTCCTTTCTAAGAACTCCTTGTTTTTTTATTTCTCACTATAGTTAGCTGTGGATTTAGGGCCCTTGCTCAGCTGGCACCTAGGTAAACCTGCATATTTTTGAAAAGTAGACAACCAGGAGAGGCCAGAGGTGCATCACGTGCATGGCTCTCACCAGATAAAACAACAGAGAAGCATTCATAAACTGGAAGGAGTTGGATTTACCACAGTGAGTGCACTGAAAGTGCATGAAAGACACATTGTGTTTCAAGTAGGTAAGGACAGAAGCCATTAGTATAGATTCACCTGGCAAGTATACACGATAAAGGTGCTTTAAAAGAGCTTGGTATACTCCAAGAGAGTATTTGTTGACACCTAGAGAAAGAAAAAAGAAAGTCCTGTTGACCTGTGTCTTTACTTATAATCGAAAAGCCAACAGGATTAAGTCCATTATAGAAACCATTGGAAAATACCGGCCCCATTAGGAATACAGAAACCCCTTTTTTCATTTAAAAGAGGTCGTAATCTACGTGATTCATTGGTTCATGCCTTTTTTTCCATTCCAGAAAAGAGAAAGAAAGATCTTAGAGAAATGTTAGATTTACCCCCCTTGATAGGACATTACAAATGCAATAACTGTACGGCATGTAAATACACAGAGAATACCAAAAATATGGAAATAAATGGAAGAATACACCAACAGGTTAGATTTTCAAATTGTAACACAAGAAATGTTATTTACTGCATTAAATGTCCGTGTGCATTGATATATATTTATAGGACAGACAGTACAACCAGTAAAAGCACATATTTTACAACATTTGTCTAGGATTAGATGTGAAGTACGGGGTGCACCTCTGGTAGAACATTACAAAAAAGACCACAATGATGAGGATAAATGGTGGTTGATATTAAATGTGGCAGAGTCAAAGCAGACAGGTAAAAAGCTTTCATCCATTTTAGCTATTGAAAAGTACGGCACAGCCAGATGAGGTTTAAATGACCTTAACGAAATGTGGGCCCCAATTAGAAATTAAGAAAAAATACTGGTGACAGTCCCACTTAAGATATGTTAGTTTGAGGTTAATGTGAAAGCAGTAGAGACATTTTTTAATTGAATAAGACCTACTTGGTAGTCACGACATTAGTGTGACATGACAATCTCTATAATGTTTTTGATAAATCTAATGAATATGAATATAGAGTGAAATTGAGATGAGACAATAGCTTTACACTATAGGTTTTAAATCGTTTGTACCTGCCAATATGGCCGTTACATGGCAAATGCATCACTGTTGAAGGGAGGAGTAGACCCTTCGAACGGGACACAATATGCATACACCAGCTGATATATCAGCCCTATAACAACACAGGCAATTTTGGTTGTTTGAATAAAGGTAAAAATGCTAGTTATATCTCATGTGGGGTGATGGTGGTTTTGGTATACCGAAGGCTAAAACAAATAATGTAAAACTTGAGCACCAATGGGTGTATGTCTAATTATCATCTGACATTAAAATCTTTATATATCTATAATGGTTTTGATAAATCTAATGACCATGAATATAGAGTAAAACTGAAAGGAGACGATAGCTTTACGCTATAGGTTGTAAATATTTTGGACCTGCCAATATGGCTGCCACATTATTCGGTAGACGCGTCGCTGTTGAAGGGACGAGTTAGACCCTCCAAATGGGACATAGCGTGCATATACCAGCTGACGTATAAGCCCAATAACAACATGGGCAATTTTGCCCATTTAAATGAAGGTAAAAACGTTAGTTATATTTTAAGCGGGGTGACGGCGGTCCTGTTATACCGAAGGCTAAAACAAATAATGTAGGTAAAACAAACCATCATGCTGCTAGGAAAGAGCATTTAGTTTTGATTTATGCAAACTATGATTTATGCAAGTTATGAATTAAAAATCTTTGATGATGTTTTTAGTGAAAAGAGACAAAGGTATGAGAAACAAGGTAACAGTGAGAGCCAGTGAGAGCCGATAGAAGTTTTTAAGTCGAGAGAGGTCTCGCTAATAAGAACATATGTATCTCAAAATAAATATAAAGGTCAGCCAAAATTATGTGCACGTCTAAACAGGTCACGGAGCACATAAGGTATAGAGGATATTTAGAGGGTTGTGATATCATACGCATGGAGTTCCTCTAATTAAATTTAATTGTAATGCATGTGCTTACCACTTGGGACAATATAAATAAATACAAAAACTGCATCACTGTATTGGACTTAGAACACATGAGATTGAATCAGGCTTCATTTGTATTCTGAGCATGGACAATGATGGGAACACTCAGAAGGTGTGGATTAGATAGAATGATGAACAGGGTGTGTAGTGCCCATGGTGGCAATGACTTAGTTGTAATGTGAATTAGAATTAAAGAGTAATACACCTTAAAGTTGTACATATAGGTACTGCTTCCGATGTCCTGAGGAGGCCAGAAGTTGTAAGGCCGAAACGCGTCGACTATTTATTTGAGGAGTGTTTTGAATTTTGGAACCATGAATTGTTGATAATGGTATTATACCACAAATAACCAACAGGAACAAGAGCCTAGACAGCGCGGTATTAATCATCACTTATTCATTCGGAATACTGCTTGCCTGATAAAGGCTTAGCAGCTTATATTTTAAAACTGTGTTAGAAGCTGTTAATACAAAATACTTTTGAGACACTGAGCACCAATGGGTGTATGTTCAATCATCTTGTATTAAGCAATGGGATGTTTATAGTTGTATGTGTATATATTTCCTGTGATTAAGAGATTAGTTTGATACAGTAGTGCGAGACAAAGAGAGACAAATATTAATAAATAATAGATTGAAAAGAAGAAATTCTGTTCAGTGATTAATTGATATTTTCATTGAGATATAAAGTATACATGTATTTATCCCCACTGTATATTGATATTTTGGTATTGAAACGTTACCCATGTACAGCGGGGTATAAAGGCTCCCCTATATGGGATAGATAGAAGTATACAGGATTAGTCAGGACTTGCATGGCTCTCACCAGATAATGTTACCCAGAAGCTCTTGAAAACATCAAACTTTGATAAGAAACATACATTTTCATCACTTTTCTGTCACTGAAAAATATTGAATCTGTGTGGGGTCACAGGTTTGCTGTCACTCTGAGTTCCCACACATCTCCAGATAAGAACGGTACCCCACTTGTGTGGGTGGCCAAAGAGAAACGACACAAGTCGCTATGTTAGGAGATAAGCAATAGGGATATGTGGGATATTTGGGGCCATGCTGTGACACCACCTATGCAAACCTACAAACCACAGACATTTTTGAAAACTAAACGACCAAGTGAGTCCAGGGTGGTGTGCCTGACATGTATCCCACAAGGTTTTCTTACTCACAATGCTCTACAAACCTCAAGCGCTGACTGAAATCACACATTGTTCTTCAATTTCTGTGATGGAAACCTCTGGAATTTGCAGGAATACACAAAATTCCTACCATGCTTTATTACCCTACTTGTGCCGATAAAAATGCTGCCCCACTTGTGTGGCTGGGCCTAGTGCCCGCTACAGGATCAGCTCAAACCAAGGTTGAGAGTCCTCGCCAGGGGACTCCCATTGACCTTGGTTTGATCCATTTCTGCCACGGGCACTAGGCGTACGCAAAGAAGTGAGGTACCATTTTTATCGGGAGACTTGGGGGAATGCTGAGTGGATGGAAGTTTGTGGCTTACCATAGATTCCAGAACTATCCATCACAGAAATATGAGAAAATTGTGGTTTTTTTTAGTTAAAATGTGGTGTTTTGCAAGGATTCTGGGTTTTAAAAAAAACTGGTGATAGACATGCAAGTCAGCCTAACCTGGATACACGTAGGTGTCTAGTTTTCAAAACTGCACAGCTTTGCTGGGGTACTTAGTTGCTGGCAGAGCTTGGGTCCAAAATCTAGAGCTAGTCACATTGGGGGGAGAAAAGGGTCAGTCGTCAGTGGCAAAATGTGATACGTTCACGTGTTATAGTCCATTACCTGTTGCAGGCATCAAGCCTACTGTTGGGTCTTACACAGGGAACAAAACAAAAATATTACATTTCCATGGTTAAAGAATCTGGTGATGAGGTAAGTAATCTAGAGAGTCGACAGTGAAACTGGGAGATAGAGGTGGCATCCACTTCTTCCAGTCCTGCTGTATGTATAAACTTAATAAAGTCTTACCTGCTACCATATTACTTTATATTGGCTACGAGGAACTCCGTACAGCAGGACAAGGACTCATCACTCGGGATTCTGGTGCCTTCAGCTGTTTGTCAGGCTGCCCTGTCACAGGACTGTTGCATCTCCCGGGGATCTCCTGCATCCCAGGCGACTTGCACTGCAGATCAGTGCCCTCTGGCATTTTCAGCAGCCTTCAATCTGTATTTGGCTAGTTTGAGTGCCCATATGTGCTTGAGACTCACCAAGCATGAGGCAGTCTCTTCAATGCATGCGTCAAATAAATGTGCAGGCCATTTGTCAAAACACGTCAACGCCAGCACCATTTTGAATTGGGCAACCAGTGGATGTTATCAGTACACTAATGTACGTTTTCAGTGACAGGCACACGCCTATTGAGAATTATTCGGTGATGCACACTTTTTATTG
Source organism: Pleurodeles waltl (assembly GCF_031143425.1). Taxonomy (NCBI): domain Eukaryota; kingdom Metazoa; phylum Chordata; class Amphibia; order Caudata; family Salamandridae; genus Pleurodeles; species Pleurodeles waltl. The sequence continues at coordinate 1,929,590,522 of NC_090440.1, forward strand.
ACTCCACAATTATGTGCATTCATTGAATCTGAATTGAGATAATGATTGAGAATGCATTAATCAAATCTGAATTGAGATAATGATTGAGAATTATTCGCTGATGTGCACACCTTTTATTGACTTCACAATTCACATTCATCGAATCTGAATTAACTATATGTTTTAGCTGTCACCTCTGTGCAACAATATTGCGGTGATTTGCACACCAATAGCAAACACTAATTCTGTGATTAGCACACCAATATTTCTGTCTCTTCAGTAATTTATATTATTACTTCTATACAATGGAGTAATAATCCTCAGACGGTATCAGAATTATTATAGTAGCAAGGGATTTTAAAAAGGGATGCTAACTAATCCAATATGGAACAATCAATTGAGCCACCACCTGCTTTTTATCCTAATCCTTCAAACCCTGAATTAGGCTGGGAGCAATGGAAGGAGAGTTTTGAAGCATATATTTTGATGCATTAAAAGGAGAGGTATTCACCCACAAAAAGAAACTTGCTATTTTACAATATGGTCGAAATATTTTAAGACACATCCCCAGACCTAGTTTTACTAGAAGAAGCCGATGGTGAAGGCAGGGTTGTAAACAAATATGCATCTGCCATAAAGGACATGGATTTGTATTCAAGGTTTGTACGGATGTCATAATGGAAAGGCATCAGTTCTATAAAATAGTGCAAGGAGTAGGAGTATCAGCAACATGTTTTGTGGGAGCCTTGAGGATTTTGTCTGCAAATTGTGAATATTAAGACTTTGAGGAGGAGATGATTAGGGATTAGCTCAAACAAAAAAACTAATAATAAAAAGGTTCAAGAGGCGTTATTGTCAACACTGAATTTGACTTTATAGAAAGCAATAGAAATTGCAACCAGAATTGAAAGAACAACTTACATGGAATAACATCTTACATAGAACAATCTCGGATTCGAAGTTGCAATCACAGAGTGCGTGTGTTATCAAGGGCAAGAATAAGAAAGGTAAAAAAAAAAATATGTGGAGGAAAAATTGGTTGCTAAGTCAACAAAAATGAAAAGGGGTACAGGAAGCAATCACATAAACAACTGGAGTGTTACAGATATGGAAGCACAACTCACTTAGGAAATTCTAGTGTTTGACTAGCCATAGATCATTTCTGTGCCAAATGCATGCAAAAGGGGTATTTTGCTAGAATATGTAGGTTGACATGCAACACAATCTAACAAAATACACAGAGTAGAATCTGGTAAAGTGAGTGAAAATCATGTCTGCAGAAACGACGAAGGTGAAGTTCTGTCTATCGAAGAAACAAAACAAATATAAACAAGAAGTGTGTGGTGCAACTCTAAATTTGTTTAAGAGACCATTGTGTGTGTTAATGATAAATGGTGTGGAAGTGAAAATGATGGCAGATTCCGGGTCCCCTTTTACATTGCTGAGTGAAAGGAAGTGGAAGGAAGCTTTTGGTGAATGTGGTATTCAAGTGAAGAAGTCAATTATCCAGCCTGTTTGTAGTGTACCATTGTAGTGGTGGGAGAGTTTGAAGCTGAGCTTGATTTTAAAGAGAACAAAGCATGTGGCATTATTTAAGTAGCTAAAGATGATGTTTATTGGGTTGGCATGATCAAAAGAATATGGGAACAATGTTAGATCCCAACAATTCTTCACAAGTAATGTTGAGGAAGGATTATGTTCAGATTTTATCCATAAGGAACAACATGTGGGAGGAGGAGTATCTTGAGGTATTTCAAGAAAGCCTAGGTTTAGTTCAGTCTTTGATGCACGAGGTAAGAGTAATGGATGGAGCACTTCCTGTGCTGATAAGCTCCAGAGGGTACCATTAGCCTTACAACCAGAACTAAGGAAAAAGTTAATTGAATTACGTATTCAGGATGTCATAGAACCCATAGAAAGTTATGATTGTGTGGCACCAGTTGTTTTAGCTAGGAAGGCCAATGGATCCATTCGCATGTGTGTAGATCTGTGAGATTTGAATGATCAAATTTGAGTAGATTGCTACCCTCTCCCAAATATAACAGAGATGTTATCCTCGCTGAAAGGTGGAAACGTTTTCAGTGTGCTTGACATGACTTCAGCATAGCATCAAATCAATTTGCATCCTGACTACACTGCTTTTAGAACCCCATAAGGTTTATATCAATTAAAGTGCATACCCTTGGGGCTAGCGTCAGCTTTGGCCAGACTTCAGAATGTAGCTGAGAGCTTATTCAAGGAGATGGATGGTATAACTGCATCCCAAGATGATGTGTTAGTCTTTACAAGGGACAAAGTGCACCATGATGAAAGACTATATCAAGAACTGTCTATTTAAAACAAATCTCAGCTCAGTGGAGAAAAATGTTAATTCAACACAATAGCTATTGATTATTTGGGTTGTCAGTTATCAACCAAAGGAGTCAAACCAAAATCAAGTTTAGTTAAAGTTATTGAGACTATTTTGATCCTCCAGAAAACAAAGATCAGTTGCAATCTTTCATGGGCTTATTTGAATTTTATACAAAGTTTAACCCCAAATGTGGAGAAAATAACTTTTATGATGAGAAAAGAATGTCATGTTTGAGTGGAGTGTGGAATGTGATCAGGAATTGAAATTGATTGAGTGAAATTGTGCATGCTATACCCTTAAAAACTTTTGACATGTGAGATGACAGTGCAATCATGACTGAAGCATCAGAAAGGGTTGGATGAGGTTCTTATGCAACGCAGAGGTGACAGAGAGGAAATAGTTGCATTCACATCAAGAAGCTTGAGAGAAGCTTGAAATTGAGGCACTAGCAGCTAATGGGATATCACACATTTTAAACATTACTTATGGGGCACACCCTTCAAAGTTCAAGTTGATCCTAAACTGCTTGTCCAGTTGTTTACAACAATAGTAGGGGCGAGAGCAACTTCGAGAACTGCCAAATGTCAGCATAGGCTTCGAGAATTAAATTATCAGGTAGAATATGTTCTAGGGTCCAAAATGTTTTGTAGATTGTCGATCCTGAATGCCAATTAGCAAGCAGAACATAATGGAAGATGAGTTGGGAGGTGATGAACTAGACTTGGTGTGTGCAGTTGAAAATCATATGAAGAGAGCCGTAACGCACAACAAATGGATGGAAGTGTATTATGCAGTCAAGGAGATGAGAAGTTATGAATAGAATCCGCCACAAGTGGTCCAAGTGGAAATCTGAGAATAAAACTTGTGAAGGATATAAACATGTTTTTGAGGAATTATCGATTGTGAATGTGCATTTACTTCATTTAGATCTTTTAGAAGGGATGAGGAATAATGTATTGGTCCTAGACCATAAAGGGCACATAGGTATGCAGACCATGAAAAGAAGAATACGCAAGCATTTTTTGTGGCCAGGATTATATAAGAATGTAGAATACTATGTGAGTGATTGAATGAATTGTGCTGTGAGTGACAAATCACAGGTGTCAATGTCCAGTCCCATAGAGGCCGTGAAGATACATAACAAAGCATGGAGTGAACTAGCAATTGATAGTATTGGTCCTATGACATTATCTAGGAGCATTCCAGAGTATGGAATAGCAATCTTAGATTATAATAGTCATTGGCCCAAAGTGAAATTTGTGAAGGAGCGCAATAATTAAAAAATGGTGGAATGTTTAGAATCTATTTTTGCAAAGACTGAATTCCGGATAAAATGTTAACTGACTATAAGTGACAGTTTACCTCTGGACAGTTTCCAGAATTTTTAAAAGCCCTTAGGAATTAGGCACACTAAAACCTCCTTGTATTATTTAAGGAGTAATGGTCTTGTTGAGAGATTTAATCAAGTTATTAAAAAAGAGGGTACAACTTGCTAAGATTAATAGTTTGAATTGTAAAATGAAATGGAGGAAATTACTATGGGCAGTGCGCACTACTCCAAACGCTAATACTAAAGTGTTGTCATTTGTATTGCTAGGAGGAAGACTACCTGCATCTAAGATGTTCAGATCATGGATGGGAGAACGTCTTGTTTCTAGAAACAAAGCGGGAGAAGTAGAAAAGAAAAGGTTACTAATGCAAAACAAATATGTAGACAAATCCAAGAGAAGAGTAAAAGTGGCAGTAGGTGATTATGTAAGGATTAAGATTTCAAGGCTTGTACCAAAGGGAGGTTCCACATTTTTGGCACCTAAGAAATTGGTTGATGTGAGAGAGTGTGTGGTAAAATTGGAAGATAGAAAATGGTGGAATAAGGATAAAATTTCAATTAACCATAGGCAGGCTAAGAAGGATTCACTTTTCATGAAAAAAGTAATGGAAAGGAGAATGCGGTGTACGATGGTAAGAGGGTTAAAAAATATGAAGGAAGTGAGAAAATAAACGTTAAGGAATTCAAACAGTCAGAGAGATTGAGAAAAATACCTAATTACATGACTATGTCCTTAATTAATTTAATTAGGAGCATTCTGTAGAATATATTTCCCGGTGTAATACATATGTATTTTAATGCATGAATAGTAATTCTTATGTATATCCTAGTCCCATGTTGTATTCTGAGCAATTAATTTTAATGTGAACTTTTAATTGATGTGTATTTTAGTTATATTTATGTTGGGTTTATCTTCATATACATATGACTTTTAGGCATTTTTTGTTTGAATCCTATAAGTTATCATGATGTTGGACAATTGCATTTTTGTTTTATGTTATACGGGGAAGGATGCATTGGGTCTTAACCAGGGAACAGAATGTTACGTTTCCATGGTTAAAGAATGTGGTGATGAGGTAAGGAATCTAGAACTCGAGTTGTCATTTAAAATGGGAGTTGGAGGTGGCATCCGCTTCTTCTAGTACTGCTCTATATATTAATAGAATGAATAAAGTGTTTCCTGCTACCATACAACTTTATACCTACCCACACAAGCGAGGTACCATTTTTATCTGGAGGCTTGTGGGAGCGTAGAATAGTAGAACATTTGTTATCACCAACTGGATTTCGCTGCATTTCAAATGTAAGCCAGTGTATAAGAAGAAAGACATTTTGAAAAATACCCTCTAAATCATATGCTGGTACGGGTACCCACAAATTCAGAGATGTATAAATAACAATTGCTCCTAAACTCCATTTCTTGTGCCCATTTTAGAAATACATAGGTTTCCTTAACACCCATATTTCACTCTACCTATTTCACTATATGAATTGGTCTGTACTTGGCACAAATTGAAAAACCATTGCACAGTGCAGCTCAGTCATTGGCTCTGGGTACCTTGGGTTTTTAGAGAACCTACAAACCCTATATATCCCTGCAAATAGAAGGGTCTAGCGGACAAAATGGTATATTACTTTTGTAAACTGGCCATGTGACAGAAAGTTACAGATAAAAATATTGTCGCAAATATCCTTTTTATCTGTCTCATTTTCAATATTTCTTTATTTCAACAGGTATTTTCCTTGGGAAAACCTTGAGGTATCTACACAGATATCCTCTTGCTGAATTTGGAATTTTGTCCACTTTTCGGAAATCTATAGGTTTCCTGGATTACCTATGGGTTTGACACTGCTTTCCATCACAAAGTAGAAGTAGATTGAGAGCACAAAAAATAGGAAAAATGGGCTTCCTTTTTAAAAAATGCCAAGACTGTGGCACAAATTTAGGTTTTTTGATTGGTTGGAAAGATGGTGGCTTTTGTACAGTAAACTGTTTGTGGATGCCATTTTTAGGCAAAAAACAGACACTTTTATCTGGAGCAGTTATGGAGGCCCAATGGGCGAACTATGCCAATTGCCAAAAAAGGGCTCAGCACTGGGGGAGGTTGCTGGGGGTAGGTCCAGGAGCTTTGTGGTTACAGCCAATAACATTTATGGATGAAATGTTATTACACTGTCTTAAAGCCTGTAAAAAGGTATTCCATTGAAGCTGGACAGTTACTGTAGCAGGCAAGGGTTTGGTGTTGATTGCTCACTCTGACAAAACGTGTTCTTCTTTGGAATGTAATTGTTTTTTTTAAGTTTGCCTTGACATAGCAGCTGTCTGCCTAAGCTTATGTGATCACCAGAGAAAGGGTTTTAATACACAGTACTAAGACAAATGCTCCATTGCCTTTTGGCTAGTTTCATTACTTACCTTTGGTATTGCCTTTTCTGGTAGAGACTCTAACTGCAGATTCCTCACATGGTAAATTTCCCCAGGTGCCAGAATGCACCTGGATACTTTTGTAAGGAATCTCTCACGTGTCGACAGGTGGAGTCGTGCGCTTCCGCATCAGATCTGTCCTACCCTGGATTTGACGTTGTGTCCCCTATATATGCACCACCTCTTTACCCTGAAATCAGTTGATTTCGGATCTCTGTCCCTTCCGACAGACACACTGAAATCAAAATATGGCAGTGTGCAGACTATCAAGATGGAATCTTTTAAAGAACTATATAAGTCAATTTCACAGAAAGGGAAGGAGGGTAGATTAGTGAAGAATCTGCAGTTAGGTAAGTGTCTTTACCAGAAAAGGTGTTACCAAGGGTAAGTAACTTGTTCTTCTGACAGAGACTTCTAAATGAAGATTCCTCTCTTTGTGATTACAAAAAAGCAGTACTTCCCTAGGTGGTGGGTCTGTGGAATGGCTCAGACCAGGAAAACCTCCACAACAACTCAGGTGAAATGCCTGCTTCCCTGGGCCTGGCCTTCCAGGCAACAGTGGTTTGTGAACGTGGGGAGGTACCCCAACATGACAACCTGACAGATGGTCAAACCTGGCACATGGTGTGCCAGTGCAGTGGTAGCAACCTTCACTCTGGTTGAGTATGCTTTCAAGGCTCCTGGAGGATGCATTTTGGCTAGCCCAAAGCAGATCTTTATGCAGAGTACCCCACTGGAGGTAGTCCTTTCTGAACTGCTTTTCCTTTCTAGGCCGAATTGACAAAAAGTAGGTCAGCTTGCTGGTACTGTCTAGTTCGAGACTCATAGGCGCTCAGCACTATGTGGGTCAAGGCAATTAAGCCATTCTTCCTCCTTAGAGGGGTGAGGAAGTGCTGGAAAAGCCAAAGTGATGGATTACTCTTTGTGGAAGGGTGTGACTGTCTTGTGCAGGAATGCTGCTTTTGTTTGGAGGACCAGGTTATCTGAAAAAAGGACATATATGTGGTACTATGAACAGCACCTGAAATTCACTCACTGGCCAATATTATGATGATGAGCAATGCTGCTTTGATGACCAGGTTTCTCTGATCCCCAACTTCTCCCAGGTAACCCCACAACCCATCTGGCATCTTCGTTAGCTCTAGGTGGAGTAGGGTAAGATGTCTGCTGTCAGTGGAGCATGGTGAACAGAAAGTGCTCCTGCCCTTCTTGGAACCACAGGTAGATCTGTGAGAGTGCAGGATGGGGATGTGAAAATATATGTCCTGAAAGTCCAGTGTTACAAGAAAGTCTTCTGGATCCAGGACAGACAGAACTTGGGTCAGGGTGAGCATTTTGAACTTTCCCTTCCAGAGGAAGAAGTTCAGAGGTTGAAGGTCTAGGATACGGCAGAGGTCTCCCAGCACCAGAAAGTAACAGGAATAACAACCTCTCCTGATTTCTGAAACTGACATGTCTGTATTGCTGCTTTGGCCAAGAGAGTTTGAACTTCTCCGCATAATATGGACCGGTGGTCCTAGAAGGTGTTGTGGTGCGGGTGGCATATCTGGAGGACAGGAAAGAAAGGCTAGGGAGTATCTGTTTTGCATGATCTGGAGCACCCATTTATTGGACGTGACGCTCCTTCAGCAGGGGAGATGGGAGTTGATGCTACCCACTATTGGCTGCTCATGTGCTGCCAAGGTGGACAAATGAAAGTGGTTTTGCGATGGCCACGGGGGAGGGAATTTGGGGACTGGGTAGCCCGCTGTACCTGGTGGCCTGAACACTGTTGGCTAAATCCCCAGCCTTGCGCTTGAAAAAGATGGGAAGAATCTTGTTGCTGAGGCCTGTATTGGTATTGCCTCTACTGGTAGCCTCTATCAAATCCCCAAAGGGGCCCTGTTTTGGGGACACGGCGGAACCAACTGACCTGGGTCTAGACAGTGGGCAGTTGCCTTGTTCTCTTTAAAGTGCTCCAGTGCCAAGTCCACCTTTGCTTTGTCTTTTGCTTGATGCCTGAGGAGAAGCCTGTGGAGTGAATCCAAATGTGTTGTCTAAACACCATGCTGGTTCCAACTACCCTGCCCAGACAGATGGTTGTGTCCAGGCCAGACTTAACTGAATATTTTGCTGCATCCTGTCTGTCCAAAATTAGATCTTGCAAGGTTGGGGCAGAGTTCCTCTAAGACAGCTGGCAAGATATCCACCACCTGTTCCCAATTATGCATGTTAATATCCTCCCAGAGGGCCAGTATGTGCTTACTGACCTAAGGCACAGCTGACCGAAGAGAAAACTCTCTTAGCCAATGTTTCCGTCTGCTTTGATTCCCTGACAGGTGGAAAGGTAGGGAATGCACTGGAGTAAAGCCGGCTAGTGGAGGATTTAAACATCATGCTCTCCAGAGTGGAATGTTGTATACAACCTGGATCTCAACAAGCAGGTCTCTGTTGTCTTGCCACCTGCCTGTTTGCTGTGGTACATGATCCTGGCTTGGGCCAGGAGCTCACCAGGACATTGGTAAGTGCTTCACTCAACGACTGTAGAGGTTCCTCACTGGTTTGTCCAGGGTTCATGACCTCTGTCAATACATTAGTTTTGACCTCTTGAATGGGTAGAATGAGGTCTAGCACTTCAGGCATTTTCCTTATGAGAGTGGCAAAGAAGGTGGGCTTCTCAGAAGCCTGTAGTGGAGTTGGGTAAGAAAGGTCAGTATCTGGTGAGATGTCAAGACCACTGGCATCCTGCAAGTCATCAAAGAGGTTATCATTATTATAATATTCATAGTTATCTCCACAGGCATCTCCTCAATTATCAAAGCATGGTGTATAGGAATCTAATTCTGAGTGGACATATTGTCGAGGTCTCAGTTTCTGGCTTTTCTGATGTCGGTGTTGGGAGGCTGGTCTGTGGCATCAGCTGTGGCACCGGAACGAATGATGGCAGAGCTCGCTCTGAAGGAAGAGTGTCGCTGGATCCGGAGTCAGTAGAGCTGGTTTCAAAGAAATGTTCGACCCTGGTTGGAGGTTAAGTGGCGTAGTTGCGTTGGGGGACAAATCCCTTGGCGGTGAAGCAACCGGAGGCCACCACTGATCCTTATCCTTAGGGCCCACAGGCATTCCAGAGAGATCAGGTGAGACACCAAAGATTTTCGCATAGGTCAGTTATAGCTCTCTTAATTACTGTGGTGTCTCTGTCCATTCCAGATGGGGCTGAAGCGGGATCATCCTCCTGGACCTCTCGGCCGCGTTCGACACTGTCTGCCACCACACCCTATGCTCACGCCTCAGCAATGCTGTAATCCATGACAGAGCCCTGGACTGGGTCACCTCCTTTCTCACCGGCAGAACCCAGAGAGTCTGCCTCCCCCCATTCCGCTCGGAGGCCACCAAAATCATATGCGGCGTACCCCAGGGTTCGTCCCTCAGCCCGACTCTCTTCAACGTCTACATGGCCCCACTCGCTAACATCGGGCGATCCCACAACCTCAACATCATCTCATACGCCGACGACACCCAGCTGATCCTCTCCCTCATCAAGGACTCTGCCAAGGCCTACCTCCACGAAGGAATGAGGCCATCGCCGGATGAAGAGCAACTGCCTCAAACTCATTTCCGACAAGACAGAAGTCCTCATCTTCAGCTTCACCCCCTCCACATGGGATGACTCCTGGTGGCCTGCCACTCTCGGAACCGCTCTAACTCCCACCTACCACACACGCAACCTAGGATTTATCTTGGACCCCTCACTATCCATGACACAGCAAGTCAACGCCATCTCCTCCTCCTGCTTCAACACCCTCCGAATGCTCCGAAAGATCTACAAATGGATACACACTGAAACCAGAAGTACAATCACCCAAGCCCTCGTAAGCAGCAAGCTTTGCCCTCTATGCAGGAACCACAGCCAAACTCCAGAAGAGGCTACCACGCATCCAGAACACCTCCGCACGCCTCATCCTGGACATCCCCCACCACTGCCACATCACAGACCACCTGAAAACCCTGCACTGGCTCCCAGTCAACAAGAGAATCACCTTCAAACTCCTCACCCAGGCTCACAAACCACTGCACAACACCGGACCAGAATACCTCAACAGAAGACTCTCCTTCTACACCTCGACCCGGCATCTCAGCTCCGCCGACCTCGCAACCGCCCCACACATCCATAGAACTACATCCGGCGTAGATAATTCTCGCACCTCGCCGCCAGAACGTGGAACACTCTTCCCACCCACCTGTGCCAGACCAAAGACCTCCTTACCTTCAGGAAACTTCTCAAGACCTAGCTGTTCAAACAGTAGCAGCAGCTCCCCCCACCTGCCTTCTCTCCCCTCCCCAGCGCCTTGAGACCCTCATGGGTGAGTAGTGCGCTTTACAAATTCCTGATTGATTGATTGATTGATCAGTGGTAGTATGGACTCCATCAAGGAAGATCAGCCCGCGACCTAGAGGAACTTGATTCGGCGCACAACTATAAATGGTTGAAACAGCGGGATGGAGAGCCATGTTTGGACTTTTTATGCAACATGTTCAGTTAAACGAGCTGCCACATGACTTCCATGAAGACCTTTAATGAGAACAATTTTCAGAATGGGAATGGGAAAAAGTCCTTGCTCATGACTTGTCAGAAGGCTCAGACAGGAAGGAACTGTCATCAGCACATGGAGGCCATGCAGATATAGAGGTCCCAAGTTCAAGGGCGGGACAAACCTAACGCGGAGCTACACAGTGACACCTGTTGACTTGCAGAGAATTTCTACAAAAGTTTCTGGATCCAGAACGTTACCAGAAGTAAGAAACTATTTCTTCTGATAGACACCACAGATGTCTCACCTTTTAAAAAGATATAAAAGCAATACCTATTCAGAGGTGAGTCTGTGACTGGACTCAGACTAGAACATCCTGTAGGACAGAGTAGGCAAGATACCCCTCATGGCCAACCTGACTGTCCAAGTAATAATGCTTTGTAAATATATGGAGGAACACCCACGTAGCTGCCACGTAGTGGTAGCAACATTTAGTCCTTGTAGAATGAGCACGCTGACTTTCTGGAGGCTGCATTTTGGCCAGTGTGTAGCAGACCTTAATACAGAGTACAGTAAGGAGATGGTTTTCTTCTGCACTGCCTTGCCTTTCATCACACCAGAGAACCCCACAAAGAGCTGATCATTCACCTGGCATTTTTGGTGCGATGTATGTAAAATCCTCAGTACTCTCTTGGGGTCCAAGCGATGAAGTCTCTCCTCCTCCTTAGAGGGGTGAGGCGAAGCACAGAATGCCGGCAGGGTGATGGTTTGGCTGACATGGAAAAGCATCATACCTTTTGGCAGGAAGGATGCCCACATCTGCAGAACCAGGGTGTCCAGGAAGAAAGAAGTGTAGGGTGGAGTAACACAAAGTGCTTGAAGCACACTCATACGCCATGCTAAGGTGATGGCATTGAGGAACACAGTCTTGATGGTAAGAAGCTGTAAGGGACAACTGTGAATCAGCTCGAACAGAATGCACAGCAGATAAATCAGGTGTAGATTAAGACCCCATTGGGGAATGGCAAAGAGAGAAAGGGAAACGTGTGACAGCCCTTTGACAAATCGCATGGCAAACTGATTAAACAATGAGGGCTGATCTGGCAACTATAAGAAGGCTGAAAGGTAATCCTTTACTGTGCCCAAAGCTACGTCTTGCCAGGCAAGAGACACAACAAATAACAGAACATGGGATAACTTGGCTGGCTGGGGGGTCAATCTAGTGTATGCTGCACCAAGCCACAAATTTGTCACAATGACCGGCATATACAGATTTCGTTGCGGGACATCTGGCTGCCATGATGACATCCACAACCTCCGGAGGAAGGTCAAAGGTGTTCAGCTGTCGCTACTCAATCTCCAAGCATGATGGAGATTGCAAAGACCTAGGTGTAGGACCCTGTTCAGTTGCTGTGACAGCAGGTTCTCATGGATGAGCAGCCTGATTGGAGGACAACTCCAAAGGTGACTGGAGGTTCATCATTGTCTGGAGGTGGTTGACAACTGCCAGGGGCGAGTCCATCTTCAACAGACAGTTGTCGAGGTATGGGAAGACGGGCACCCCTGACCTGTGAAGGTGTGCTGCTACTACCACCATCACTTTCATGAACACTGAGGATCGCTGGTGAGAACAAAGAGGAACACAATGAACTGAAAACGCTCCTTTCCCGCCACGAACTGCAGGTACCACAGATGAGCAGTCAGAATGCAAATATGGAATTAGACATCCTGCATGTCGAACACCACCATCCAGTCTCTAGGGTCACAAAAATAGAAGACCTGGGACAGGGTAAGCATTTTTAATTTCTCCTTCTGGAGGAAGACATTGAGAGGGTGCAGATCTAGAACAGGCCGAAGACACCCTCCATTACCTCCCCCGTCCATCTCGGGCACCAGAAAGCAGTGGGAACAACAACTACACTCTCCTTATGGCACTGACAACTCCTAAACAGCCCATTTGGCCAAAAGGGCTTGCACTTTCTGCTGCAAAATTGAAAGATAATCCTCCATTGGTTGCTGAGGGGGCAGTGGAAGGTGTGGCGGAGAAGAATGATGGGCAAGACGTATCCCTTGTAAACGATCTGTAGGACCCACCAATCCATTGTGATCACTTGTCAGCCCGGTAACAATCCCTGGATTCTATCTCCCACTGGGTAGCTGTGTCCCTGCAAGGGCCCGCAAAAGGGGTTTGGCAGGGGGGCAGTGGGCTGAGCAGTATGCTGACTTAGGTTTAGGGGCGGTAGGCACCACAGACTCTATCGCAAAAATGCTGGGTTGCCCTACCAACCATCCAGCCCCTGGGTTCCTCAGATTTATCTGACAAATACAATTGTAAGTGGTTTTACATGCAATAGAAAGCAGTTTAACACATCCCTTTTTAGGCCAGGTCAGAGTAAATGCTTGATGTATCCAGAGGGCTAGTTAATGTTCATATCATTGTATACTTTGATTCTGCCTAAGATGTTTAATGGTTCTCTCTAGGTTGAGGTCACACAATCATGTTAAAACCAATAGGCTTGCTTTATTGAATATTAAAAACTGTGCCAAAGGTAGCAGTCAATGACTTGACAAAGCCTATAGGTGTAACTTTGTTAATTATAAAAAGCCTTGCATGTTGCAGTAACTCCAGGCAGGTGTTTTGCTGTTTTTTAGGACTAGAATCTACTGATACACCGGTTGTCACAAAGCAGCTTGCAGATAATGGGAACAGCCTAGTTTAGGTTAATAGGTTAGTTGCCCACTGTTATATTTCTTTAGGGTTTGTAATTTGCACCCTGGATATTTTGTGAGGCCCATTTAGGAGGAGTTCCAAACTTGAATTGCACCTAACATCTTGTAGATATTTATCATTTGTGCATAGTATTTAGATGTGTGTATGTTAAATCATTTCCCTTAATAAAGAAAAGACAGTGGCTCAACATGGATTTATTGAGTGTTATTTTTGTGCATTTCTGAATTGTGCGTTGCTAGCCCGGATCACCTCACTGAATCATCCTTGGACTGCTCTGGCTCTTTACCCTGACACTTAAGTGCTTATAAGGGGTAGTTGGTCTCCAATTTGAGAGTTGAGGTACAGAAGCCATAGTACCCCAAAAAGTGAAACAACCCAATTGACACATGTGAGGCCCAGTAGCTTCTTACAGCCGTGGTACCTCCCAGACTGGATCTCCCAATAAAATAGGAAACCTTATAATATTATGAGCCGTTTGACAACTACAATTGGGTGTGGTTTTACATTGAAACTCTTTGTCAAAAACCACAAGGAGTGGCTTTACATTGTGACCTCTCTGAAAAAATGCAATATGTATTTATTTTATTTTGTGAAGTCTCAGGCAATAAGAAAAGGTTCTACATTGTGAACTCTCTGACAAATGCAATAGGAACAGGCTTTATTTGGACAAACCCTATAGGAAGGGGCTTTACATTTTGAACTATCTAAAAAATACAGTAGGAAGAAGTTTTACTTTAGCCCTGATTAAGAGCATAGTTGCTATTTAGCGCAAGTGATAAACAACAAAACCATGGGGTACCTTATTTATCAGGTGCCATAAATAGCACCTATTACAAGTTTATCGGGAATAATATGCAGACTTTGGTGTTATACACACCAAAATCTGCATGATACAGTAAATACTGTGTGCTTTTGCCCTGTTAAATTTCAGCAGGTTTTACCTGCTGAAATTTAACAAGCCTTGAGGTATTTAATGCAGCTGATAATTATTGGTTGTGTTAAATATCTTTTCACCTGTAATTCCAACCCGTGCGTACCACATCATAATCTGGCTCTTAGCGAACGTTCTGACAAATGTAATAGAAAGGAAGCATTAGAAATTGGGTTATTGGTTGACTGGGGTGTGAGCAGAAATGACACTCCTAGTAAGGGTAAGGCACAGCAACCCCAAATTAACCTGTACTCAGCCCCCTGGTTTCTTGAGACAGAGCAGTCAGGCTTAACTTAGAGGCAATGTGTAACGCATTTATGCAACACTTCAAACAGTAAAAACACCAGACAAAAAGATCCCACACCAGATTAGAAAAATAGTGCTGACTTAAATAAAACAAGGCCGCAATGACAAAAATTCAATTAGTAGAACTGGAGATATTGAATTTTTAACTTTTTAGGCCTGCTGAACAGAGTATTTTAAATCCTGGTTTGTGGAGCGTTGCGTGAATCCATGTCGAAGATGCGTCGATGCAGTGTAGTTCCGAGATCCAGAGAGGCAGCAGTGCGAGGTCCTGTTGCGTTGTTGAGGATCCAGATGATGGGGCTTGTGATGCAAAGTCCAGCATTGAGGATGCAGCTTGCAGTCGGGGCAATGTGTTGGTTCCGAACTGTGAGGCTGCAGTGCGGATTCCAGCATCGTCGTCGAGGCTGCCAGTAATGAGAGATGCAAGGGCTTGTGCCAAGGATGCATCATGCAGTAGTGGTTCCAAAGGCGATTGCGGGCTGTGGCGGTGATGCAACTTTTTGTGACATATCCAATCCACACAGTAGTGGAGATGCCTCAATTCTGCTTGGGGTTTCGACGCGCAGCAGAGGAGTTGCGTCAGTTCCACTGGTACCACAGAGGCTTAAGCCCACCTCCAAGGGTCCTGGACTGGGGTGGCACCTCTTGGCAGGGTAGACTTACAGATGGCAGAGTCCAATTGCAGATGCAAGGTTGATGGAAGCCTAATATTTCCCTGAGGCCTCAGGTCAGGAGGACAGCCAACTAACCCTCAGAGTCACTCTGGTTCTGTGTTCAAGAGATGCAGGTCCAGTCTTTCTCACCTAAGCAAGACTGCCGCAGGCTGGAGGTCAGTACAACAAGGCAGCAGTTCCTTCAGAGCAGCAGTCCAGCAGAGTGGCAGTCCTTTTAGCAGCACAGCAGTCCTCCTTCCTGGCTGAGTATCCACAGGTCCAGAAGTGCACTGAAGTTCTGGTGTCTGAGGTCCTTTTTTTTAATAAACAGTTGTGCCTCTGAAGTGGGGAGAAACATCTAGAGGCATGCTTTTGAAGTGCACAGATTCCCTGCCTTCCTGGCCCTGGCTCCAGAATAACTACAGGGGGTATGCAGCCCTTTGTGTGGAGACAGTACACAACCTATTTAGATGTAAGTAAGACTGGGCACAGCTCCTGCCTCCCATCCTGCCAGTGATGGCCCATCCAGTCACACCTAAGCTCCCATTGTGTGTGGCTGTCTAGGAGGAATACGCAAAGATCAACTGCCAACTACATGCTGTCATGTGACCAGAGACAAGCTACATGCACCAAATGACTAAAGCAAGTAAATACCAACTTTCTAAAAGTGGCATTTTCAGAATTATAATTTAAAATCTGACTTCACTGTAAGTAAAACTTTTAAATTAGGATTCCCAAAGACACTAAACATGAACCATTTATCTCTTCCTATTTAGAAGTGACACTTATAAAATGTAATAAGGCAACTCCAATGATATTCCATGGGAGAGATAGGCCTTGCAGCATTGAAAAATGGATTTAAGAGTTTCTCATTACCAGGACAAGTAAAACTTGAAAGTACATATCCAACTTTTTTAATACACTGTGTCCTGCCCTAGGGGCTGTCTAGGGCCTACCTTAGGGGTGGCTTGTATATAATGAAAAGGAAGGTTTGGCCTGGAAAAAATGTATTTTGCTAGGTCGACATGGCAGGTTAAAACTGCACACACTGGCTCGGCAATGGCAGACCAGAGACATGTTTATAGGGCTACTTAATTAGGTGGCAAAATCAGTGCTGCAGGCCTACTAGGTGCATTTGATGTGCAGGCCCTTGGCACATGTAGAACACTTTACTAGGGACTTAAAATGAAATTAACTATGCCAACTGGGTGGGGGCGTGGTTAACTGCCTAAGATGGCGGCCGTCTAATCCCAGAGCTCCCGTCCCGGGCTACGTGGTGGCAGATTATCCAGAACGCGTGGGAACTGGCGGACCACCCCCTGAGAGCAATCGGCGCGCTCGGCTGAGCACGAGAATGAAATGCCGGACCTTGCCATGATATAAGCCTACGCCGCCGCGTAGATGAGACACCAACCGGAAGGAGCCGCGCCACGGTGAGTGGAGGGCGCGGACCGGGCCAGGCTGGTGCCGGGGTTGGCACGACGCTCCTGGAGAGAAGTAGGGGCCCGGTCCTCGCCTGCCCCCCCCCTCCTCCCTGCCTTGAATCTTACCCGCGGGGCCTGTGGGGAGCGTGGACTGGTGGTGGAGAGCAAAGAGGCGGTCCAGGGATCGAGTACACCAGCGGCCCGTCTGTGAACGGGAAACGGGAGTGGGGAAGCGGCGGCACCCCTCTGGCAGAGAGTGCTACGCTGTGAAACTGCTGGAGCCCCGCCCCCGCAGGATGATCGGGGCGCCGTAAAGATTTTAACTGGCCCCCTATCTGGAGGGACTTACCGACAAACAGAAGGGACCCAACGGCCAAGGAGGGAAATAAAGTTGAAACTAAAACTCCTCGCGCCTCGGTGCCAGCAAAGCCCAATACAAAGTTTCGGGTCAGACACGAGACTATAACTGCTAAGCCTGGCAGCTGAAGACACACACAGAAGAAAAGCCCAAAGACCCCAGTTTACAACTAGCAACTATCCCATATAACAATCGTCTTTCTATGCAAATACCAGCACAGAAACAAGTAACAATGGGCCGCACCAAAGGCAAGCAATCAGAAGACATGGAAAGACCAACACCTGAAGACCCGATGCAAGCAACGCCACCCGGAGATCAAACAGATAAACTAGACATCATTCTCCAGGAAATCATGGACTCAAGGCAAGCAATAGAGAAAAAACTTGGGTCAATAACGATTGAGTTAAATATCCTGAAAGATGACCAGAAAAAATTATCGGACAGACTGAAGCAAGCAGAATCCAATGTTGCTGAGATCCTTCCGGGACCACAAAGAAAACAAAAATGCCCTTGACCACCTCCAACAACAGGTGAAAACTCTACAAGAACGAGTCGAAGACACAAAGGGAAGATCCCGGCGCAATAGTGTACGCATAATTGGTCTCCCAGAGGGAACGGAGGGCAGGAATCCCACACAATCCATAGAAGACTGGCTAAAGAAAATAATGGCGGACAAACTGTCAACCCACTTTTCAGTGGAGAGGGTGCACTGCATGCCAGGAAAGAGACCCCCTCCAGGCGTGCCAGCACGCCCATTGATAGCCCGGATCCTAAACTACAGGGACAGAGACATCATACTACAAGCAGCAAAGGATTTGGACCCCATCACGGTAGACAACATTCGAATCTCCCTATACCCCAATTACACACTAATGGTCCAGAAGCGCAGACTCACTTTCCCGGCAGTGAAAAGGAGGCTACAAAATGAAGGACTGAAATATGCACTGTTATTCCCGGCCCGGTTGCGTGTCACATTCAATCAGAAAACGCATTTTTTTGAAACACCAGACTCTGCATGCCACTGGCTAGATGCGACCTTTCCTCACCTAGGGATTGAGGAGCGCAGTGTTGCCCTGCCCCGAGGCAGCCCCATCAATAACGTAGGAGCGGGTGTGGTAGGATGCAATCGACTCGAGAAAAGACTGGCCCAACTCGGTTGCAGGTCCTGGAGGGATGAAATGAGGCACTACAATCAGCGTATTCCTTACAAGCGACAGATTCCTCCCCACACGGTCCTCCCTCATCCATAGACAGAGCCACGGCATCTGATTCAGAGGGAAGCTCAGCGTTGTTCCCTGCTGTTACCCCACAGTCAGCCCGAGACCTCTGAAGAAAGACACAATGCTCTATCACCACCACTGGGCGCCCACCACTTGCGGAGACTATTTCTCCCCCTATACATGGCGGGCCGGGACGCTTGAGAACCGTACTCCTTGTCATCTAACAAGCAACCAGTTGGCCACAGGCGAGAACTACTAACAGTACACCAAATAGAACCCCAGTGCGAAGGCCCCTTTCTTTTTAGATGCTTCTCCGTTGGTTGTACCGATAATGGTTTTATATAGTACAACAGTTTGGCAAAGCCAGTTTGAGCTTCGCCTAGTATTCAGTTAAAAAAGTAAAGTTACAAGTAGGTTTAGAACACTGACATCAGCACACACATCATGTATACTATACCAAGAGGGAAAGACAGTAAAGCAGACTGATAGTGGGACAACTACATTAATATCTCAATATGACTGCGTTACGTGAATACAATATTGTCACCTGGAATGTACGGGGAATGGGGCCCGTTCAAAAGCGACATAGAATTTTAGCCCAACTAAACCGTCGGAATATACATATAGCCTATTTACAAGAAACTCACCTTACTACCCACGAAGCGACGAAACTTCGCAAAAAATGGCGGGGCCAACTCCAACATACTCCGCGTTCGCAAGGGGAACGGCGGTATAGATACGGGCTGGGGTACCATTTGAAATATTAGAGACAAAAATTGATGATGAAGGCCGCTACACACTGGTCAAAGGCAATCTAGATGGGAAACATAATACTAGGAACCATATACGCCCCGAATACTGCTCAGGATACCTTCCTGGAGCGCTTGTCGAGGGTACTATTACATTGGGCTTATATCCCATGGATAATAGGAGGAGACTTTAACGCGGTACTAGATACTACAACGGACCGCACCACGCCCCCATTGTCAGGTACTAATGCACAACGACAGGCAGAAGCATTGCATAATTGGCTACAAGGCTGGTCACTAACGGATATTTGGCAAGCTAGAAACATGGGTATAAGAGAATATTCCTTTTATTTGCATCCACACAAAGTACACATGAGATTAGTTCTTGTTGTATGTACTATATCAGTGCAGACTCATATCACAAACCACATATTTAGGAAAATCACTGTCAGACCATAACCCCTTAGAGATAGCGCTATTATGGGGGCGGCGATCTACACCGATCCCCACATGGCGTTTACAGCCATCAATACTAGAAGATGATACTTTAAGAACAGAAATATCCCAAGCGATCACAAACTTCTTCACCGACAACACCGGCTCAGCATCCTCCCCATTACTCGAATGGGAAGCATTTAAGGTGGTGGTAAGGGGCGTGGTGATGGGAGCGACAACTGCAGTACGTAAAGTGCTAACCAGGGAATTAATGCTAATAGAAAACAGACTGCACACACTAGAAAAAGAGGCGATAGTACGACCATCAAAGGCTCAGCAGCTGCAAGAAGCAAGAGCCAAGCATACAGAGCTTGTGGAAAGATTACGGAAAATAGACTATATAAAATACCGCAAATGCATCCACAGCGAAGGAGACAAAGCAGGAACTCTATTGGCACGCTTAATTAAAGCTGAACCCCCCCACTCCTATCCTGCAGATTATTACGCCACAACAAGATACAATAAATACACAATTGGGGATAAATAAAGCTTTCCATGATTATTACACAACTTTATACTCAGCCCCTACAACTATAAAGCAAGCAGAGATTGATGTCTTCCTAGCTGACATTAGACTATCAACATTAACAGAAGAGGCCAAGCTGCAATTACGTGCGCAGATAACACAAGATGAAATAAAGGAAACAATTAAAAGTATGGCGCGAAATAAAGCACCGGGCTCAGACGGGTTACCATCTGAATTCTACTCCCTCTACTGCTCACAACTTGCCCCACAGTTAGAAAAATTATATTATGCCTCTCTACGACATGGAGCTCTCCCAGACACAACCAAACAGGCAATAGTCACCTCACGATTAAAACCAGGAAAAGCCACAACTGATATGTCATCTTATAGACCCTTATCTCTGTTAAATACAGGATATAAAATATTAGCAAAAATATTAGCGCAATGACTGCTTAACTATATAGATGGCCTAATACACACCGACCAATGCGGATTTGTTCCGTCCCGTAACACTTCCTTAAACATTCATCAACTGTACCATGTAATGGATGCTGCTAAGGGACGTTATCCACATGCAGGATGCCTGTCACTAGACCTCCGACAGGCATTTGACTCCCTGAGCTGGGAATACATGTTTAAAGTATTAGAGAGGTCCGACGTCCCCCACGACTACATACGCTGGGTTCGGTTATTATACACCTCCCCGACAGCAAGGGCACACACTGGACAGAACATCTCAGATACCTACCATGTACAGAGGGGCACCAGACAAGGGTGCCCGCTATCCCCCTTACTGTTCATTATGGCGATAGAACCACTAGCCTGCCAGCTACGGCAAGACGGTATAGACTGGGGAATAGATACACCTGGAACCAATCACACGGTATCACTATATGCGGATGACATTATTTTATATGTGAAAGATATGAGGCAAAACCTGGGCCCTATAGTACAAATATTCCAAAAATTCACACCACTATCAGGACTAGCCATAAACTTTGATAAATCAGTGGCGTTTTCCCTCACTTGTCCAGATCCGTGAAATACAGTAACATCTGGCGACAAACAACTACAACTAGCTGCAGACACATTCCGATACCTCGGCATACAAATTTATCATACCCCAATAGTTCTTTTGGAAGGTAACTTACTAAAAGCGATGGCTTCATTTAGATCACAGATACAAATTTGGACATCACTACCAATATCAGTTGCAGGTAAGCTCGCTCTAGCCAAGATGGTAATGCTACCCCGCTTGCTATATTACTTTATGAATTTACCAGTGAGAATCCCAGAAATACCCTTCAAGACCCTCAACTCTATGCTGCTCGACCTGATTTGGGGGAAGGGTAGACGCCGTATTAGCCTAGCCAAACTGCAGATGGCAACAGATAGAGGAGGCATGGGTGCACTAGACTTTAAGGCTTACTGTATGGCAGGTCAACTACAACGGCTAGCACATTGGCTAGCCGGAAGAAATTTACAAGAAATCGAGTACACCGAAGAAATGTTAGATAAAGGTAGCATACATTCCTTATTATGTCCTAGCTCCCAAGCCCCGGGGCAACTACCATTCTTATTACGAGAAGCCTTGCAATACTGGAAAACAGCGCTCAAATATACAACTAAAACAACCCCGTACTCCCCCAATATTCCACTTTTGGGACTACCAGTAATACCAGTAAACACAGGTATACTGACCCAGAGATAACTACGGAAGTGGTCACAAGAGGGTGTGGACACAGTTGGGTCACTCTTTAAAGATCAGCATTTATTAGCACACACGGACTTCACGCATGAACACAACCTGACAACGTCGCTCTTTCTTCTACATGCTACCATAATGCATTATATTAAAAAACACTGGGCCCGAGACAGTAAAGAACCCCCTACACATGAACTTGTAAACGCTGTTTACACAGTAGGACATGGTAGACATTTTATAAAATGGCTATACCGCGGGTTGTGGACTCATTTATCAATGCCTTTAGCCCAGCTGAGGACTAAATGGGAGACAGATATTGGCAAAGAAATATCAGAGGATGACTGGGAGGCAATACTGAAATACCCTAGTCAAATACCACATAATACTAGATTTAAATTTATACAGTATGCTATATTGCACAGGGCATATCTCACACCACACAAGATGCACTTGCTATATCCCGAAGCATCACCAGGATGCCCTAGATGTGGTGCTGAAGAGGCAGACTTACTGCATATGATCTGGAGTTGCCCAGCCATTGCTCAATATTAGAATGGTGTAAAAACAGTTTTAGAGAAAGTATCAGGCACACCTATGTGCCAGACAGTGGAGGCCTGCTTGTTGGGTTTGCTCCCACGTCCAAAGAAAGGAAAGGCACTCCCACGGCTAACAAACCTAGCACTCATACTAGCAAAACCCTTACTAACCAAGCGCTGGAAATCCGCAGCGCCCCCCCCAAGTGACACAATGGTGCACAGAAATGATAGGTTGGGGAAAAGCAGAAAGTACAGCTCTTAAAAGAGAGGAAAGTAAAGGAATGAGAAATTACCCCTTAGAAGAGAACTTTGTGACAGTATGCAGAACTTACTATATAGTGATGTCGATATGTAAACACACAACAATATACATGGAAAACCTAATCCTGAGATACTTCCCTCAGACTACAGAGCATTAATGAAGCTAAAGCAGACGACTTTAAAGACAATATAAATATTCTTAAACAAAAATACACAACACATTATCTCAAGATACAACCAAAGAAAGTGGTCAAGGAAAGGTACATATATTTTATCCCTCCCACAGAAGATTGATGATGTCAGGTTAAAGTTAAGTTTAAAAAGTTAAAATTGAAATTAAAACAGAGAAACGGAAGAACATGATGATTGAAAGCTACATGCTATTCAAGACTAATACACACCGTACCATAGCTGAGAAACTTGTGTTATATTATATACAGGATCTTATATACCTGACATGGAATGTTAGCTCTCAAAGCCAATTGTACAACTAACAAGACTGAATTTATGATTACTTTCATACAAAAATGTCTAAAGTACTGTATGTAAGGAAATGAAAATGTCAATAAAAAGATGTTAAAAAAAAATCTATGCCAACTGGGTATAAGCCAATCATACCATGTTTTGAGCAGAGAGCACAAGCACTTTAGCACTGGTTAGCCGTGGTAAAGTGTGCAGAATCCTAATTCCAGCAGAAACAAAGTCAGCAAAAACAGGTGGTCTGAAGGCAAAAAGGGTAAAACCATGCCAAGGATACCAGGACTAACAGGGAGTTAACAAAG
Source organism: Pleurodeles waltl (assembly GCF_031143425.1). Taxonomy (NCBI): domain Eukaryota; kingdom Metazoa; phylum Chordata; class Amphibia; order Caudata; family Salamandridae; genus Pleurodeles; species Pleurodeles waltl. The sequence goes on from NC_090440.1 coordinate 1,929,613,734, forward strand.
ATGTCTGTTTTTTCAGGGCTTAAAAACTAGTTAGAGATATTTAGGTTGTCCCTCCGTATGAAGTCAGTAGACTATCTATACATACCATATGAGGTTCACCTCCCTCTTTGTTGATCAGTGATTTTAAGGAATGAACACAGTAAATACTTGGTGTTTCCAAAGGAAGACTTAATAATCATATCAATGTGGTCCTTGTGTCTGCCTAAAGTCGTTGATGGATCTTTGTAGGCAGAGACCACATGTTTGTGCTGATGATAAACGCCAATATGCTTGCTTTGTTGACTATTAAATGTAATGACAGGCAGTAGGCCTCATTTTACACCATCATTGAATTGACAAAGCCTGTAGGTCTAATCCTGCTACCTGCCAAAAGCATGTGTTGCATTAGGCCATTATTGGAGTTTTGCTGGTGTTTAGAGTTAGTGTTCAGGCACACAAATTGTCACATGGTACCCCAAGACAAAAACAACAGACTATGTTTGCAGGTTCAATTTGCCCCCACCCCGTGATATTTGTTTATGGTAACAGAACCCTATGGTTCTTCAAGGCCCCATGAGATTCCAATTTCTAATTCCACTGGAAAGTTTTTAAAATATTTTGTGCATTAAAGTATTTTTTCCTTTTTAAAGAAAAAACATTGATTGGATATTGATTTGTCACATTTTATTTTTGTGCACTGCTGAGTGTTTCAAGCCCACCTCACCTCAGAGTCATTCTTGGACGTGTCTTTCTCATTGTCAAGTGCTGAAAGGTGTTCTTGGTCCCCAGTTTGAGGTTTGGAGTTATGTAGGCCCTACAACACCCGAAGTGGGAAAATACAATGAAACATACTGGAAAATGCAATTGGTATTGAAGAGAGTACTGCATCAAATTCTACAGAAGGGTCGGGTTACAGGCACTGGGTGCGGTGCAGTAACTAATCATCCAGCTGCTCCGCGTTCGCAGGATGGAATGAATCAGACCTGACTGCCCTGAGGCCACCTGTCCCTGAGATATGGGTAGGCTAGGGACAAACTACAGAGGACTCTGTCCTGCGAGAAGTGTGTACTGGGAGAGATTCCTGAGCCCAACTGCTGCATCAGGAAGACCAGATCTGAGTCCTGCTAAAGAAAGTGAATTGGCAGGCAGAAAAATTATGTTGTGCCTGGCATGTAGCCCCTCTTGTGTTGGGACAACCTTTCAAAAGGGCTGGTGGGGTCGAATTTCCAGAACTAGCTTGGCAGGAGTCAAAGCATATGCTTCTTTTTGTGCCTCATGATTCGAAGTAGTGTAAGGCTGGATCTGAATAAGAAGGGGTTTGTCTGCTGCATTCACTTTTTCCTTCTCCAAGACATGTTATTCATTGACTGAGTAACACTTTCCTTCTTACCAGCCACTTGCATACTAAAAAAGCTGCAATCAACTTGGGCATAGAAATCAGAAGAGTGGACTACCTTATCAGACTGGAACGGTGACTGAGCACACTTACAGGAGGAATGAGGCTGTACTCCCTGGAACAAACCTTCAGAATCACCACACAATGTAGAGACTTGGACCTCTCATTCACACCCTGGAAGTGTAGTAGACTCAAATGTTTGGTGAAAAGGACTTAATGCACTGCACTCAGAGAGACTAGCTCAACCCCTCCATGCAAAGGTGCCTGGGGGGCCTCACGGCCTAAAAAGGAGATTGACTTGAATCAACAGTGCAATAGAGTCTATGGAGCAAGGGGTCTAGATCCTAGAGATTCCTCTTCTCCTGGGCACTTTATATTCTTCCTATGAGCCATAAAATTCGAGTCCAGCAGGTGCAAGTCATCAGGTATTGGAGGTAGATGTTGTTCGACCAGGTGCTTTCGCCATCCCCAGGGCTACTGATACAACTTGCATAGGGCCACTGAATATGACCAATGCAAAAAAGATAAGGAGTTCTTGAGGGGCATGCCTTACTATCAATGTCAGGAAGGGTGATGGGAGCCTCACACAGTGGCCAAGACCCTATACATATTCCAGACTATTTTTTATTTATCATTAGAGACTGAAACACCATTACTTTGCACGTAAATCAGAAGGTTCTAGAGAACCTCAAGCCTATCATAGCATACACATCAAAGTCATGCTTTGAAGACTGTTACACAAGCACAAGACTCAAGGGTCTTACAAGTCATCTCCAGCCAATGGCCCATTGCACAGTATGCATGGTTTGAAACAGATATGTTGCACCATTAGCTTCCAGATTGGAAGATGAGAGATGATGAAAGGCTAAAGAGCAAAAACAAAAAGATCCAAAAGACCCAAAAATCGTTTGGCCATGCTACACAAATTGTTTAGCATGAGAAAAGCAGAATCCCTTCCACTGGGCAAAGAAAGTGCATGTGTGTAGGGATAGGGGTGTACCGCTGTAAGAACCATGTTAGGAGGGCCATGGGGTATGCAGCAGTCACTAGGACCAACCGTGTGGGTTGAGACTTTTACTCCCGATATCTTTGGGCCCAGCCTACTGTGGATCCTGAGCAATTGGGCTAAGTACCCCTTCTGTACTTGACTCTCAGTAGTAACATGGTTGCAGTCCAAGGCCACCATCGGGATGGGGGTGGATTCAGGGAGATAAACTTTGGCTAACAGCTCAGCTTTCATGCAGAAGCAGCAGTAAATGATTGTCCAGCTAAATACTTACTTTTGGGATAAAAGAAGTATTTAATTGTACCGCTACCAACACAAAGGGAAATAAGACATTCACACACAGCTACACAGGCCCCCTGAGGTCAGGGCTCTAGTATTTCTATAGACGGTTCCCCCAGGTCTCACTCCCTCCTTGCTTCTAACAATAATAGTTATTCTCCATTCTGTTTAAGCGAAATCCAGTGTAAGCCCCAATAATAGGCTGCATCGCAAGAGTCCACTTTGACTCTGTTTAAAAGTCAACAGTGTTCCAGTGCCACAGCACTATCTACCAAGCAAGTTCCCCCAGGGCAGACTGGCCCGAAAGAAGTCTTTCCTGCACCTGTGGGCCTGGAGTGATCAGGCTTCCTGAGCGTGCCTCGCGCACAGGTGCTTTGAGCAGTAGCAGCTGAACCAGGTGAGTCGCAGCACACAGCCCAGGCAGACTACTCTCAGTGGCATAGAGTTCCTCACTCACAGTTGCGCCAACAAAGCAACAGGATGTTCCCCGTAGCTCCACTTAACCTATGGGGTGAGTTTCTTGTTCATCCATGTTGACTATCCTGAAGGAGGGTCCTTCGCCTTGATGATGGTGCGCTAATGCTCCCACAATGTCTTCACGTCTCCAGCAGTTGGTGATTCTAATCAGGGTGCAAGTCTTGGCTACTACCAGTGACCCCCCTCTGGGATTTCGAGGTCACTGTATCTCCTCCGTGCATGGGCTCTGGCACGATCGGCACATAAAAGACTTCGTTGGCAGACCCTTCTGGCATACGGGGTTGTGACCCATCACAGTACAAGGGTCACGGCCCTCACAGCACTGCCATCTTCTCGCAGCGGCCCCTCCTGCCAGATGGGGTCACCGTCATTTCACCACACATGGGCTTTGGCCCATCATGGTGCACATGCACGACCTGTGTTCGCCTATGATAACAGAAATCAGTATTAGGTATGTAGACATCAGTACAGTTGGGGCATTCAGGGCACGGGTACACATCTATTCCTGTGTGGAGGACTTTTCCATCCCAATAACTGCATATTACTTCCACATGCATACATGTTGCCCAGAGATTGACAATGGGAAAAAGACAGGCCATATATTTTATTTTAATTTTGTTTTTGTTCAAATCAAAATCACTATGCATTTGAGTTTGTGGGATATTTATGAATATAACTTTGCTAACAAGCGGGTGTAAGTGGCTAGGAAAAGATGTAACTGACTTAATGAAAATTGTGTAGCACAGAAACAGGTCAGCAGTCACCACTGCAAAAAACGTGTTTTTATAACTTAAAATTGTGAAATATAGTTGGGTTATAAAGTCAAATTCTGAGACCATTATACAATTAGAAATTGATTTTTTGCCCTGACATGTTTTTAATTTGCATCGTCTGCTATGTTTTTTTTGTGTTTTTTTTTTTTTGTGATTTTATATACCTCGAACACGACCCAAAGGTTTTGGAGCGCATTACATGAGCACCAGTTACATTACGCACAAACATATTTATTTTTTGGTAGGCACAGGGAGATTAACTGATTTGCCCAGAATCACATGAGGTTGAGCTGATGCTGGGACTCTCACACCTTTCTCCAGCTTCATAGTCAGCAGCTTTGGCAGTTATGCCACAACCCGAGGAACTACATATCTCAATTTAATGGTTCTGAGAATAAAGGAGGCATTCTAGAGATACAGATTTGTTGATGATGTAACCAGGTGGTGAGTTACTTGGCATTGTAATAGAACTAGTGACTGGATGCTGAGTGATCTAGACCCACCAATTATTTTAGGTTTTAGATACAAGCTGTTGGAGATATAACAATGAGATTTGGACAACAAGGAGAAATAATCTCTCGAGCCTTGGCTCATAAATTGACGGTCTTGGGACTCAGCAATTATTATGAGATGATAGTCCTGCATGTAAGCTCAACCCAGGCAACACATAATGTTGTGGTGGTTACGTTTTATTGTTGTGATAACAACTGTGACCACCACCCCCATGAAAAGAAATGTGAGAGTTTTATGTTATCAATATATATAGGTAAAATGTATGTTATGGAGCCACTGCAAATCCTGATCTGTTGCAAAGATCCATCTCCATGGTGCAAAAAAGAAGGTAGGGCACTTACAGTTAGAAAAGGGAGAAAACAGTCACTGAGGAAGAATTTAAAAATGGGGCCAATGCTGATATCAAATTATTTATCTGGGATTTCTGTGTAACACACATCACTGTATGATACTGAACAAATACAAGTCCTGATCACACTGCTGCCACTTGTGTGAGAAATTGGGTTGTTGGTTGACTGGGGTGTGAGCCCTGGTCAAGCAACAGCCAGTGTCTCTTGTAGGGTGAACCAGAAGAAGTCACTAAATTAACCTGTGCTTAAACTGGGGTAGCTTGGCATACAAAACAATCAGGCTTAATTTAGAGGCATGTGTAAAGTAGTTATGCAGCACACACACAGCAATAAAGTGAAAACACAACACAAGAAAACTCCCAAACCAATTTAGAAAAGTAAATATTGATAAATTATTTGACACCAAAACAACAAATATCCAATCTGTAGAACCGGAGGTATGAGTTTTTAAATGTGTTAGTCAAAAGTAGCACCTAAAAGATCAAAGTGCCAACCACAGACATCTCATCACACAAGACTACGTCAAAGTGGTAAGTTAAGGCCAAACGCGATACACCACAGTTTGGATACAAGAAGTGGATTGGGCCTGGTCAGCGCTTACCTTCTGACTTAGAATTGAAGAAATAATCGTGATAAGGTAATGTTTGGCAGGGAACGCTTCAAAAGGTGCCCGAGGAGATAGCATTGTCGTCGGATGGCCTTGGGTCGAAGGTGTGGTGAAGATTTCTATTTTCAGACATTGTCACTGAAATGGAAGTCAAAAACCTCCAGCGGGACGCAGCAGAGGGATGTAACTGAAGCCAATTCCACTAGGTCGGATACCCTTTTGGTGAAGGACTGCTGAAACAGTGCGGGAGAAGCTGCAAAGTCAATCCGATCGGCATACACCTTGGGCAGATAGACAAGCATGTTGGTTGCGGTGTCCTCCTGGTTCTCGGAGTACTTTTTGGCCAAATTTTCTATAAGCCATCAGGTTTGGAAATTGGCCATTTGGGCACCTTTAGCACCACAACTGAATCTCCAGGACTGGTAGGACTCCTCTTGGGGGTTCAGGATCACTCAGCCTGGGTCCTGGTGTGGGCTCAAGATGGTGGGAGCCTTTTATGTCTCTGTGGCTCTGAACAAGAGGCCAGAAAACTAGCCCTTGGAGTCACTTCTGGGAATCCTGGGTGTAGTTGAAGATGCAAGGCTCAACAGCAGGGCTGGAATCTAAGGGTTTAAGGAAGGCTTCAGGCAGCAAAGCAGTCCTTCCAGGTACAGCAGCAGGCTGTCAAAGAGCGCTGCAAGTCAGAGCAGAAGGCAGTTTTCAGAGAGTCCTTGTCTTTAGTGAACTATATAGTGGGTCTGAAGGTCCTATTATTATACCCTTGTGCCCTTATTCTGGACGGTAAGTGAAGCTACTGGAACGGTTGTTTTAATGCATGGCATTTCCTGACTCCCCTGGCTCTAAGGCTGCAGTGACAATACAGGGTCATTAGGCCCTTTGTGTGAATACAGAGCACATGCTATTCAGGTGTAACTGGGGCTGTGCTCAGCTCCACCCCCCAATCCTGCCAGCAGATGGTCCATCGAAGCACAGCTGATCCCTATATTCAATCAATCAGCAGCATTCATACAGTGCACGGCTGCTTAAGGAGAAGCGCCCCAGTGCTCAAAGTAAAGTGACTAAGTAAAGCCTGTTAATTAACTCTAGATTTGGTCAAAGAGCCAGGTTTTTTTATTCTTTCCTAAAACAGTGCTCTGACTAGGTCATGTGGGGGTTAATTTGAAGGGTGTTCCAAAGTTTAGCAGTCAATACTGAGAAAGATCTGCAATCCCTGACAGACTTTGGCAAACCTGGGAATGCGCATACGTTGGAGGTGGTTAGATCTCAGTGATCTTCTCCTATTGGTACAGACCCACTCTATTTCTCAAGAATCTAGGGCCCTTGCCAGCAAGGGCTCTAAATGGCAAGGTGTGAGCCTTGAACGTGATTCTTTTTGCTACTGGAAGCCAATGTAGCTGGTTCAGATGCAACGAGATATGATGGTGGAAAGGGGCCCATTGGATCAACCTTGTGGCCACATTCTATACAACCTGTGGATCAGAAAGGCGGGGAGACTCAAATAAAGACTGTTTGCAATCCAAACGTGATGTCACTAAAGAGTGGATTCAACTTTTTGGGATCAGTCAGGAGTAGATGTGACAGCTTCCTGACTGACCTGAGCTTCAGTAAGCAGATTGAAGTGATCTGCTAGATCTGGGAGGCCAAAGAGAGCTCAGAGTCAAACCAGATTCCAAAATTTCAGCCGGAAGAGACCAGTTCCAGTGGGATGGATTCAATTCAGTCAGCCACCAAAGATCAGCAGGGGGGCTTCTAGTTGAAGAATATAACGTCCGTTTTATCAGTATTCAACTTTAAAAAGTTTGAATCCATCTATTTGGCAATGCCTTTTTGGCAGTCTTTAAACTTGACGAAGGCCACTTCTGAGTGTTCTGGAAATGTTAACATCAGTTGTGTGTCGCCTGCATAGGATACAACCTTCACTCCCCAGGATTCAACAAGGGTGTTCAGTGGGGACAGGTAGAGGCTGAAGAGCAGAGGACTAAGCGCAGAGCCCTGAGGCACCTCACAGTCCAGAGGTTTGGAAGAGGAAAAAGGACACCGGAAAACCCGCTGGGAACACTCTGTCAAGAATGATTGTATCCAGGACAGGACTTTTCCCTGAAAGCCAAAAACACTTAAACTATTCAAAAAGGTGGAGTGTGCCACCATAGTGAATGCTGCAGATAAGTCTAACAACACCACCATAGCAGCGGAGCCGTTGTCCACCGATTCTGTAACAGAATCTGACACTTCCAACAAGGCAGTATTTGTGCTGTGTCCAGCACGTAAGGTGGACTGGGTGTCGTGCAATAGATCGTTTACCTCAACAACGGAAGAGAACTGACAATATACCAATTTCTCAAGGACCTTTGCTGGAGTTGAAAGAAGTGAGATGGGCCTAAATGCTTTCTTTAAGCATAGTAGCAGGAAACCTATTACCAGATGACTGGGAAGATGCCGGATTTCAAAAAGAGGTGTTCCAAATCATATTGAGATAAGGATTTAGCGAGTAAGTGGCCAATCTAAGAACATTGGGGGCGGCAGGGGTCCTCTGGTGTACCAGATTTGCATTTTAACAGTTCCTCAAGTGAATCATCCTACGGTATAATGCAAAACTCAGAAAGAACAGGTGTATGACTGGCTGGCGGAAACAGAGGGTCAACTGTGCCAGCAGACCCCGGGAAAGCAGAATTGAGTTTTAGGATCTTTTCGGCCAAAAAATCTGATAGCCTAGAGCCAAGATTAAGCGAGTGAAGAATAATACTTTCAATCGCTTCGATTTAACGATATTGAAGACTTCTCTAGAGGAACTGGCGGAAGTTGCAATCTGCAATGAGAAGTGGTCAACGATAGAATTCAAAGTGAACTTAGGGAAATTTCTGAGCGCTGCCCTATATTTCTGCTTAGCCTCTGGGTCATAGTACTTTCCCCAACTGCACTCAAGCTTTTTGCAGCAGCTTTCTCTGGTCTTAGAGAAGGAGAGAACCAAGGTGCTGACGGCTTGGTTCTTTTTGCAGCGTGTGACTTGAGAGACGCAATAGGATCCAATGCTAAGGAGATCCATTGTTTAAAGAGGATTGTATCGCTGTCTTTATTGCCCATAAATGCGGGGAGAGTGGATTCCAGGGATGGCACAAAGAACTCCTTACTACCTTTCTGCCAGTTTCTCTCCTTTTATAGAACAGATTTATTCTCAGGATGATTCCGTGGGCTGTGAAATGAAAATGAAAGTAGGAAGTGGTCTGTCCACACTAGACAAATAGGGACACTAGCTTGAAGACCCGAGATACTCAAAAGAATTAAGTCCAGTGTGTGGCCAGCTGTATGAACAGGGGCTGTAACATGTGCCAAGTTAAGGCCTCCAAAGGTCTGGATCAACTGCAAGGCTTGGGCGCAGTTAGAAGTGTCTGCATGCATGTTAAAATTTCCCAAGACTGTGAAGTTGGCGTATTGTAATGATAAAAGACCACTGGCATCACATAGCTGTGGGAAGCAGCTCTTGGGGCAGTCCAGGGGCTTAATGATTAGCAAGCCGGCAAAGGAGAAAGTGGAGGAAGTTTAATGTAGAAGATAAGACCCTCAATACTCCCGATTTTACCTGGTATTGAGGATGAGACTGCCAAGGTAGCCCTGAAAATATTGGCTAAGCCACCTCCTGTCTTGCCTCCTCCCCTGTTAGCACATATGATTCGATAGCCCGGGGGAATGGCCAAGGCAAGGTCCAGATTTGACCCTTCCTCAAGCCAGGTGTCAGAAACGAAGGTGCCATGTGTTGTCGGATAGTAGGAGCTGTATGTTGGAGGAGGGCTTGGGAAGGGACCTGCAGTAAATGAGACAGGCTCTGTAGCCCATAATTCCGTAAGGTGCTGTAATCGGCAGAGGAATGCCACCCTCATGTCGTTCTAGAGCATCCCTTACACCCTGGGGGTGAAACTGCAGTGCTTGCACACAAAGTCCATGGTATTCTCAGCGCAAAGGTAATGAGGCAAAGAGAGCGTGCAAGGGCCACAATTCAGAGATGAGAGTGCTTTGCTTGTGAAGGGCCTGGACCGAGTGCAGGGGAAACAGACAGTATGACTGGCATTGGGTGCGATCCAGGTGCGAATGGGCTTGCCTTTGGCGCACATTCGGCCCGCCAGTGATGTACCCGCTGCATGCATCTGCTGAACATCTACTGCATGGGTCTACTTATGTAGAAGTTTTGGGAGCAGATCTTCCAAACACTATACAACTCTCCAATCTACAATGGTCCCCAGAAATGGCCCTGTAAGACAGAGTTAAAATGGTGTACTATTCCGTGTCAACTTGTGGTTAAAGTTCCCCCAATAAAGTGCACAGTGCTAAAGTGCAAATTTTTCGAATGGCAACAAAAACAGCTTAAATTGCCTAAGTGTGCAGGTTTAAAACAAAGCTAAGAAACAGAGCAAAGCAACTATTGGTGTTTCACTATTGTCCCCCCTATGCTTCAGGTTTTCAGTTAAATATCTTTCAGCAGGTTTTTAAAAAGCAGGCAGCAAAATCAAACACATACTATTAAAAACAATTCAAAAGTACTGGCTATCTTCTATTGTGAGACTGTCTGAAAGGAATTCACAAACTCTGTCTGCTACACCCAGTCATGTCACTTAAGACAGAGTCAAACCTGCCAACTTACACGGTGCCACCTATGACACACGATATTGGCTCCCCTCACTCGATCACCTGGTGAGGAGCCAATGTCACAAGGTGGCAGGGAAAACTAGCTGAAAACAACTGTAAACAGCGGTTTTCAGCTCGTTTTCAAAGCCTTTAGCTGCCGATGTTCATTAATGGGCGTGAAAGCACCCCTAGACTTCAGCAGCAGCCTCAGCAAGTTTTTTTTTTTTTTTTTTAAGAGGAGGAGGTTTGGGCTGGGGTCAGGGCTAGGGTGCTTCTGGGCACGAGGCCACGCCTCCTCCAAGGCCCCACCTCCTCCTCACACTGTGAGATTTTTGGTGGTTAGCAGGTCTGTAGGGTGCAGGCCCAAAGGCTAAGGGCAGGAAAATGCAGAAGTGGCAACTCACACTGTGCCACCACGTGACACACAATCTCTGCTTTCATCACACAGTCACCAGGTGAGGCGCTGATATCACACAGTGATAGCGAAAATGAGCCAAAAACCACTGTAAGCACTGGGTTTCAGAGACTTTGAACTGCCAACCTCCATTAATGGGTGTGAAAACACCCCTGGACATAGGCAGCATGATGCCATTATGCTATGCGGGAGCCTGGCATCAATTGGTGCACAGTTCTGACTTAAATAGTAAGAATATACTTTGCCACCTATTTGCACTATTTATCAACCTGGGATTGTAGTACAGTGAGGATACAGATATGGATAACATTTATTTCTAAATACGAGCCTATGCACGTGTAAGTTTCAGTGAATTACACATTACGATGGTGCTCTCCTGTTTTGGGACAGAATTGGTTCTTTGCCTATGTTCATAGCACTATTGTGAGAAGAGGGGCTGGGTGTTAGACACAAAATAAATATATAAACTGCTTTGTAGTCACATTTTTTATTGTGAAGAAGGCTGTTGTTCAGCCGAAACATGTTGATTCTGATTCCTCAGCATTTGGTTTTGGAAATAAAACCACTTGAGGAGCAGCTGCTGGAGTGCTGTCTCATCCTTGCTTATAAGGAGAAGAAGAATAAACAAATATATATGCATCCTCCTATCCCGTGTTGTCAACATTCGGAACATCTCTTTCTTTATGTATTATTTGTACAGAATCCTTAGGTCTAAAATGTGCCTCTATTTACCATTTTTCTTTCTGATAGGAAAAAAATCTCTAGTAGTAACCCAGATTCTTCTCGTTGTCAGGGACTGGCCGTTTTAGCTTTTGTAATAAGTTTCTTTATCTCCTGTCTTGAGACTTGCTGATTATTTTCTATTTTGGAGGTCACCTTGGTGCTCTTGAAGTGAACTAAGGGCCATATTTATACTCTCTTTGCGCCGCATTTGCGTCGGTTTTTTTACGCAAATTCGACGCAAAACGAACTCCATATTTATACTCTGCCGTTAGACACGTCTAGCGCCAAAGTTCATGGAGTTTGTGTCATTTTTTAGCGTGGACACCTACTTTGCGTTAATGATATGCAAGGTAGGCGTTCCCTTCTAAAAAATTACTCCGAGGCATGTGCGCCGTATTTACACTCCCGGGCAAAAATGACGCCCGAGAGTGGGCGGGTCAAAAAAAATGACGTCCAGCTGCTTTTGCGTCATTTTTTAACGCCTGGTCAGGGCAGGCGTTAAGGGACCTGTGGGCTCGGAAGGAGCCCAGAGGTGCCCTACCATGCCCCCAGGGACACCCCCTGCCACCCTTGCCCACCCCAGGACGACGCCCAAGGATGGAGGGACCCATCCCAGGGAACTTAAGGTAAGTTCAGGTAAGTATATATATATATTTTTTTTTTTTGTGGCATAGGGGGGCCTGATTTGTGCCCCCCTACATGCCACTATGCCCACTGACCATGCCCAGGGGACATAAGTCCCCTGGGCATGGCCATTGGGCAAGGGGGCATGACTCCTGTCTTTGCTAAGACAGGAGTCATTTCAATGGGGGTTGGGAGTAAAAAAAAAAATGGCGCAAATCGGGTTGAGGCAAAACTTTTGCCTCAGCCTGACTTGCCCCATTTTTTGACGCCCAAGCTCCATATTCCCCTACGCCGGCGCTGCCTGGTGTAGGTCATTTTTTTTTACGCACACCAGGCAGTTCCGCCGGCTAACGTCATTGAATAAATACGGCGCCCGCATGGCGCTTCAGAATGGCGTAAGCCGGTGTTAGATTTTTTGACGCACAACTGCGTTGGCGCAGTTGTGCGCCGAAAAGTATAAATATGGCCCTAAATGCCATGCACCAGGGCCCAGCGAACCGATGCTATTTTAGGCCATGCTGGCAGAGGCCTGCACCTTTCCTGTCGGCGGCATTGGTGAGGGAGTCAAACAACCGAGAAGTCAGGTGCGTCGGCTTCTGTCTTGGCCATTGTTGTTTGAAAGGCCCCTCAGTGTGTGTTGTTGTTTTTCCACTGATAGTTGTTTATTGCTTGTTGTGCTATGCTGTCCCTGAGAGTCGTAAACTTGTTTGTAGAAACGAAAGGATCTAGAGTCCTATGACAGAAAAGAGTCTTTCTCATATTACTGCCTTCGATAATATGAGAAAGGCTGCCTTCCCTGCAGAATTCCGAAGGATTTAGCCAGATCGCTGCCAGTTTGTATACTCTATAAGCCTTCGAAAAGATGCTTGTCAAAGAGATGCTGCTTAACAAGGGGTATAGCAACAACTCCTGATCGTACCTCTATGCAACAAATCACACAGCTTTAGGATGGCTCTAGTAGTAATCTGTCAACAAGCAGTGTTGGAAGCGTCTAAGGAGGAATCAGTGAGTGCAGATGATGTTATTTCTTCAAATCATGGAATAGATTTTGCTTGCTCCTTGCAGTCCTCTGGTAGTTGTTTAAGATATTGTGCAATATTATTATTCTGCGGCTGACTATCCTATCGTGACTGACTTGTGCCTGCTTTGGCAATTTTAACAAACGTTGCTTCAAAAAGGCAAATTCTTCTGTCAATTGAGTCTTGTCTTCTACCCTCCTTATCAGGTGGAACTACAGACGGTGTTGCCGGACTGGTGATTATCTTTGCACTGCTGCTCAGGTGATAGTCAGTCTTAACCCGGATGAATAAATATGCAGGAGCAGTGGCCGGAACCCTACATTTTTCCTTCAGTCTGGAGATGAGAGTTAGACAACCTGACGGAGGAGGATTAATCATAGACAATAGACCTATCAAACAGTTAAGAAGAGAAATGAATCAGATAAAACTTTTATTTTTGTTCTTGAAGTAGAAACCAAATTATTTTTTTCTCTCATCAGTGGTTGTGCGAACCCAAAGGTTACAGGGAAGTTATACTTAGGCTCACATTTTAAACGTACCAAACCATAGACATGCAGCTATCATAGTTAGTTATTTCAAGTAACTATAACTCATGTCACCGCCATGCACAGTTATCTCATCATTAATTTGACTTCAAATGTTACAGTAACATTACCAATGGTGTTCTAAAAGATACCATGAGTGCTATAATATCTAATATCTGGAGTAATTAGCAGTGCACAGTGAGTATCTGGAGTAATTAGCAGTGCACAGTGAGTTATAACTCTAACTTGAAATAACTAACCATAATAGCTGGAATTCTATGTTTTTCAATGTTTAAAATGTGAGCCTAATTGTAACTTACCTGTAACCTTTGTTTTTTTAAGTGGAAAAAAAAAAATATATATATATATATATATAAAAACAAGCAAAAGTACATCAGACAGCTTTGCCTATAATTGGCCAGTGTTTCGGGCACCACACCAGATTACAAACTTGTCCCAGCACCTATCATAAATGGATTTTGTGAAGGGGCGTCTGGCAGCGGCAATGAAAACCACCACTTCAGAAAGAGTATGAAACACAGTCAATTGCCACTGCTCATTCTCCACATATGGAGGTGTAGGTTGCATAGATTAAGGTGGAGTACGCTGCTATGCTCCTGAGACAGAAGGTCCTCGCTAAGTGGGGGCCTAATCAGAGAGGAGATGCTTATGCTCAGGATTTCATGGTACCACACTCTTCTAACCCAGTACAATGCCACCGGAATGACTTGGGCGTGCTCATTCTTGATCTCCTTCAGAAACCAGGGCTGGAGAGGAAGTGGCGGGAAGGCGTACATGAGTCCCTTGTTCCATTCCAGCTGCTATTTGCCTCCTAACAAGTGCAGTGTGCAGAATGATTGACACTGCACGTTCTCAGCTGTGGCAAAAAGATGTAGCTAGGTTTCTCCCACTAGTGGAAGACATCTTACACCAATTCAGGATGCAGTTACTGCTCTCTGTCTGCCAGACAGCTGCTGATCAGTTTGTTCACTGAGGCATTCAGGGACCCGGTAGGTGGTTGATGACCAGAAAGATGCCCTAGCACCCCAGCCACCTCCAGAGATGCAAAGTCTCCAGGCACAGGACACACTCTACCCTGCTTGTTTCAATAACATATAGTAGTGTTTTCCACGAAAATCTGCAACAGTATCCGCTTGATGGCCTGCAGAAAGCTCCCCAGGAGCAGATAAATGGCCTGCAGCTCCATTGGACTGATAGAGAACCGGTCCTTCACTGGAGACCAGTGCCCTCTGATCTCAACATCATGTAGGTGACCCCCCCAGCCCTCCAACCTAGCAATGATGCATCCATTACTAAATAGCTGTGAGGGAGGAGAAGGGTGGGGAGAGGGAGAGCAACTCCCCCCATGACAAATTGGGGTTGGTCAGCCACTATGCTGTGCTGATTGTAACTTCCACTGCAGGGCTCACATGCTAAGAAGCCTCAGAGCCATCCTTACCTGGATCCAGGATTGAACCTGAAACATCAGAATTATGATCCAAACATCCTTGACTGTTTTCAGTGGAGAACAATTTCTGAACTCTACCGTGACCAGTATCACTATAATGAAGGGAAGCTTCTGAGTGGGATTCATGTGGGAATGCAGTTCATTTATGCAACCCAATGATGTCAACAGCTCCATCATCATCTAAAGGTGGTCCCCAACTTGACTGCATGCGGTGACCTGCCCTTCAGCAGCCAGTTTTGTAGGTATGGAAATACAGGGGCTCTTGACCTGCAAAGATAGGCAGCTGCCACCTCCCATGAATACCCATGGAGCGCTGGTTAAGTCGAATGGGAGCTTGGCAAACTGAATATGCTCTGGCTCATGGTGAACCACAAGTGATGCCTGAGGTTTATGAAAATCTGTGTCTTGTAAGCCAAAGGACACCATCCAACCTCCTAGATTCAGAGCACTTCAATCTAGGCCGATGTGAGCATTTTGATTTTGTCCTACCCAAGAAACGTTCTCAGCGGTGGAAGGTCCAAGATAGGTCTGAGACGCATGTCCTTCTTCAGGGCAAGGAAGTAGCGAGAATAGCAACACTCATATTTCCTGAGTCCAGTACCCTGTCAATGGCACCTGGTGTGAGAGAAATACTTAGTGGGAAGATGGAAAAGGTAGAGCGTTGTGTTTTTGAGCAAATTTTAAGACCCATATGTCGGACATAATGGATCCCCATCCTAAAGGAGGTGCAGGATCCTGCCTCCCACTAGGTGGGCTTGCGCAATTAAGGTCATACTAAAGCAGGTTGTTGTAGTGGGGAAGAGGAGTTGGAGGACTAATGCCACTGCTGGCTTGCAGTCTGTTTGCCAGTTCTGTGTTTGAGGTCCGAAAGAACTGGGCCTGCCTATACCCTAGGCCTCTGGAATAGCTCCTAAATTTCCCGAACTTTTGCAAAAATTGCTTGACTAGTCAACAGCCCCAAGAAATGTGCTGTAGCTCTGCTTTCTTTAAAGTGGCCCAAAGTTGATTCCCCTTCTATTCCAAATAGGCGAGACCGAGAAAAGGGCATATTCATTAGAGAAGCATGTACACAGGAGGAGAACCCAGTGGACCACATCACTTCATCTAGGCATTCCTACAGAGGACAATGCTGGCACCGACTACTAGGCCAATGCACTCCTTAGTATCCAAACCTGAATGGAAAACATTTGGCTGGGTCATGGCCACTGTGTATCATCTCTGCCAGAGACCAAAAGTTCTCACTAGCCATGTTCCAAAGGGTTTACATGTAGCAGTCCAACAGGAAGACTGCATTTACAGAGTGCAGTGCTAAACTAGTAGAGGAAACAAATATGTCTATCAGAGGCATCAATCCTTTCAGATTCTTTATCTGGAGGTTTGGTAGGAAACAAATTAAAGTTGACCTTACTGGTTGAGTCCTGTACAATAAGGTTCTCCCAGTAAGGAGCTTGGTGAAAGTCTAGATCACCAGATGCTGGTCTAGGACATTCGGCGACCTGCTGGCGACAGGCAGGCAAAAACATGGTTTCAACCAAGTAGTCTTTCAGGTATCTGTGAGGGAATCATGGAAGTAAAGGCGCTGAAATTACTGGCCCAGGATGTATGATTTCTGTCGAAACTAACAAGTTACTTACTTTCGGTAACATATTTTCTGGTAGAGACTCTATTTAGAAGTCTCTATCAGATATTTGGTTTACTATTAATGGATTGCAGCTGTTATTCTAGTACTTCAGCTACCCTTTGAACCACTGCTGAAAATAAGACATTTTCTTCCACTGGTGTTTGATGTGGTGAGTCAAGCTCTGCCTTAAGGAATGTGTCAAGCCCAGTCGCATTTTGTAAATCAAAGTATAAGGCATCATCTGTGTACGGAAGAGGGAGCAAGCCATCCTCTCCATCAATGCCATCATCATCATCAATGTCCCATGGTAAACTGGCTCAGGAGCAGAATCGGAGACAAAAAGATAATGGGGTCTCTCTTGATAACTGTCACATGGTAGAGAAACAATATTCCAGTCAGGATGCACGACTATGGGTTGTGCCTTTGTAATCTCATAGCACAAGATCTGCCAAGCCTGAACAAATGTCTGTCCAGGATCTGGCATGAGCACTGGATAATTTTCTGGCAATGGTCGCATCGGGGTCATTTATAGGAACCAAATTGGATCATTTGGCCAGAGTCGAAGTCTGTACTGGCTCGTTTCAGGCCCAGTAACTGGTCCCAATGGGACAGACAGGACCAGAGAGGGGTCTGCTCATGGTAACCCCAATGTATTCCAAAGACCCGCCAGAGGAAGCCAGAAATGCACTATTATAAATGCCACCCAGGTGACCTGACATCAGTTGCTATTGAAGGCTTGCCCGTGCCCTCAGATGCAGGGCCAATTTGAAAATTGGCTTAAACAGCATGCCGATCTCTAGTTTGGGACCTTTCTTAAATGGAAAAAGAGTCCATTGCACTAAACGGGGAAGAGGAAATTTCGGCGAGGAACCTGCAGCTAGAGCATCCACTAGAAAGAGCATTACTGGAGTTTGCTGTGCAGACTGCACAAATTCATTGTAGTGGGCAATCTCTTGCGATGGCTTGCGGACTTCTTAGATAGCCACACTCAAACTATCATGCTGGGACCGTTCAAGTCCAGCCTCATCATGTTAACCACAGGGGTGCATCAGAGCTCGTCTTTGAGCCCAATGTTTAACATCTATCTAGGCCCCCTTGCCCAGATTGTTAAATCTTGTGGCTTTGATGTGATATCATATGCGGGTGACACCCAGCTTATCATCTCATTTTGCCAGGATCCTGATGGGGTAAAACCCTGATTCCTGGTCTGTATGCAAAGGATTGCAGCTTGGATAATGGTTTATTGCCGCCTTCAACTTAATAGCAAAAAAATGGAGGTGGTGCTGTTTGGCAAAGCCCAGGACCTCTGGACCCCTGATTGGTGGCCCCCGTAATAGAGGACGGCACCTCTCCCCGGCTTGTGGTTAAAATCCTGGATGTTAATCTAGATCAGGCCCTCTCCATGAAGGTTCAGATTACTGCCACTTGCAGGGCATGCTTTTTAACCATGCAGCTTCTGAGGAGTCTTCCCATGGTTTTCAGGTTCTGCAAGCCGTAGTCATAAGCCACCTGGACTATGGCAGTGCGCTGCTCATGGCCGCAAATGATTCCCTACTGGCCAAACTCCAGGTGGTGCAAAAGAGCTGCACACCTGGTTTGTAATCTCCCAGGAGGCTCCCAATCGGCACCTATATTGGGAGCTTTGCACTGGCTTCTGATTAGGAAGTGCATCGTCTTTAAGATCTGTTGTCTCACCCATAAGGGTCTGATGGGTGGAGCCCCTGTATACCTAGCATACCTTCATGAACACTTAGATCAAGTGATAAGGCGCTTCTGACTGTTCCCCGCATTTGTACCTCCATATATGGGGGACAGCATTCTCCTTTACTGTGCCGTTTACTTGAAATCAACTTCTGCATCACCTCCATTCCTGCTCTGATTTTGGCAAATTCAAAAAACTCCTGAAGACCTGGCTGTTTTAGTCTGTGGTGGGGCTTCCTAGCTAGCGTAATGCCGAGATGTACCTTCAGGTATGATTTGTGCGCTATATCAAGTGGATATAACAGTAACAATAACAGTAAGTAACTTGTTCTTTTGATGGATGCTTCTAAACACAGATTCCTCATCCTGTGAATAAATAGCAAATCAGTTCTTCTCTATACAGTGTGCTTTTCACCCACCGTGGGTCAGACTCAGTCTCCCACACCATGGATGATCTTGCTGCTCAAAATCCAGTAGTCTCATTAAAATAATGAGAGCCTACGCGACACTACCATGTTGCAGTTTTTTATGCAGAGGACAACCCACCTACAGATGGTTATTTTCTGCAATGCCTTGCCCTTCTTTTCTCCTGAAAAACCCAACAGTGTTGATCATCCACCTGATGGATCCTGGAACAATCAATATAGAAACTGAGGGCTCTCTTGTGGTCTAAACAATTGAGTCCCTTCTCCTCTTTTGAGGGGTGAGTTGAGGCAAAAGAAGTCAGAAGGATGACACCCTCCTCGACATGGAAAGGTGATACTACTTTTGGCAGGATTTAAGAGTGAGTTCTCAACGCCAGTTCGCGCGGAAAAAATGTTGTGTAAGACAGCTGGGCCAAAAGCACCTGCAACTCACTCATGAGATGCATACAACGATTTCATGTGTGACTGCCTTGCTGCCAGAATAACAAGAACAAGTTTGGCAGGAAGATTGAGGGAGACTAGCTGCCACCCCTCAATCTCCACAAATAGAGGTGTAAAGTGCGGAGGCCTGCTGCTGTGAAAGTAGACCTCCCCCCAAACCATTAACTTGATTGGAGGACAGATGCTCATGCTCAGAATGTTTGGATACTACACCCTCCTGGTCCAGTCCATAGTCACTAGAATGACCTGGGACTCATCAGTTTTAATCATCTTCAGAACAAGCTAAAAGAAGTAGTGGTGAAGGAATATAGGAGTCCCAAGCTCCACTATAGGTGGAATGCATCTACAAGAGAAAGCCTTCTTGGGGGTTCTAGTGTTAAAAAATGCAGATTGGCCATTCTTCAGTGGTGACAAGATCAAGACAGGATCCTCCCCATTGCTGAGGAACACCCAGTGCCACTTCTAGGTGTAAGTCAAATTTGTGATCCACTATGTGGCATCAACTGAGTTAGCCAACCCTGGTGTATACTATCCCATTAGGTGGTTCTCAACCCGAGAAATGCGCTGCTAAGTCTGCCACTTCCGAAGGCACAAATCCTTCTGGCACAGGATGGAAGGCCGTACTACACACCCCTTATTGCAGTACCACATTGCGCTACTGTTGTCTATGAAAACCTGCACTAGGCTCCACACAGTGGATGATAGGGAGTCCTTCAAGGCCAAACTAATCACCTGAAACCCCTACAAACTGATATGGAGGTGGCTTCCAGCCAGAGGCCTTCTTCTCCCTGAAGCATTCTCAGCCTAATAGTGATGCATCCCTAACCACCTTCAGCTCTGGGTGTGGTAAGGAGACAAATCTGCCACTAGCTCATTTATCTAGCCATTACCATTGCAGTTGCAGATCTTTTGCAGTCTCCTCCAAAACCTGGATGGAATTTGCTAAGTTCTGCTGGGGCTATACTTGCTGGGACTTCACGTCCCACTGCAGAGTCCACATGTGCCTTCTGAAGAGATTGACTAGCTCGATGCAGGAGGCTAATGGTCTCAGCAGCATCAACTCCATCCTCACTGAGAACCAGGACAGAGGCTGTAACATTGGCATCATAGCCCAAAGTTTCTGTACTCTGCTCCAGGTGGGAAGGCAATAAACTGCACCTTATCCAGGCTGGCTCCAATAAACTGAAGCATCTGTGAAGGGGTCAGATGTGAGTTTGGCATGTTAAAAGTAAACCTTATCAAAATTAGGAGATTTGCCATTGTCCTGAGGTAGTCTAGGACACGTGGGATGAGCTCTCCTTCAACAGCCAGTTGTCAAGCTATGGGAAAACTGGTACATCTGACCTCTGAAGGTGCACTGTGACCACCACAATTGCTTTTGTGTACATCCGAGGGCCATGAAGCCTAAATGAAGCACCCAAACTGAAACAGCAGATAACGCCAGTGGGCCTGCAGAATGAAAATGGATCTGGAGCAGACAAAACATGGGCCTGTAGGAGGCTGGCCTGGCTTGTAGTGGGTACCAAGGGGTACTTACACTCTGTACCAGGTCCAGTTATCCCTTATTAGTGTAGAAGAGGTGTTTCTAGCAGCTTGGGCTGATAGAAGGTAGCTATAGCAGAGCAGCTTAGGCTGAACTAGGAGACATGCAAAGCTCCTACTATACCACTGGTGTCATATGCACAATATCATAAGAAAACACAATACACAGATATACTAAATATAAAGGTACTTTATTTTTATGACAATATGCCAAAAGTATCTCAGTGAGTACCCTCAGTATGAGGATGCCAAATATACACAAGATATATGTACACAATACCAAAAATATGCAGTAATAGCAAAAGGAAGTAATGCAAGCAATGTAAAGTTACAGTAGATTGCAATAGGAGCACATAGGTATAGGGGCAACACAAACCATATACTCCAAAAGTGGAATGCGAACCACGAATGGACCCCAAATCTATGTGAGCTTGTAGAGGGTCGCTGGGGCTGTGAGAAAACAGTGAGGGTTAGAAAAATAGCCCACCCCAAGACCCTGAAAAGTAGGTATAAAGTGCACCTATATTCCCCAGCGAGCACAGAAGTCGTGATAGGGGAATTCTGCAAGGAAGACCAACACCAGCAATGCAACCAAAGTGGATTTCCGGACGAGAGTACCTGTGGAACAAAGGGACCAAGTCCAAGAGTCGCGACAAAGTCGAGATTGGGCAGATGCCCAGGAAATGCCAGCTGAGGGTGCAAAGAAGCTGCCACCGGATGGTAGAAGCTGTGGATTCTGCAATAACGAAGAGGGCTAGAAACTTCCCCTTTGGAGGAAGGATGTCCCACGTCGTGAAGAAGCTTGCAGAGGTGTTCCCACGCAGAAAGACCGCAAACAAGCCTTGCTAGCTACAAGGGTCGCGGTTAGGGTTTTTGGATGCTGCTGTGGCCCAGGAGGGACCAGGATGTCGCCACTTGGATGAGGAGACAGAGGGGGCGCCTAGCAAGTCAGGGAGCCCTCACAGAAGCAGGCAGCACCCGCAGAAGTACCGGAACAGGCCCTTAGAAGAGGAGTGAACCGGAGCTCACCCGAAGACACAAAAGGGAGTCCCACGACGCCGGAGGACAACTCAGGAGGTTGTGCACTGCAGGTTAGAGTGTCGGGGACCCAGGCTTGGCTGTGCATGAAGGAAATCCTGGAAGAGTGCACAGGAGCCGGAGCAGCTGCAAATCATGCGGTACCCAGCAATGCAGTCTAGCTTGGGGAGGCAAGGACTTACCTCCACCAAACTTGGACTGAAGAGTCACTGGACTGTGGGAGTCACTTGGACAGAGTTGCTGAGTTCCAGGGACCACGCTCATCGTGCTGAGAGGGGACCCAGAGGACCGGTGATGCAGTCTTTTGTTGCCTGCGGTTGCAGGGGGAGGATTCCGTCGTCCCACGGGAGATTTCTTCAGAGCTCCTGGTGCAAGAAGGAGGCAGGCTACCCCCAGAGCATGCACCACCAGGAAACAGTCGAGAAAGCGGCAGGATCAGCGATACAAGGTTGCAGTAGTCGTCTTTGCTACTTTGTTGCGGTTTTGCAGGCATCCTGAGCAGTCAGCGGTCGATACTTTGGCAGAAGGTGAAGAGAGAGATGCAGAGGAACTCTGATGAGCTCTTGCATTCGTTATCTAAAGAATTCCCCAAAGCAGAGATCCTAAAAAGCCAGAAAAGGAGGTTTGGCTACCTAGGAAGGAGGATAGGCTAGCAACACAGGTAAGAGCTTATCAGAAGGAGTCTCTGACGTCACCTGCTGGCACTGGCCACTCAGAGCAGTCCAGTGTGCCAGCAGCATCTCTGTTTCCAAGATGGCAGAGGTCTGGAGCACACTGGAGGAGCTCTGGGCACCTCCCCTGGGAGGTGCAGGTCAGGGGAGTGGTCACTCCCCTTTCCTTTGTCCAGTTTCACGCCAGAGCAGGGCTGGGGGATCCCTGAACTGGTGTAAACTGGCTTATGCAGAGATGGGCACCATCTGTGCCCATCAAAGCATTTCCAGAGGCTGGGGGAGGCTACTCCTCCCCAGCCCTGACACCTTTTTCCAAAGGGAGAGGGTGTAACACCCTCTCTCTGAGGAAGTTCTTTGTTCTGCCTTCCTGGGCCAGGCCTGGCTGGACCCCAGGAGGGCAGAAACCTGTCTGAGGGGTTGGCAGCAGCAGCAGCTGCAGTGAAACCCCGGGAAAGGCAGTTTGGCAGTACCCGGGTCTGTGCTAGAGACTCGGGGGATCATGGAATTGTCACCCCAATGCCAAAATGGCATTGGGGTGACAATTCCATGATCTTAGACATGTTACATGGCCATGTTCGGAGTTACCATTGTGACGCTATACACAGGTAGTGACCTATGTATAGTGCACGCGTGTAATGGTGTCCCCGCACTCACAAAGTCCGGGGAATTTGCCCTGAACGATGTGGGGGCACCTTGGCTAGTGCCAGGGTGCCTACACACTAAGTAACTTAGCACCCAACCTTCACCAGGTGAAGGTTAGACATATAGGTGACTTATAAGTTACTTAAGTGCAGTGGTAAATGGCTGTGAAATAACGTGGACGTTATTTCACTCAGGCTGCAGTGGCAGGCCTGTGTAAGAATTGTCAGAGCTCCCTATGGGTGGCAAAATAAATGCTGCAGCCCATAGGGATCTCCTGGAACCCCAATACCCTGGGTACCTCAGTACCATATACTAGGGAATTATAAGGGTGTTCCAGTATGCCAATGTGAATTGGTAAAATTGGTCACTAGCCTGTTAGTGACAATTCAGAAAGCAGAGAGAGCATAACCACTGAGGTTCTGGTTAGCACAGCCTCAGTGAGACAGTTAGTCATCACACAGGGAACACATACAGGGCACACTTATGAGCACTGGGGCCCTGGCTGGCAGGGTCCCAGTGACACATACACTAAAACAACATATATATACAGTGAAATATGGGGGTAACATGCCAGGCAAGATGGTACTTTCCTACACCGCTTGAGTATCTTGATTTTCTTCTTCTGCAGGAAGTCATTGAAAGTCTGGAGATCTAAAGTAGGATGAAAGCCTCTGTCACTCTTGACACAAGGAAGTAGTAAAAGTAACACCCAGTTCCAACTTCTGAGGCTGTAACCCTCTGTATGGCTCCTTTGGACAAAAAAGGATCTACACTTTCTGCTGCAAAAAGGATGTGATCATCAATCAACAGCTCTGATGGGGGTGGAAGGTGCAGCGAGTTAGAAAAAAATATGAGTGTGTAGCCCTGTTTGATAAGTTGGAGGAGCCTTACTTCCAAAGTGATATCTCGCTGCGTTTGGGAACAATTGTTTGATTCTGCCTCCTACAGGGAGGGTCCATGTCCAAAAAGTGTTTTTTCAGTTGTGATTGCCAGAAGGGTGAGGGACTGAATGGCACACTGTCCCTGATGCCCTGAAGGTTATCTCTGGGAGCTGCTGCCTCATCCACAAAATGGCTTAGAAGGTTGTTCCTTCGGCTGGGTCTGTTGCCGATATTGGACGCCACTGGCATAAGCATGAAAGAGGCAAAACTATTGAGTAAAGTCCCCTGTATGGCAGGCAGCCCTAAAGAATGTGCTGTGGCACGACTTTCCTTATAGCGTCCAGAGCAGAGTCTGCTTTCTCACCAAGAACCATCAAATTGCATATCCATTAGTGATGCCTGGACGTTCCCGAAGAAGCCAGTAGACCTCATCCAGACATGGTGCCAAAGCACCGCACTCATGCCCACTGCCTGGCCCAAACGATCAGTTGTGTTGAGGCCAAACCGACTAACAATTTTTGCCATATCCAAGATGACCTGGATGTTTTTTTGCTAAAGACACACATAGGTCCTCCAGAACTGCCAGCAGGACTGACTAAACGCATCACATAAAGCATGGCTGTAGCGCCCAGGAGGCAGCTGGTTTTTAATAAGTGTAAAGCAAGGCTAGCAGAGGAGAACATGTGCTTGCCAATGGGCTCCATTGGTTCAAACATGCGTTCAGGAGGGGTTCTAGGAAAGGCGTTATGGTTCACTCTGCTGGGGGACGTGTGGACCACCAGACTCTCTGGCATCGGGTCAAGAAGTCAGGATTGACGGATTATGGACTGTGGCACCGAGCTGCCTGCCTGCTGACTGGGGGTCTAGAGTATGGCTTTGCCCAAGTGCCCAAATGGGTATCCGTTAAGTCTTCGCTATATGGCAGGAGAGGTTCCACAGGTACCTGGGCAGGCTAAGGAATCTCTGTTAGAAATTTAGTTTTGACTAAGTGTCCTCATCATATTGTCAGACGAATATATACCACTATTTCCAGCTGGATTAAAATCTGCTAAGCATCAAAAACAGCTTGCAGAAGCACTGCATGCTCATTTTACGAGGGCCAAAGCTGCTAGCACTGCACTGGCATGTGAAATGCAAGCCTTGTCAAACGGCTATGTGGGCGTCCCTCCATATTTCAAGAAACGTTATTGTCTGGACAGTCCGATTCACCAAGATGGGCATTTTGCCCGTTTGGTCCTTTAAGACCTTCTGATCTGAGGCCATTCTTAGTGTCATACATGTGCCTGAAGTGACATGCTCTTCACTTCTTTTGTTTAGAGTCACAGGCAAGGGAAAGGCTGTCAATGTTTTATAAGCATGAGTCCTGTTTGAGAGGCATAGTTATTTGAATTGTTTTGTTTGGCATATTTTGGCTGGTAAGCAATAACTCTGATTCATCTATTTGTTTCAAAGACAAGTTATTGTCTTGATGTGCCTTTGTTAGAAATTGGGTTTCTTGTTGGCAGAGGTATGCAACCTGTTCAAGCAGGAAGCACAATCCTAGTCAGGGTAAAGTCAAAAACAATCTCTAAATTAACCTGTGCTCATTCCCTGGTAGCTTGGCACAGAGCAGTCAGGCTTAACTTAAGAGAGTAAAGTATTTCTGCAACACTTCAACAGGAAAACAGTGAAAACACCACACAAAAACATATCACACCAGTTAGAAATATAGAGCTTAATTTATGGAACAGAACAAGACCAAGACAAAGATCCAATTACTAGAAATGGAGATATGAATTCTTAAATAATAAACTGAGATGTAGTGCTTAAAAGCATAAAGCGTCAAATGGGGCTATCTGGTTGTGGTGGACGTGGTCTACGTTGTGAGGGACTAGGTCAAATCTGAAAAGTCAGGGCGTCAGCAATGGAGTGCGGGTCAGATACAGGGACCAGCCTTGGTCCGCTGAAACAGTACCTTGGTTCAGAGTTACGGTGACGTCCAGTACAAGATGTGAGAAGCAATGGAGGCGATGCATTGATGTTGATTCTGAGGATGTAGGCGATGCGTCAGCTTCATGCCGCACAAAGTTGGGATACGTTGGGAGTGGAGGCGATGCGCAGTCAGTGATGCAATGTTCCTGAACCTCGCAGCAGCAATGTGCTGGTGTCGATGGTGATGGGATGTCCTCGATCGTCGCAGCAGAGGTGATGGGTCTGCATTGATAGAGATGCGCTGGTTCCGAGCGGCACAATGGCGTCAATGCACAGATTTTTGACTGGAGCAGCACTTTATACCAAATTTATTATTACAATTCCACAGGTACTAAACATGACATATCTATGCCTCCTCAATTAGGAGTTGCAGCTTATTATATATAATAAGGAATCCCCAATGATATCCTATGAAAAGAGTAGGGCTCACAGTAGTGAAAAATGAATTTGAGAGTTTTTCACTACTAGGCCATGTAAAACTTAAAGGTATATGCCCTGCCTTCTATTTACACAACACCCTGCCTTAGGACCAGCAAGGACCTACCTTAGGTGTGCCTTATTTGTAATAAAAGGCTTGGCAAGGGGATTTAAATGCCAAGTCAACATGGCAGTGTAAGACTGCATTTAAGCTGCAATCGGAGACCTTGGACACGTTTTAAAGTGCTACTTAAGTGGATAGCACAAGCAGTGCTGCAAGCCCACTTGTAGCATTTAATTTACAGGCCCTGGGCACATGTAGAACACTTTACTAGGGAATTATAAGTGAATTAAATATGCCAATTAGGTATGTACCAATCAAACCATGTTTTAGGGAAAGAGCACAAGCACTTGAGCACTGGTTAGCAGTAGCAAAGTGCACAGAGGCTCAAGGACAACAAAAACAAGTTCAGCAAAATGTAGAGGGAAAAGGTAAAAGATTTTAGGGTGACCGTCGAGAGAGGGCCATTTCCAACAGACTTTAAGGATCCTTGGAAGATGGCTAAAATTATTTTAAACTCATCTGCTATTTTTATTCCCATTTTGTAATAACATCTGTTAACAATATTTTTAAACACAATTGTTTTATTACATTTATGTAGTGTTACATGGAGCAGACAGCAGCTTCTTGGCACCTTCATTATAACAACTAAACAGTTACCAAATTCCTTATCAAATGAATTCATGATAAGCAAAAACCAGGTGAAAATTAAAATGGCTTTTATTGGAATGAAAGCTTGGGAGTACTCTAAAAGGAGGGAAGCACTTTAAAATAAATATTACTAAGCTCTGTGATAGTGGTCTTCAGAGTGTTTCAATCACTCTCATTCTCTTTTTCACACCTCTGCAGTCTCTCTCCGTTTGAAACATGCACCCTTTTTTCTCCCCACACATTTCTGAAATCTTGCATCTGCATACCTCTGCTGTAACAAAAGGCATGAGCCTTTGAGGATCACCGCCATGTGTTACAGTTCCTGCAAGGGGAAGTGAGAAGCACCTCCACCCAGTACAGGCTTTGTTCCTGGCCAAAGAGTGACAAAGGCACTCTCCCCATGTGGCCAGAAACTCGTCTGGTTGTGGCAGGCTGGCAGAGACTGGTCAGCCTAGCAGTAAGAGTCGGACTGGTATTCAGGGGTCATCTCTAAGATGCCCTCTGGGGATATTTTACAATAAATTCCACACTGGCATCAGTGTGCATTTATTGTTCTGAGAAGTTTGATACCAAACTTCCCAGATTTCAGTATAGCCATTATGGAACTGTGGAGTTCGTGTTTGACAAACTCCCAGACCATATACTCCTTATGGCTACCCTGCACTTACAATGTCTAAGGTTTTTCTTAGACACTGTAGGGGCATAGTGCTCATGCACATATTCCCTCACCTATGGTATAGTGCACCCTGCCTTAGGGCTGAAAGGCCTGCTAGAGGGGTGACTTACCTATGCCACAGGCAGTGTGAGGTTGGCATGGCACTCTGAGGGGAGTGCCATGTCGACTTAGTAATTTTCTTCCCACCAGCATACACAAGCTGTGAGGCAGTGTGCATGTGCTGAGTGAGGGGTCCCCAGGGTGGCATAAGACATGCTGCAGCCCTTAGAGACCTTCCCTGGCATCAGGACCCTTGGTACCATTTACAAGGGACTTATCTGGGTGCCAGGGCTGTGCCAATTGTGGGAACAAAGGTACAGTTTAGGGAAAGAACACTGGTGCTGGGGCCTGGTTAGCAGGGTTCCAGCACACTTTCAATCATAACTGGCATCAACAAAAGGCAAAAAGTCAGGGGGTAATCCTGCCAAAGAGGCATTTCCTTTCTGGGGGCAAGAGCATGGTTTGGTCAACACCCCCAATAAAGTAAGTGCCTCATTGAAATGCAGAAGGAGCTCAGTGCCTACCCATCAATTATAACCAAAAAAAGGTTCTCAATTAAGACGTGCATGATTATTTTCCTATTTATGTTTCCTTTATTCCATGTTTCAATTTAAAATTAATTTTCAATCAACGTAGAAAGAATTCATAAGTGCATCATGGAATAAATGTCAATAATGGCCTAGTAACATGATACTCTGTACTCCTTGCTACAGACTATTTGCTGAGAACGTTGACAAAGCAGAGCACGCTGACAATAGCTGCACGAAAGGTTTTCTTTTTCTGCAAAGCCCTGAAAATGACAGAACAAACAGGTATGAAGCTAATTTGCATGCCTTCTTCATTAAGGAAGGACATTTCTGCAACTTTGCTTGGGAATAGTTCTCCAGAAGAGTGACGGAAGTACAAGTTACTTACCTTCGGTAACAAAATATCTGGTAGAGACATATTCTAGTTGCAGATTCCTTACCTTAGAATTTTCCCCAAGGCGTCAGACTGGATCCGGAGATTTTTCTTCAAGCAATATCCTTGCGCGTCGGTAGGTGGCATTGGTCGACTCCGCGGGCGTCGTAGTCTCCGTGATGACGTCTGGAGTAGTATATAGACGCCGACCTCGCGCAGTGACGTCAGTTTCTTTTACCGACTTTCCACGCCAAAGCGCAGAGCCACTAAGAACACTGAGATAGGTGCGCCAGAGCTAAGGACCTGAAAGGAGGAATCCCTGTCCCTAGAAATCAGTTTGCAAGCGGGGAGGATGGGTGGGCGGCAAGGAATCTGCAACTAGAATATGTCTCTACCAGATTTTTCGTTACCGAAGGTAAGTAATTTGTACATCTGATAGAGACTTCTAGTTGCAGATTCCTTACCTTAGAATAGATACCCAAGCAATGCCATCCTCGGTGGTGGGCTGCGAACCAAGATCATACTAGAAAGTCCTGTAGGACCGAGCAACCAAAATAGCCGTCTCGACGTACCTGACTGTCCAGGCAGTAGTGCTTAGCAAACGTGTGCAGGGACGCCCTCGTAGCCGCCTGCCAAATATCCAGGACAGGAACTCCGCGTGCTAACGCAGTGGAAGCAGTAGTTGCTCTGGTGGAATGAGCACGCAAGCCTTCAGGAGGTTGCTTCTTGGCCAAAGCGTAGCACATTTTGATGCAAAGAAGCACCCATCGAGAGATGGTACGCTTTTGCACCTCCTTCCCTTTTTTTGCACCCACATACTCAACAAAGAGTTATCATCCACCTGGAAATCTTTAGTATGATTGAGGTAGAACACCATCGCTCTTTTTGGGTCCAGACGGTGGAGTCTCTCCTCCTCATGGGAAGGATGTGGGGGTGCGTAGAAAGTAGGCAAAGAGATGGATTGGCCTACATGAAAGGGTGTAACCACCTTAGGAAGGAAAGAAGCCCTAGTGCGCAACACAACTTTGTCAGGATGCACAGACAAGTATGGAGGCTTTGATGAAAGGGCCTGTAGCTCACTCACCCTGCGAGCAGAGGTGATACCGACCAGAAAGACAGTTTTGAAGGTGAGAAGCCACAAGGGACAATTATGCATCGGATCAAAGGGGGTACACATCAAATAAGTAAGTACAAGATTAAGGTCCCACTGAGGCGTGATAAATGGAGTGGGAAAAAATAAATGGGTGAGCCATTTTAGGAATGTACTCACAATAGGAGATTTAAATAGTGAGGGCTGGTCAGGTAGCCTAAGAAAGGCCGAAATGGCAGATAAATACCCTTTAAGGGTGCCCAAAGCAGAGCCCTGCTGGGCTATAGAAAGAATTAACAGAAGAACCTCGGATAGAGGGGCGGAAAGGGGATCAACAGATTTGTTGGTGCACCATGCCACAAATTTATTCCAACGTCAGGTGTATTCAGTTTTAGTTGATGGACGCCTGGCTGGCAAGATAACATTGCAGACTTCGGGTGGAAGGGCAAAAGCCGTCAACTGTTGCCGCTCAATCTCCACGCATGAAGGCAGAGGTTGAACAAGTTCGGGTGAAGAACCGTCCCCTGTTGCTGTGACAGAAGATCCACCAGAAGAGGCAGTCTGAGTGGAAGATCGATGGACATGCTCAATAGCTCTGGATACCATACTCTCCGTGCCCAGTCCGGAGCCACCAAGATGACTTGGGCCCAGTCGTTCCTGACTTTCTTGAGAACTCTGGGCAGAAGAGGTATAGGCAGAAAGGCGTAAAGGAGATCGGAGTTCCACTCGAGATGAAAAGCGTCTCTGAGCGAGTGCCGCCGTGGAAACTCCAACGCTCAAAACAGCTGACATTGCGTGTTCTCTGCGGAGGCGAACAGACCTAACCAAGGCTCTCCCCACTACTGAAAGAGACCTTGTGCCACCTCCGGATGGAGACGCCATTTGTGATCGGCTGTGCATTGACGGCTGAGTTCGTCTGCTCTGGCGTTGAGGGAACCCGCCAGATGTTGAACCAACAGGGTAATGCCCTGATGTTCCAGCCATGTCCAGAGGCATAGTGCCTCCTGACAAAGGGTCCAGGACTGTACTCCGCCCTGTTTGTTCCAACACCACATGGTGGTAGTATGGTCTGTGAACACCTGCACCACTTTCCCTTTGAGAGAGGGAAGGAATGCTTTTAACACAAGCCTGATCGCCCGGAGCTCCAACAGATTGATATGGAGCCCCGACTCCGCCGGAGACCAGAGGCCTCTGATCTCCGCCTCTCCCATGTGGCCACCACAACCCAGAAGTGACGCATCTGTCACCATAGAGAGATCTGGTTGGGAAGGGAGAGGGATCTGCTGTGGACCCAATGCGGATTCAAAAACCACAACTGCAGGTCTTTCGCAGTCCCCTCCGAGATCTGGACCAGGTCGGAGAGATTCCGCTGATGCTGCACCCACTGGAACTTCAGGTCCCACTGCAGAGCCCGCATATGCCATCTGGCATGTGTTACTAGCAGGATGCAGGAGGCCATGAGGCCCAGCAGCCTCAGAGTCAGTCTCACCGAAACCCAAGACCGAGGCCGAAAGATCGGAATCATAGCCTGAATGTCTTGGACTCGTTTTCCGGGAGGATAAGCCCGAAACTGCACTGTGTCCAGAAACGCTGAAAGGGAGCGACTGAGAGGGGGTCAGGTGTGGCTTTGGCACGTTTATAGTGAACCCCAGCTTGTGCAGGAGGTTTGCCGTAGTCTGAAGATGGGAGACGACTTTCTGGGGCGAGTCCGCCTTCAACAGCCAGTCGTGGAGGTAGGGAAAGACTGAAACCCCTAACCTGCGCAAATAAGCTGCAACCACCGCCATCACTTTCGTGAACACCCGAGGGGCGCTGGTAAGGCCGAAGGGGAGCATGGTAAACTGAAAGTGCTCGTGACCTACCAGAAATCGTAGGTAACGTCTGTGGGCAGGCAGGATGGGGATGTGGAAATAAGCGTCCTGCAAGTCCAACGCTACCATCCAGTCTCCTGGGTCCAAGGCAGACAGAACCTGAGCCAAGGTGAACATTTTGAATTTCTCCTTCTTGAGGAAGTAGTTGAGGTCCCGAAGGTGTAGGATAGGACATAAGCCCTTGTCCTTCTTTGGTATCACCAAGTAGCGGGAACAACAACCACAACCTACTTCTGGCACAGGGACCTTTTCTATAGCTCCCTTGGCCAAGAGAGCTGCGACTTCCTGGCGGAGAAGCACCAAATAATCCTCTGGAAGGTGATCGAAGGATGGTGGCATGGGTGGTGGAGCAGATTCAAAAGGGAGGGAGTAGCCCTTTCGAACAATCTGCAAAACCCACCTGTCCGTGGTTATATGTTCCCAGTGGGGCAGGTGATGGCGAATCCTGCCATCAACTGGACAGGAGTGAGGGGACAGAACTCGAGACCTTCCTCTCGAACGAGACCGGGACCTACGCGGAGTCGAGTGCCGGGCCGCCATTAGCTTTTGGGACCACTCCCTCAAAGCCTTCAGGTGCATGGCCAGGCACTCGAAGCACGACTTGAACCCGGTCCTCGATGCACCAAAGTCGCACAGAAAACAAATCAACAAAACGGTCGAATTCGGCCCAAAAAATAGCCAGGGTAGCTCTTCTCCCGATCAGCGCATGGCGCGGAAAGACAAAAACTGACGTCACTGTGCAAGGGCGGCGTCTATATACTACTCCAGACGTCATCACGGGGACCATGACGCCTGCAGAGTCGACCGACGCCAGCTACCGACGTGCAAGGGTATTGCTCAAAGAAAAATCCCCGGATCCAGTCTGACGCCTGGGGGGAAATTCTAAAGTAAGGAATCTGCAACTAGAAGTCTCTATCAGATACAAGGTTTTACAATTCCCCTCACTAATCAACATCTTTAGGAAGATCAAGCACATACTGGACAATGTGGTGAATATGGGGCAGCAGAACTCTTGGGATAAGATAAACCATGTCCAGAGAGAGAAGTGTGTTGGCCTGGACCAACACTTAAGGTAGGCAGTGAAAGGGAAATAGTTCAGTTGGTCGTGACTTTTGGCTTCTGAATCTTACACAAGAAGCTATGCACAAGGTGACAAAGGACCATAAAAGAGCTGGAGAGCATCCAAGCCAAGATCTCAAACAATGAGAGAAAAGAAACAATTAGAAAATGCATCTGCCCACCTGACTACACAGGGATTCTATCTATATGCCAGCGAGTCAGTGTTCAGATATGTTGTTAAAGCAACCTGTATTGCGCACAGCTACTCCACGAGTGCTACGCCACACAAGACAGAAATCCAGAAGACTCCAGGGAAAATCACTGATTGAAAAGCCAAGTTTTCAGTTGTTTCATGAAAACTAATTGCAAAGACACAGTTCATAATTCCAGAGATAGCATGTTCCAGTCCATAGCTCCCAAGTAAGTGATAGATCTGCCTCCGATTCTTGACTTCCATACTCCTCTGAATCACTGCCAAGGCTTTGTTTGCCGATCTTAGGTTTCAGGCATGTTGGTGGAAACATAATATTAGTCTCAGATAATGAGCTCCAGACGCATGGAGGGGCAGAGTGTATTCATACTAAAGTTTTAAACCGAGTCCTTTCCCTGCTTAGCACTAGTGCAGCTCACGCAGATGTGCAGGAATATGTGCTCTCTTCGAAAGGTGGAGAAGAAGACGAGCAGCGGCATTTTGCACCATCTGAAGTTAGTCCAACAGATATTCAAGGAGTCCTAGCTAAGGTGCCTTACCATAGTCAAGTTCTGGTGTTATTAGGGCCTGAATAACTGATTTGTTGGCTGGAAAGGAGAAGTACAAGAACATCCTAAGTGATGGCAAGATCCCAAAACAGGTGCCAAGCACTGCCTTAATTTGGGCTTTAAATGAAAACTAATCATCAAAATGTACTCTCAGATTCTTAACCATGCCACTCTGGGGACCTGGGCTAGGACCATTATTGGGCCAGAAAGATAACCAGCAGTTGTGAGGCAAATCACCAAACATTAGAATTTCAGTCTTTACAGCATTACACTTCAACTGACGTAAGGGCGTCCAGTGAAATACCATCGCCAGGTATTTCCTAATCAGACTCCTGGGAAACTCGCAACCCTTCTCACAAGAGAAAAGAAGCTGCGTATCATCTGCACAGGAAATACCCAACTGCTTAGCCAGAAGAACTTCAACATCCATATACCCTGTTTTCTGAGAACATGGACGTTAGTATTCCCTTACAATGTTTATTTATTACAATTTTCTAACCTGACGTTGAATTACATTTTGACTTACTTTTCATGATGAAGCTTTCTCAGATGTGTTGTTACTCATGCTTCTAATATATTTTAAAGAGAGAAACGAAGGTAAGTAGCGTGACCCCGAGTATTTTGGTAAAAAGGGTGATAATCCGCCCTCAGTGTGAGGGATAAGGGGTGAGGCAGAGTCTCTGATAATCTCTCTTGGTTGGTATATTCTTCAGCAAGATGCAGCAGGGTAGAGATAAATAGGAAAGTCTACCGACCTCTAATACCAATTCTCCTTCGTGGTACTCTACTTTTATAAGAGTTTACAGTTTCCGCCTATGTGCAGGATGTCAAAACAGTTAAAATAAGCAAATATACAAACTAAATGCTCATGTGGCTGTGCTTTCTGAGAGCCATTTTATCAACTTTAGTTGCTACATTTATGTTTTTAAAAACCATTATGTTTTAAATGGAAAGTAAAACAATTGAAAAGGGGACTCTATGCCTTTAATAATCCGAGGTAGGCTTCTAAAGGTTATGAATATTGAAGAAGACTAGTGAGATCACCGGAGAGCATGATACCTTAAGTAAAATATTTAAACTTCTATTTAAAAGGACTGCAAACCTCATAAATGAATAAATGTTTTTCTGCACAGCATATTCATTTTATGCAATCCTATGCAAGTGTTCTTGATGGTTTGTTATGTTGCTCCCTAGCAGAACAGACCAGCAACATCTGCAGGAGAGGCTCCCTTTTTGCCATTATATCTTCAGTATTCAGCTATCGCAGTAATAGCCTTAACCAATGTGGATGTTAACTACACCTGCTTCATTAAACAAAGCAGGGATACTCTTGGTGTTTAGCTTTTCATTCTTTCATCAACTCAAAAGGTCTATGCCCTCTGACGTCTTTGTTAGTGGTCCGCGACCTCAAAACTGTTTTAAAAATGTGTAATTTCCAATAATTACGACCTGCAAAGCCAACTGTATTTGCTCTTTAAGAGCATGATTACATCTCTTCATTACTAGGATTGTGGAGAGAAGTATTTCTATGTCTAATTCCTACTCTCTCGAAGTGAGTACTGACCTCATTAGTCAAACAATGTACTCCAGTGTCACTGACTAACCTTGATATGTAAATACGTGATCCGTAAATACCCACATAGCATCAGTATATGCTTCTTTACATAACCTTGAAGACTGGCCACTATGAAAATATACAGTCATAGTTATGATAATATGAAGACAGATTACTTAAGTGTTATATGGGCTTAACAATAATTTGTTGCTGATACACAACCTCAGAGGTTAATATAGGGGTTCACACCTCTTTGGAAACCCACAATCCCTTTTAAAAGCAATATATGGGCATTTAGAAAGAGTGCTGGACCCGTCTGGAGCGTATTTATAGTTATGATAATTTTTTGATGAGGCCCTATGAAACCCATGATGTCAATTGCTATAACTTCCCAAAGATTCTCTGGGAGTTCTGGTTTATTCATTAGTGATTTAAAAACTTTCAAAGATTTGCCTGCCTTTACACAATATGTACATTCTCGGGCTACTCTTTATTAGGCAATATCCATGCTAGGCCACCAGTGTAAATTCTTAATACTATATTTAGTTTCACAATTCCCAAATGACCATCATGATCCCTTAGGGTTGCCAAAGGAAAACATTTAGCTCCACTTCTCCAATCACATAAATCACAGTCAGCTCATTTCTGACACCCAAAAGGGTTTTACTTCTCTGTTAAACAGTTCTTCATTTCTCCATCCAGTTACTACAAATCTCTTTGCCTTCCTCAAAACAGGATCCACAGCACTCTTGACCAATCTGTACATTTAAAACCTGGAAATCTGTTATCACCTACTGAAGCCACTTTAAAATCTTTCCATTCATCATCCAAAAAGGCAAGTCACATTCTAGATAGAACATATGCCACTACATTATCCTTCCTGGTAACATACAATATTTCATTGTTGAAATGTTGTAGCCTCATTGATAACCTTGCAATTCTCGAGGATGCATGTATCATTCCTTGCGTAGTCAACAGTTTTTCCAAAAGTTTACGATCACTCCTGACAGTGAATGATTTAACCCCAAAAAATGGTTGAAAATCTTCAAATGCCCACAAACAATCAAGGGTTTCCCTTTTCATAAGAGACTATTTTTCCTCATTAAGGACTGAATAATGATAATAAACAAAAAACATAAGCAGTGGTTAACTCTTTCCAGCTTTGAGTCCTCGGATTTACCACTGCACCTACCCCTTTTGAACTGGCATCCGTTGTTACACTACTTTCTGTAGACATACTGAACAAGTTACTTAGTTTCAGGAACCCTCTTTCGTGTGGATACTCAAACTGCAGATTGCTGACCTTGTAAATACTCCCAGGCACCAGACTGGATCTGGAGAATTTTCTCAGCAATGTGCAGCTCTTCTTTCAGGTCTGTCCACCCTGAATGGGACGTTGATGCCCCTACCTAGCTGCCACTTCTACTTGCTGAAGTCAATTTCTTTCGGATATCTGTCTGCGCTGTTGTACACGGAGCCTTCAAAATCAGTGTGCAGTTCTCCATAAAGGAATCATATTAGCATGGGCTAAATGAGTCCATTCCACAGAACATCAAGGTGGGCGGGTGGGTATATGAGCAGTCTGCTGTTGGACAGAGATCCACCAGAAAGAGCTTTACGGTAGATATGTAAGTTGTTCTTCTGATGGATACTCTTAACCACAGATACCTTTTTAATAGATACCAAAGCAGTACAACCCCCCCCCCCCCCCCAGGTGGTGGGTCTAAGCCAATGGCTCAGACCAGGAAATCCTATAAAACAGAGCAGACAAAATGCCTCTCTTGCCAGACCTGGCTATCCAGGCAGTAGTGCTTTGTGAACGCTTGGAGAGATCACCACGTAACAAGCTGGCAAAGTTCCAAGATTGGCACATTGCACTCATGCTCAGTGGTAGTGGCCTTTTGTCTGGTGTAATGAGGAAGATCAAACACCATCAACTAGCTTGGTAAATGATATCTTGGTAGATGACCCTCTGAGACCGAAACTACTATCGGCTTCCTCTCTGGTGTCGTCGGTGTTGCTGCCAGCGGCGGCCCTCTGGGTTGCACTATCAGTTGTGGTGCCTTAAATGGTAGTGGACTTAATGCGATGGCTAGAGTCAGGGCGGTTACAAGATAGGGTACAGTGGCACAGCTGGCATCAGGGACGAATCTACCTGTGGTAACCTGCCTGGGGGCTACCTCGGATACAAGGACCTCCAGAGCGAGCCGATTGTGCACCAAAATAGTCTATCCACGGCTTCCTTGAATTTGAGGCGTTGTTGCGATCTTGCCAATGACCCGGAAAGTCAGGAAGAATTGGGATGAGAGCTGGAGCCTTTTCTGAGGACTGAGGCAGAGTTTGTGGCTTGTACCCGGTGTGTCGTCTTCAGCTTAAGTAGGCACACAGAACAGCTATTCATTGTTTCAAACAGGGCACACACGAGGCAAGTGAGACCCAAATTAAAGTCTCACTAAGGCATCACAAATGGTGTTGACAGGAACATATGAGCATCACTACAGGTGATATAAATAAGGATGGTTGATCAAGAAAACGTAGTAAGGCTAAAAGGGCAGATAGGTAACCTTTAACTGTTGCCACAGCAAGGCCTTGTTGGGCTAGTAAACGACAAAAGTATGTGAGACAAGCATGCCTGTGGATACAGACTATTTCAGGAGGAATACCAGACAGAAAACTTCTCCCAGTATTCCATAAGCTGTTTTAGTGGAGGGCGGAGTTGTGCTTGGACACCCATTTGTGCTGATTGGTGTGAGTAGTGTGTTCTGCATTGTGAAGTGAGCGTGAACTGCACCACATGGTCACGCACAAGCGTGGCCATGTTTTTCCTATTCTGTGCATGGTGCTGGGCCTACTTTTCAATCCAATATGTATGTTTGCAATCCTCACTTTATCCTACTTCACCTCCCCTGTTTTACATTTATTTCATTGGTGTGTGTATTTTACTTTGTCTTTGTTTTTTTTTTTAATGAGTTTCTGTTCCTTTTTTGTTTTCCTCTAACTTCCTAATTCCTTCCTCTCTATCCCTTATCTTTCCTGGCTTTTTTTTTTTTTTAATCACCCAGCGCCATGGCAGAGCGTGGGAGAAGTGGCACCAGTGGAGGGGGTGCGGCTAACCTCATACCCTGTGGGTGCCGCCAGGGGGAGCAGCCTTGTGCCATTTTCAACAAGGAGGAGGTGGTCACACTGGTGGTTTTCGTGTAGCACGATCTCCCCGTCATGCTGGCAGCAGGCCCGGGAGTAGGTATGGCCTGCGGGAGCATCAACTGCAGTGGGGGAGAGTTTGCTGTTGCATTTGCAGATGTACTGGGCTTCAACACACCC
Source organism: Pleurodeles waltl (assembly GCF_031143425.1). Lineage (NCBI taxonomy): Eukaryota > Metazoa > Chordata > Amphibia > Caudata > Salamandridae > Pleurodeles > Pleurodeles waltl. Next base: position 1,929,651,836 of record NC_090440.1, read on the forward strand.
AGCAGCAGCTAATGCACCTCTAGGTTGATATCGTCGACCAGGAGCAGGACCTGCTCGACCTGCTGGGCGTCCAGGTTGCAGGGCTTGGAGAGTACTATTAATTTTGTTCTGTCCTACAATGCTAATTTTGTTTTTCAAATAGCATGCTGCTCACACGCAGAGGCAAGTTAATTTCAAATAACGTTACGAATATTATGTGTTCCAATTTGAGCGAGCCAGGTGCTCTGTGCTACCAAGTTGTGAGAAATTGGGTTGTTGGTTGACTGGGTTGTGAACCCTGGTCAAGCAACTGCCACAATCCCTTGCAGGGTGAACCACAAAAAGTCACTAAATTGACCTGTGCTTGACCCTGGGTAGCTAGGCACAAAAAGCAGTCAGGCTAAACTTAGAGGCAATGTGTTAAGTATTTATGCAGTACACAAACAGCAACACAGTGAAAACACAACACAAAAATCCAAAACCAATTTAGAAAAATAGAGAAACTTTTATTAAATTATTTGACACCAAAACCATGAAAATCCAATTAGTATAACCAGAGTTCTGAATTTTTAAAGTTCAAGGCTCAAAATACCAAGTCCTCAGTTTTAGAAAATTACCACCTGGGCACCTTTAGCACCACAACCAAGGGTCCTGGAGCGGAGGGAGACCTCTTAGGGGTGCAAGACTCATCCAGGCTGTGTCCAGGTGCAGGTTTAAGATGGTAGGAGCCTGTTATGTCCCTGTGGTTCAAAACGGGAGACCAGCTGAACTAGCCCTTGCAGTCACTTTTGGAGTCCTGGGTGTAGGTGGTGCTACAGGGCTATGCAGCAGGGCTGGCCTCTGAAGGTCCCAAGCAGGCTCCTATCAGCAAAGCAGTCCTTCCAGGTACATCAGCAGCCTGGCAGAGTGCACAGCAGGTCACAGCGGCAGGCAGTCCTCTGAGAGTCCTTCCACAGGTCCAGTAGTGAACTGACGAGCAGGTCTGAGTGATCTTTTTATACTCTGGCACCCTGCTCCTAGAGGTTGAGAGAAGTTTCCAGAAGAGTTCTCTGAAATTCCAGGAATTTCCTGTCTCCCCTGTGCTGGCTCCTCGTTGGCTGCACTGACAATACAGGGTTGTTAAGCCTATTATGTGGTGGCAGAGCCCAGCCTATTGAGTTGCAAGTAGTGCTCTGCTCAGCTCCGTCACCCTTCAAGTCAGTTAAATGCCCATTCAGGCTCTGCTAATCCCCCTGCTAAGTGACTGACTGGGGTGAATTCACAAAGTCCCAACTGTCAGTTACACCCAGTCATGTGACCTAAGACAGGTTGCAGGCACAGAGGGCTAAGGGCCGGAAAATTACAACTTTTTAAAAGTGGCATTTTCAAAATTGTGATGATAAATCAAACTTTACTATTAAAGAGGGTTTATCATTACAAGTTCATAGGTACCAAACATGACATATCTACCACCTCTGTTTTAGGAATTACAACTTATTAATGTTAATAAGGAATCCCCAATGTTACCCTATGGGAGGGGTAGGCCTCTCAGTTGTGAGAAAACAAATGTGGGAGTTTTTCATTACTAGGATATGTAAAACTAAACAGTACATGTCCTACCTTTTAATTACACAGCACCCTGCACTGTGGGCTATTTAGGGCCTACCTTAGGGGTGACGTATATGTAACAAAAGGGGAGTTTAAAGCTTGGCAAGGGGTTTTAAATCCCAAGTCGACGTGGCAGTGGGACACTGCCTTCAGGCTTCAATGGCAGGCCTGGGACATGTTTTAAGGTGCCACTTAAGTAGGTGGCACAATAAGTGTTGCAGGCCCACTGGTAGCATTTAATTACAGGCCTTGGGTATATGGTATACCACTCTACAAGGGACATACATGTAAATGAAATATGCCATTCCAGTATGTACCATGTTTAGGGGAGTGAGCACATGCACTTTAGCACTGGTTAGCTGTGGTAAAGTGCACAAAGTCCTAAGGCCAACATAGCAAAAATCCAGAAAAAATGGAGGTAAGCAGACAAAAAGTTTGGGGGAAGACCAACCTAAGGCTGACAGGTCTAACACTAGTTCTGCTTGTTCCAGGCGCTCGCTTGGGTTGATTATTTAAGAAGTCATGCTGACTGACTCCTCTGTCCTCCTGGTACTGTGGTAGTAGTAGTAGTAATATGATATCAGTGAGTAAGCATTCTCTGTGTGTTTCTTTTTATGTAGCTCCTACAGTCCCAAGCAATCCTCCGAGTAATGTGTATTATGCATCTATGGATTGAAAAGGGAAACTGACTGAGTTGGCCCATCAAATGGGGTTACGATTTGCGATGCAAAGATCATTCTTTGCAATGCATTAGTATTTCCAAATGTAGTTTAGGAAATTTAGAATAGGACTTAGGTAAGGTTTCATAAATTAGGAATAGGTCAACGCAATAATATAGGTGATCTGATTTAGAAAAGTACAATGTCGATATATTACTACATTTGCCTGTTAAAATATTTTATAGGAGATTAACTGTACCGCTAATCTATTTTTGTTATCTTCTTTATTTCTTACATCCTAAGGGCAAGAAGAAAGCATCGGTGGGTCGGACCGAGGAGGGTGCTACGACCAGTGCCACGGCAGCTGGAAGAACCACCACCAGCGCCCCGGCCGATGGCTCTGTTCGCCCCTGTAAGTTCTTGTTAATATTATTTATTTCTCTAACTTGTACCTCTCCCCATTAGAATATTTTTTACTCCTTTCTCCTATACTGTGACTTTTTTTTAAAATCCTCTTTGTTCTATTTAATGTTTATTCTTGTTATCCTTCCCTGTATTATCCTTTTTTTATATTTCTTATTTGTGTAGTACTTCCTCCTGTCAGTACTAATCTGTAGCTTAAGCTTTTGTCTTCTTGGTTATTAAGCTTTCCCTCTCCCCTTACTTATAGACCCTGTGGACTGGAACTGTAAGACTAAGACAATAGATTAGGTAGTCTACTGTACGGGTGTAATTACCAGACCCAAGCAAGCTATTCTACGCTTGTTTGTTAAGAAAGCTTTTTATTTCTTGCTCATTCTAAAATGTCGAGAGGGTGGCCATGGTTATGGTGCCCTCCCCCCCAATGTTGTGTTTTATTGTATGTATTATTCAGTATCCCAGCAGTTTTGATTACAGTGCAGCATGGCAGGAAAGCACTATGAGGACGGTCCCGTTGCATTTGCCAACCAAAACTATATGGCCTTCATTGACAAATGTATTCTACCCCTTCATTGTGCTTCAGATGACTCACAACCATCATCATATCTCTGCCCCACCGTTACGGTTGGCTTGACCAATGGCTTTTCTAACATTGTCAACCAACAAAATGATATTTTAGATGTGAGAGAAGATACTGCTAAATGAACTGTAGTCATATACTTTGGTTATATTTAAAAAAGAAAAAAAGAAAAAAAAAGGGGGAGGCGTATCTGGCATCTAAAATGTGTAATGTTTTTTTGCTAGCCGGACAGACCACCAGTGCTGGGGCTAACATCAGTGCGCCAGATGAGATAGCAGCAGCTGAAGAGGGAGTCTCTGCTGCAGCAGAGATGGGCAGTGGTAAGTCACATTGCTTGGTTATTGATCATTACTAGTATACCAACTGTATTTGTTAAGTGAGGCAGATCCCATCCATCATCATCAATGAGCTCCCTGCCCATGGCATTTCGTGACCTCTGGGTCATGACCCCACCTAACTACAGCATGGTTCAATTTGGCACTACAGTGTTTGCTATGAAATGTGTGTCTGCTTCTGTTAATGTGGCATTTATGAAGCTTTCAATGTTTTGCACACCGAAACGAAAATAAG